>NW_026728146.1:0-372500 GCF_030684315.1 Stegostoma tigrinum
CAGCGGGACAGGGCTGCGGGGGGCCAGTCCCTGTCAGCGGGACAGGGCTGCGGGGGCCAGTCCCTGTCAGCGGGACAGGGCTGCGGGGGCCAGTCCCTGTCAGCGGGACAGGGCTGCGGGGGCCAGTCCCTGTCAGCGGGACAGGGCTGCGGGGGCCAGTCCCTGTCAGCGGGACAGGGCTGCGGGGGCCAGTCCCTGTCAGCGGGACAGGGCTGCGGGGGCCAGTCCCTGTCAGCGGGACAGGGCTGCGGGGGCCAGTCCCTGTCAGCGGGACAGGGCTGCGGGGGCCAGTCCCTGTCAGCGGGACAGGGCTGCGGGGGCCAGTCCCTGTCAGCGGGACAGGGCTGCGGGGGCCAGTCCCTGTCAGCGGGACAGGGCTGCGGGGGCCAGTCCCTGTCAGCGGGACAGGGCTGCGGGGGCCAGTCCCTGTCAGCGGGACAGGGCTGCGGGGGCCAGTCCCTGTCAGCGGGACAGGGCTGCGGGGGCCAGTCCCTGTCAGCGGGACAGGGCTGCGGGGGCCAGTCCCTGTCAGCGGGACAGGGCTGCGGGGGCCAGTCCCTGTCAGCGGGACAGGGCTGCGGGGGCCAGTCCCTGTCAGCGGGACAGGGCTGCGGGGGCCAGTCCCTGTCAGCGGGACAGGGCTGCGGGGGCCAGTCCCTGTCAGCGGGACAGGGCTGCGGGGGCCAGTCCCTGTCAGCGGGACAGGGCTGCGGGGGCCAGTCCCTGTCAGCGGGACAGGGCTGCGGGGGCCAGTCCCTGTCAGCGGGACAGGGCTGCGGGGGGCCAGTCCCTGTCAGCGGGACAGGGCTGCGGGGGCCAGTCCCTGTCAGCGGGACAGGGCTGCGGGGGCCAGTCCCTGTCAGCGGGACAGGGCTGCGGGGGCCAGTCCCTGTCAGCGGGACAGGGCTGCGGGGGCCAGTCCCTGTCAGCGGGACAGGGCTGCGGGGGCCAGTCCCTGTCAGCGGGACAGGGCTGCGGGGGCCAGTCCCTGTCAGCGGGTCAGGGCTGCGGCGGCCAGTCCATGTCAGCGGGACGGGGCTGCGGGGGCCAGTCCCTGTCAGCGGGTCAGGGCTGCGGGAGACAGTCCCTGTGAGCGGTTCAGGCCTGCAGCGGCCCAGTCGTCAGCAGATGTACTCTCTGAGTAACTACACTATTTTGAAGACGAGAGGTCCAATGATATCAGTTAAGCCAACCTTGTTTTTCTATTGTCTACTTCTGACATATGCGCAAATGGACAACCTCACTCTCCTGCAAAGCTGCAGAATGAATAATGCTGCAATATTTGTCAACTCCCAAATGGGCATTGATACATTAGTACATCTCACATCAATAAACTTACCTCTCAAGCTTCTCGCCTTCTATAACTGTTTGTACTCGTAAATAACTCAAACGAGGATGTTTGGCAAAGTGTTTCTTTGATCTGAACTTATTTTTCAGCACCTTGCTGAAATCACACACATCTTCACCTGATGTTATCTAAAAATGTAAAATAAATCAAATTTAGTTCAGAATTAATCATGAACCAATCTACTCAACTCACTCTATAACCCATGCTATCGCTGCTAAATGTCTTTGAGGATGTAAAATTAAAGAGTCTGCAATTCTGAGGGAAAATGTCGCTATCTTTCTGTAAGATTATGATAAAGGTTAGATATGTCTGAATGTGAGTTTCAAACAATTAAGCTGGAGTTTCATACAGTCGTACAGCATGAAAAAAGATCCTTTGGTCCAACCAGTCTCTGCTGATCACAATCCCAAAGTGAACTAGTTCCACCTGCCTGTGCTTGGCCCATATCTTTCCTAACATTTCTATCATCTTTCTATCTTCTGGCTACAACATCACCTGAACAGAATTCTCCATCTTGTGGTCAAATACTAAAACTATACAATTAAGTCATTTCAAATGATACACAAATCCAGGATTCACATTAGTGGCCTTTCTGGGTGAATTGCTAATTATTTTAACAATAGTGCATTTTTTGTCCAATTATGCCATGTATAATTACTGATCCAGAATTCATCTTATTGGGTTTCATTTTTTTGGTTTTTTGCATTGATACAAAGATGAGATCAAGACATTGCTGAGAAATTATCTTGGTTTGCAGATTCAAAGTCACTATCGTCCCAGACGGGACCACAGGACTGCTCTCACAGTAGACAGAGAGATAACTGGAGGTGGTTTAAATTGAAGGTTGCCACACCTCAGAGGAGGAGACAGGTTGAGAAGGAGACTCCTTCATAGTAACTTCAGACGGTGTAGGATTCCATGCTGTTGGTATCACTCTGAATTACAAACCAGCCAACTGAACTAACTGGCTCCGAGGCAAAATATACAATCAGTTTGGGTAGAGATATGAACACCAAAGGAAAGTCGTCACAGCTGTGACAGTTTCAGATTCATACATCCCCTGACAGAAGATACAGTCCAGGAGAGCATACAGTCTATAGACCAAGAGGTAATCGGATCTTGTAAGAAAGATGTTACAATAAACTGTGAATGCAATTGGCACAGGTAGCCTGGAGGATTCTTTTTATATTCACGGGATGTGGATGTTGCGGGACGGGGGGGGAAAGGAGGGGGGACGGGGGGGGAAAGGAGGGGGGACGGCGGGGGGACGGGGGGGGAGGGGGGAAGGAGGGGGGAAGGAGGGGGGAAGGAGGGGGGAAGGAGGGACGGGGGGGGGGAGGGGGGAAGGGGGGGGGAGGGGGGACGGGGGGGGGAGGGGGGGGAAAGGAGGGGGGGAAAGGAGGGGGGGAAAGGAGGGGGACGGGGGGGGAAGGATCGAGGGGGGGGAAGGATCGAGGGGGGGGAAGGATCGAGGGGGGGGAAGGATCGAGGGGGGGGAAGGATCGAGGGGGGGGGAAGGATCGAAGGGGGGGGGAAGGATCGAGGGGGGGGGAAGGATCGAGGGGGGGGGAAGGATCGAGGGGGGGGGAAGGATCGGGGGGGGGGGAAGGATCGGGGGGGGGGGAAGGATCGGGGGGAGAAGGATCGGGGGGGGGGAAGGATCAGCGGGGGGGGGGGAAGGATCGGGGGGGGGGAAGGATCGGGGGGGGAGAAAGGATCGGGGGGGGGAAGGATCGGGGGGGGGGAAGGATCGGGGGGGGAGAAAGGATCGGGGGGGGGAAGGATCGGGGGGGGGGGAAGGATCGGGGGGGGGGGGAAGGATCGGGGGGGGGGAAGGATCGGGGGGGGTGGGGGGGAAGGATCAGGACCGGGGGGGGAAAGGGAGCAGCACGAGGGGGGCGGGGGAAGGAGGAAGGGAGATGAACACAGCAGACAGGCTGACATCACCTCTACACCCAGAATATTCAGACCCTCCAGAAGCGTTTCTCCCTGCGACTCCTCAAACAGACTCTCGCAGCCATGCGCCGGCACCTCCACACACTGCAATCCAGCCCCAGCTCAGAGCCTCCCTCTCCCAGACCTGCTCAGGACCCCTGCTGTTTTTTATCCTCCGCAGGATCCACAGACTGAACACCCAGTTCCACTCAGCTTTACTGGACACCAAAAATCGTAAGTACAACCAACTCACGGGGCCCTGCCTCCCAAATCCCGAGTCTGTACCTGCGCCGCCGCCAATGACCATGAAGACACGGCCGGAGACCCCACCGATGACGTCACATCCGCCTCGGTCGGCCACACCACTTCCGGGACCGCTGCTGCAGTCACCACCTCCACTTCCAGGTACAACACCTCACACACCACCCTCACTGCCGCTGCTGCCGCCCACCCCGATCCTCCAACCGCCGACGGAACCCCGCCCACGGCCGACGCCGACGGAACCCCGCCCACAGCCGACGACCTCATCGCTCCGCCCACAGCCTCCACAGCCAGCAACCCCAGAGGAGACAGCCACACCCGGCCCTGCCGCATGTTCACCTTCCCCCCAGACCTCCCACTGACTGAGGACGAACGGTCAGTCCTCAGGAAGGGGCTCACCTTTGTCCCCTACAACCACACATCAACCAACACCAGTCATGATTGGACATAGAGCAGTTTTTCCACCGTCTTCGCCTCCACGCCTACTTCTTCAACCGGGAGCCTAACCCTCCCTCCACTGACCCCTTCACCCTCTTCCAACACAAGTCCTGCTCCTGGACACCACCCCCAGGCCTCCTACCCTCCCTCGACCTCTTCATCTCCAACTGCCGTCGAGACATTAACCGCCTCAACCTCTCCACCCCTCTCACCCACTCCAACCTCTCCCCTGGAGAACGGGCAGCCCTCCGCTCCCTCCGCTCCAACCCCAACCTCACCATCAAACCCGCAAACAAGGGTGGCGCAGTGGTAGTATGGCGCACTGACCTCTCCATCGCCGAGGCCAGACGCCAACTCTCCGACTCCACCTCCTACCGCCCCCTCGATCATGACCCCACACCCAAGCACCAAACCATCATCTCCAACACCAATCATGACCTCATCACCTCAGGGGACCTCCCACCCACCGCCTCCAACCTCATTGTTCCCCAACCCCGCACGGCCCGTTTCTATCTCCCTCCCAAAATCCACAAACCTGCCTGCCCTGGTCGACCCATCGTCTCAGCCTGTTCCTGCCCCACTGAACTCATCTCCACCTATCTGGACTCCAATTTCTCCCCTGTGGTCCAGGAACTCCCTACCTACGTCCGTGACACCACCCACTCCCTCCACCTCCTCCAGGACTTCCAATTCCCTAGCCCTCAACACCTCATCTTCACCATGGACGTCCAGTCCCTATACACCTGCATTCCGCATGCAGATGGCCTCCAGGCCCTCCGCTTCTTCCTGTCCCGCAGGCCCGACCAGTCCCCCTCCACCGACATCCTCATCCGCCTAGCCGAACTCGTCCTCACCCTCAACAACTTCTCTTTTGACGCCTCCCACTTCCTACAGACAAAGTGGGTGGCCATTGGCACCCACATGGGCCCCAGCTATGCCTGCCTCTTTGTAGGTTACGTGGAACAGTCCCTCTTCCGCACCTACACAGGCCCCAATCCCCACCTCTTCCTCCAGTACATTGATGACTGTATTGGCGCCGCCTCTTGCTCCCCACAGGAGCTTGAACAGTTCATCCACTTCACCAACACCTTCCACCCCAACCTTCAGTTCACCTGGGCCATCTCCAGCACATCACTCACCTTCCTGGACCTCTCAGTCTCCATCTCAGGCAACCAGCTTGTAACTGATGTCCATTTCAAGCCCACCGACTCCCACAGCTACCTATAATACACCTCCTCCCACCCACCCTCCTGCAAAAATTCCATCCCATATTCCCAATTCCTCCGCCTCCGCCGCATCTGCTCCCACGATAAGACATTCCACTCCCGCACATCCCAGATGTCCACGTTCTTCAAGGACCGCAACTTTCCCCCTGCAGTGATCGAGAACGCCCATGACCGCGTCTCCCGTATTTCCCGCAACACATCCCTCACACCCCGCCCCCGCCACAACCGCACAAAGAGGATCCCCCTCGTTCTCACACACCACCCCACCAACCTCCGGATACAATGCATCATCCTCCGACTCTTCCGCCATCTACAATCCGACCCCACCACCCAAGACATTTTTCCATCCCCACCCCTGTCTGCTTTCCGGAGAGACCACTCTCTCCGCGACTCCCTTGTTCGCTCCACACTGCCTTCCAACCCCACCACACCCGGCACCTTCCCCTGCAACCGCAGGAAATGCTACACTTGCCCCCACACCTCCTCCCTCACCCCTATCCCAGGCCCCAAGATGACATTCCACATTATGCAGAGGTTCACCTGCACATCTGCCAATGTGGTATACTGCATCCACTGTACCCGGTGTGGCTTCCTCTACATTGGGGAAACCAAGAAGAGGCTTGGGGACCGCTTTGCAGAACACCTCCGCTCAGTTCGCAACAAACAACTGCACCTCCCAGTCGCAAACCATTTCCACTCCCCCTCCCATTCTTTAGATGACATGTCCATCATGGGGCTCCTGCAGTGCCACAATGATGCCAGCCACCCGAAGGTTGCAGGAACAGCAACTCATATTCCGCCTGGGAACCCTGCAGCCTAATGGTATCAATGTGGACTTCACCAGTTTCAAAATCTCCCCTTCCCCTACTGCATCCCGAAACCAGCCCAGTTCGTCCCCTCCCCCCACTGCACCACACAACCAGCCCAGCTCTTCCCCTCCACCCACTGCATCCCAAAACCAGTCCAACCTGTCTCTGCCTCCCTAACCGGTTCTTCCTCTCACCCATCCCTTCCTCCCACCCCAAGCCGCACCCCCATCTACCTACTAACCTCATCCCACCTCCTTGACCTGTCCGTCTTCCCTGGACTGACCTCTCCCCTCCCTACCTCCCCACCTATACTCTCTCCACCTATCTTCTTTTCTCTCCATCTTCGGTCCGCCTCCCCATCTCTCCCTATTTATTCCAGAACCCTCACCCCATCCCCGTCTCTGATGAAGGGTCTAGGCCCGAAACGTCAGCTTTTGTGCTCCTGAGATGCTGCTGGGCCTGCTGTGTTCATCCAGCCTCACATTTTATTATGTTGGATTCTCCAGCATCTGCAGTTCCCATCATCTCTGACATCAGCTTCCCTGCGTCCCTGATGCTGCTTGTCCTGCTGTGTTCATCCACATCAACACCTTGTTACCCCCCCATTCTCCTTTGTTTGTGTTTTCTTGCTCTTCCTCCCTTCCTCTGATTCTCTCCCCCTCTCTCACCTCTGCTGGCTCTAATTTCACTCCCTTGTCATGTTCCCTTATTTCCATCTTTCTGTCCCTTCTCTCTCTCTCTCCGCCCACAAACTCACTCTGGCTTTATTCACAGAGAGTACAAGAGGAAAGGAAACCGAAGCACGCAGCGCCTTCGGCTGAGACAGAAATGAAGAACTGCCGGAGATTTTCCAAACCCTGACACAGGAGTTGCCTCTCTCTCTCTCGACAGTCTCTGTGACTGCCCCATCAAACCCCACACCCATTCCCGTCCCATGGTGTCTCTCCACAAACCCACCTCCGGTTGGAAATGCAAACACAAGTTGCTGGAAATGCTCAGCATCTGTGAAGAAAAAGTCCCGAGGTCGCGTTTTGGGTGCGATGACCCTTTCCCTCAGAGCTCCGGCTGGAAATGCTCCAGCCTCTGAGACAGGGTTCCCTTGAGGTCGGAGAGCTGCGGCTCCATCTCGGCTGTTCGCTTGGCATCAGGAGCTCCCCTCAGCCCCTGGAAGGGGTATGATCACCCCCTAACCTTATACTGACAGTGGTTGTGTCCTTCCCTCATCCCCGGGAGCCCCTCCTGCCTTCTCACCTTGTTGCCGGGGTGCTATTCGACTAGGGAGGGCTGTGCGATAAAGATCCTACTTCCCACAGCGGCAGGGGGAGGGGGCATCCCTTCGCTCCTAAAACACCTCCTCCCATCCAATCTTGTGGCAATAGCTGTTCGGCTGCAGAAAGCGGCGCTGCCCGTGACCCCAAACCTCCCTACAACACCCCTCTCCTAATCCGACCCTTTTACAGTCGCTGTAGGCCACTCAGTCACTGGGCTGCACACTAGTGACTCTCCCCATGTCCACTCACTTCCAGGACGGCTATCCTCCAACCCCGACCCCATCCCATCCGCCTCCTTCCCTTTACCATGTGGTACGAGAGCTGCAGGCTGGTCGGCTACGGAAACCCGCGCAAGGCTGGATAATAGACACCCTCCCAATGTCCCCAGCCTTCCCCTCACCCGGGGAGGGGAATTCTCACCCCCAAAACATCCATTCCCAACACCTCGCTTTGGGATAGGAGCGGCGCACGATGTGAAACAGGGACCGTGCTCATGTCCCCAATCCTCCCTTCACCCCAAACCACCACCCCCAGCTTACCTTGCAGTAGGACATAGTTGTAGGCTGCTCAGCTACGGAAGGCGTCGCGGACCCGTGGCCGGATAGTCGGGGAGCGCGGGCTCGGTGCCAGGCAGCTGTGCCCAGGCGCCGGGTGAAGTGGCCTTCTCCCACCTTGGATCCCCGCTCCCGACGCAGGGCCGAGCCACTGAGCAGCGAGCGCTCCAGCAGCCCGGATGCCTGCTCCCAGCCCGGTGGTCATGCTGGAGGCCGCTGGAGAACATGAGGTTGTAGGGGTCCGGGAGCGTGGTGCGATGATCCCCGCTGCCGAACAGCTGGGTCCTCAGAACCCTCCTGGGAAAAGGGATCCAGACAGCGGACTCGTCGCCGACGGAGAGCAGGGGAAAGGCGTGAGTAGGAACAGGAGAGGAAGGGGATTTACTGAGAGGGAGAAAGAGACAGACTCTGTGTGTGTGTGTGTGTGTGTGTGTGAGAGAGAGAGAGGGGATTAGAAATGCAGTCTGATTGCGGATGGGTTGGGTTTAAATAGAGATTTTTAAACTTCGTTCAAAAAAACTCACAATGCTCCCTGCTGAGCGGGTGGAGAGGCTCGGATAGAGAGGAAGAGAGACACAGGGGGGCGGGGGATAGGGGACAGAGAGAGGTTCACAGGGACAGACGGAGAGACAGGGGAGAGAGAACGGCAGAAGCACACACACAGGGAGCCAGATACAAGACGAGAGATAGAGAGGGGCGCACACAGAGACCAAAGAGACAGAGTGAGAGAGGAGAGAGGAGAGAGACAGAAGTGCACAGCGAGGTGGCAGAGACAAGACGACACAGAGAGACAGAGACATAGAGTGAGGCACACACAGAGAGTTGGAGAGACAGAGATTGTGTGTGTCGCGGGGGGTGGGTTTGGAGAAAATGGGAGAGAGAGAGACAGAGTCGTCCAGTTGTACAGCAGGGAAACAGACCCTTCAGTCCAACTCCTCCAGGCCGACCAGACACCGTAACTGACTAGTTCTGTTTGCCAGCCTGGAGCCCATATCCCTCCAGCCCCTTCCTATTCATGTGTCCCTGCAGGTGACTTCTCAATACTGAGTATAACAGCCTCTGTCACTCCTCTGGCAGTTCATGCCACACACAAACTACACTCGGGAGAACACGTTGGCGCCAAATCCCCCTCCCATCCTCTGAGAAAAGGAACCGGAAATGACATCACCAACCCAAGGAAACCGGAACACTGAAAGAGAAGGCGGGACCTAACTCCAGCGCTTCCCCGGATGCTCCCTGAAGATTTTACCCGGAATGGTGCCGAAACGTCTGCAAACTGACCTTCCAGCTCAGTGAGCAATCTTACATCCAGAACCTCAACCCTGAGCTACAAATCTTCTCAAAACTCGATAATGCTTTGCCACTTGATTAACAGGTGCATCCTTTTTTTAAAAAAAAATAAACTTTTTTTGCTGGATGTATGACTGACTGACCAATGTTTATTGTCCTTCCTTAACTGAGCCTTGGGAGCTCTGCAGACCAATGCTATCAACGTGGATTCCACAAGCTCCAAAATCTCCCCTCCCACCACTGCATCCCAAAACCAGCCCAGCTCGTCCCCTAATCTGTTCTTCCTCTGACCGATCCCCTCCTCCCAGCTCAAGCCAAACCCCCATTCCCTACCTACTAACCTCTTCCTGCCCCCTTGACCTGTCGGTCCTCCCCAGACTGACCTATCCCCTCCCTACCTCCACACCCACACTCACCTCTACTGGCTTCATGTCCGCCCCTTTTACTTAAGACCAGAAGACATCGGAGTGGAAGTAGGGCCATTCGGCCCATCAAGTCCACTCAACCATTTAAATCATGGCTCAGGGGCATTTCAACTCCACTTCCCTGAACTCTCCCCGTTGCCCTTGATTCCTCGTGACATCAAGAATTAGTCGATCTCTGCCTCGAAGGCATCCAACGTCCTGGCCCCGACTGCACTCCGTGGCAATGATTTCCACAAGCCCGCCACTCTCTGGCTTTACAATTGTCATCTCATTTCCGTTTCAAATTTACCCCCTCTAATTTTTAGGCTGTGCGCACGGGTCCTAGTCTCCCGGCCTCACGGAAACAACTTCCTAGCGTCCACCCCTTCTGAGGCAGACATTATGTTGTAAGTTTCTATTAGATCTCCCCTCAACCTTCTAAACTCTGATGAGGACAATCCCAGGATCCTTAGCCGTTCATCATATGTCAAACCTACCACTCCAGGGATCATCCGTGTGAATCTCCGCTGGACACGCTCCAGGGCTAGTATGTCCTTTCTGAGGTGTGGGGCTCAAAATTGGACATGGTATTCTAAATGGGGCCTAACTAGAGCTTTATAAAGCCTCAGAAGCACATCGCTGCTTTTATATTCCAACCCTCTTGCGATAAAGGACAACATTACATTCGCTTTCTTAATTACGGACTCTACCTGCAAGTTAACCTTTAGAGAATCCTGGACCAACACTTCTAGATTCCTTTGTACTTGAGCTTTACGAATTTTCTCACCATTTAGAAAATAGTCCATGCCCGTATTCTTTTTATCAAAGTGCAAAACCCCACATTGAATTTCATCAGCCATTTCCTGGACCACTCTCCTAAACTGTCTAACTCTTTCTGCCGCTTCTCCACCTCCTCAGTACTACCTGCCTGTCCACCTATCTTCGTATCATCGGAAAACTTCGCCAGAATGACCCCGGTCCCTTCATCCAGATCATCAATACGTAAGGTGTACAGCTGCGGCCCCGACACCGAAACCTGCGACACCAATCGTCACCGGTTGCCATGCCGAAAAACAGCCTTTTATCCCAACTCTCTGCCTTCTATCAGACAGCCAATCCTCAATCCAAGCCAGTAGCTCATCTCGAACACCATGGGCCCTCACCTGGCTCAGCAGCCTCCCGTGAGACACTTTCCTAAGGCCTTTTGGAAGTCTAGATAGATAACATCCACTGGGTTTCCCTGGGCTAACATACTTGTTACCTCTTCAAAGAATTCTAACAGGTTTGGCAGGCACGACCTCCCCTTACTACATCCATGCTGACTTGTTCTAATCTGACCCTGCACTTCCAGGAATTTCAAAATCTCATCCTTGACAATGATTCAAGAATTTTATTAACTACCGAAGTCAGGTTAATCGGCCTGTAATTTTCCATCTTTTGCCTTGATTCTTTCTTAAACAAGGGGGTTACAACATCAATTTTCCAATCATCTGGGACTTACCCTGACTCCAGGGACTTTTGAAAGATCACATCCAAAGCCTCTGCTATTTCCTCAGCCACCTTCCTCAGAACTCTAGGATGTAGCCCTTCGGGGCCAGGAGATTTAGCAATTTTTAGACCTTTTAGCTTTTCGAGCACTTTCTCTTTTGTAATGCCTACCGTACTCAACTTTGCCCCCTGACTCTCCCTAAGTGTTGGCATACTACTCATGTCTTCCACTGTGAAGACTGACGCAAAGTACTTATTAAGTCCTTCAGCTACTTCCTTATCTCCCATCACTAGCCTTCCAACATCAATTTGGAGCAGCCCAGTGTCTACTTTTGCCTCATGTTTGTTTCTTATGTATTGAAAGAAGCTTGCACTGTGATTTCTAATATGACTAGCTAGCCTACCTTCATATTTGATCCTCTCCTTCCTTATTGCTCGTCTGTCTCCTCTGCACCTATCTTCCCCTCTGTCCATCTTCAATCTGCCTTCCCCCTCTCCCTGTTTATTTCAGAACTGTCTCCTCCTCCCTCTTTTCTGATGAAGGGTCTCTGCCCGAAATGTCAGCTTTTGTGTTCCTGAGATGCTGCTTGGCCTGCTGTGTTCATCCAGCTCCACACTTTGTTATCTTGGATTCTCCAGCATCTGCAGTTCCCATTTTCTTTTTATTTTGGGGGCAGCTGCTGTCAATACCCACCCAAACAAAAGCTTCATTTGTCATTTTCAAAATTGGTAATAGCCCACAATCTGCTGAGTGAACAAAAAAAGTACCCATTTGCCTGTGACTCTCAGATGGATTTCTTTCCGATTTATTTATTCTTTAATGAGACATAGCTGTTGCTGATTGTCCAGCATGAACTGACTTCTTGAACAGCTTCATGTTGCTGTACAGAGACCCACAATGCTGTTCCAAAAGAGATTACGAAGATTGGCCCAGTAACAACCATTCATTTCCAAATAAGTTTGTGAGTAGCTTGGAGGTGATTTTTACTGGGGTTAGTGCGACCATGTCTGATGTCCTTGCCCTTGAAGATGAGTTTTCTAAGTCTGGAAAGGTGTCTGTCAGAATAGTGGGTAAAAAATGTGGCAGTGCATCTTGTACAGGGACACATTATTGTCTCTTGGAGTTGGCTGTGGAGAGAATGGATACGGTGCCAAGCAAGGGGCTGCTTTGGCCTAGACTCAAGATTGTTTTCAGTGTTGTTGGATCTGCACCGTCATTGACACACTTCTGACTTGAGAATTGGAGGAGGGCTGCAGGCTTCGGAGTGTCAGCAGTTTCTACATCAAATCGCAGAGTCGTCTTGCTTTGTCTCTGAGTCTGTGGCCCCGAGTGATATCTAAAACCAGGTCATCTCTCTTGTGAGCTTGTTATTCTAAACTGGACATTGCGCTTTCTTTACTCAGAGAGTAGTAAGGGAATGGAACGCTTTGCTTGCAACGGTAGTAGATTCGCCAACTTTCGGTACATTTAAGTCGTCATTAGATAAGCACATGGACGTACATGGAATAGTGTAGGTTAGATGGGCTTCAGATCGGCATGACAGGTCGGCACAACATCGAGGGCCGAACGGCCTGTACTGCGCTGTAATGCTCTATGTTCTAATGGTCTCTTCATTATAGAAAAGAGGTGATTGCATTTGAGCATGTGTGGAGGACATTCATCAGGATGTTCTGAGGGAGTGAAGCATTTTAACTCGATGGAGAGTCTGGATAAGTTTGAGATAACAGGATCTGTCAATGCTGGAGTCTGAGATAACACAGCGTGGAGCTGGAGGAACACTGCAGGCCAGGCAGCATCACTGTTTTATCTGGATCAGGTTGGCTTGTTTTCTTCCGAATAGGGAAGGTTGAAGAAGGTCCTGAAAAAATGGTCTGCATTCTGATGGGTCTAGGCGAGGGAAGCAGAACGACCATTCATGGGGTGGGAGGTCGGGGGGGCGGGGGGACGGGGGGGAAGAGATACAAACATTTAAGCTAAAAGGCTCCGAAGGAATTTCAGGAAAGAAAAGACACCCAGAAGGTGCTGGGGGTTTGGAATTCATTGTCTGGGACTTTAGTTGAGGTGGTGGATAATCTTTTCACATTAAAGAAAAAGGGTTGGTACAGCACTTAAAATGAAATAACATTCAAGGCAACGGGCCTATTGCTAAAACATGAGCCGAATGTGAACTTAGTGTGGCTTCAGTGGTTACAGACACAATGGAATGAAGTGCTTGTTCAATTCACACAGATGATCCCTGGAATGGTAGGCTTCACCTACGATGAATGGCTAAGGATCCTGAGATTGTACTCACTACAGTTTAGAAGGTTGAGGGGAGAACTAATAAAAACTTACAAGATAATGTATGGTTTAGAAGAGGTGGACGCTAGGAGGTTGTTTCCGTTAGCAGGGGAGACGAGGACCCGTGGGCACAGCCTTAAAATTCGAGGGGTTCAATTTAAAACTGAAATCAGACGACATTTCTTCAGGCAGAAAGTGGTGGGCTTGTGGAATTCATTGCCGCAGAGTGCAGTGCAGGCCGGGATGTTGGACGCCTTCAAGGCAGAGATCGACAAATTCTTGATCTCAAAAGGAATCAAGGGCTACGCGGAGAGTGCAGGGAAGTGGTGTAAAAATGCCCATCAGCCATGATTTAAATGGTGGAGTGGACTTGATGGGGCGAATGGCCTTACCTCCACTCCTATGTCTCATGGCCTTATGGTCTAATTCTGGAGAATTCTCTTATTCTATGATTCTGGAGCAGGGGACAGTGAGTGGACAGCACAGGACAGTTCACCTAACTTCTCCTTTACCAATCTTCTATCTGCCTCCCCACTTCTCCCTATTTTTTTCAGAATCCCCTTCTCCTCCCCCATTTTTGAAGAAGGGTCTCGACCCGAAACGTCAGCTTTCTTGCTTCTCTGATGCTGCTCGGCCCGCTGTGTTCATCCAGTTCTACACCTTGTTCTCTCAGATTCTCCAGCATTGGCAAGTTCCTACTATCTCTTGAGGAAGCTTACTTGTTTTTGCACCCAAACTGTGGTGAGAATGTGGAACGCACCGACTGTGTGGGTGGTAGAGGCAGAAAGCATGATAACATTTAACAAGTCTGTGATTGGGCATTTGCGATGCCAAGGCATACAAGGCTCTGGGTCGAGAGCTGGGAAATGTGATGAGAATAGTTCGGGACTTGCATCTTGTGAGGGCACATACAATTTGCTGAAGGGTCTGTTCCATTGCCATAGCACTCTATTATGCTGTCCCTCAATGATCCTATGACAAGTAAGTGAAGGTTTACAGAAACAGGCACTTTTCAAGGACAATGCCAAAAGGAAAAGTGATGCACAGGCAAAGTGCATGTAAGAATTTAACCAAGGATTAACACCATTGAAGAACTGGTATTTGTGCCAATGCACCAAACGTGCAGATGAAAATGCAGTGTCCAGTTTGATTGCAAACTGCAACAACCACCAGTTAGTAACATGATCAATGGAAATATCTGAATGCCTGTTGTTGTGATCTCAAGCATTTACCTGCGTCGAGTGAAATCCACCACCATAGTTCTGTTGCATCGTTGGCCACCTCACAATCGGTGTTGCATAGTCAATATCATTCCTTGACAACGCTTGAAGCAAGGCATAAGCAGTGGTTTCCACAGTCATCGCAGAAGCCTCTGCTGCTTCAATTGGATACGGCTTCTCGTCCTCCAACAATGGAGGCTTTCCAGGAACCAACATCACAATCTGTCATTTGAGAAAGGGATTAGCTGAGAATAAAGTTTACATCATATAGATTTTTGTTTGCATTTCAACAACACAACAATGGTTTTGCTGGTCAAGATCCAGCATTATCTCACCACTGATGTCGAGAACATTCTCCATACTTCCCACTCAGTGATGGGTCCTTTTGTTTGGGAAAAATAGGCACCTTCGAATGCAAATGAATCAAGATGAGCTTTAGTTTCTCATCAGGCTACATGGCAGTTATTACAAGATGTTACGAACAAAAGGTGAAGAGGCAGATCAAACCATTCAGAGCATCAGTCTGGATGATCTTCTTGCCCTCATCCTGAGGAGGCATCACAGATCTTAACTTACACGCAATTCAAATTATTTCACGCAATGACAAGACTGAATGTTCTGGATACTGCAAATGCCATGGCACCTGGCAGCATCCCACAAACTGTATTGGAACAATGTGCCCCAACGTCAGCACACCAACAGTAAATGTTTTCCAGTACATTTTTAAACACTTGCGACACTCACATTTCAGAGAAAGATGACCTATCACGCAATCGGCAGACAAATTGTCCTGACCAATTATGACCTCAATGTATTCTCAATCATCAGCAAAGTAATGCAACATCTGGATGACAGTGCTGTCAAACAGTTGCACACTGAGGCTCAGTTTACTTTTCGTCATGCCACACTTCTCGCAACCTCATTCAGGATTTACCACAAATATGATCAGAGATCCTGAGCTTGAAAAGGAAGGAAAGTGCAATCTGTCATTTCCACCCTGGCAACTTCTGATTGAATGTGGTGTTCAGCAGAGGAATAGGAAGTTGAGTCAGTGGCATTCACTGGATACCTGCACTGGTTGAAGTCATGTCTTCACTTGAACCAAAGTGGAGACATGAATGTTCATTGAATATTGTCCAGGTGTCCAGCAGAATTCATGACTTTTCCAACAGTGAAGTCAACGATGAGAAAATACAGTGAGACTTGGACAATTATCAGGCTTGGCCTGACAAAGGATAAGTAACATTTGCACCATACAAGTGCTAAGCAGCAATCAGCTCCAACAAGAGCGAATATGACCATATCACAAAATTCCATGTCCTTACCATCATCCTTACATTTGTTTTAAATGTGCAAGTGTTATCCAAGCCATGCAGGGCGATGGGCCAGGTGTTGGAAATGAGGTTAGAAAAATTCAGTGCTTGTCTTTGACTGTCACAGAATCCGTGAGCTTAAGAATTAATTTCTCCTGTACTGTAGACCACTGAGGTGCTTGGCTATCCACTTCATCAAGGTTAACACTGATCTAAAACTAAACCGGAATGGTTATATAATCAGCAGTAGCCAGGTCCGTTGTACAAACCGCCCTGCTGTGGGACAGGGTCAGGTAAATCCAAGTGAGTGATCGTGGTTGGAGACTCATTCGTTGGGGGCATAGTTTCTGTAGCCACATTTGAGATACCAGGGCTGTGTGTTGCCTCCCTGGTGCCAAGGTCAAGGAAATCTCTGAGTGGTTGCAACAAATTCTTAACGGGGAGGGTGAGCAGCCAGAGGCCATTGTGCACATTGGTACCAATGACGTAGGTAGAAAGTGGGATGTGATCCTGCGGACTGTGTACAAGGAGTTGGCAAAGAGGCTGAAAGGCAGGACCTAGAGGGTAATAATTTATGGGTTGCCACGAGTGCCACATGTTAGTGAGTTAAGTCAGAGAAAGATAGGTGAGATGAATGCATTGGTTAAGGAGCTGGTACTGGGGGCAGGCTTTCAGGTTCATGGATAATTGCGACCGCTTCTTGGGCAAGGGGTGACCTGTGTAAGAGGGATGGGTTGCACCTAAACTGAACGGGAACAAATACCCTCAACAGGGAGGTTTGCTAGTGCTACTTGGGAGGATTTAAAGACTGGCAGGCAGCTGGGAACCAGAGCAGCAGGTCAGCAAGTAGATGAATTGATGGCAGGTACATGCTAGGACCAATAAATCAGAAAAGAATGGCAGCCAGAGACAGGTACATGAACATGATGGCATGAACAAGCTGAAATATGTTTATTTCAGTGCAAGGAGTATTATCGGTAAGGCAGATGAGCTTAGAGCCTGGATCAGTACATGGGACTCTGATGTTGAGGCCATTACAGAGGCTTGGTTGAGACAGAGACCGGACTGGCTGCTCAATGTTCCAGGGTTTCATTGCTTTAGACAAGATAGAGGGGAAGGTAAAAGAAGGAGGTGCACTCCGAACCTGTGGGAAATGTTACATCTGCACCTCGAAAGGACATTCTGGAGGGCTTGCCCACTGAGGCAATAGAGGTAGCATTGAAAAATAAGATAGACACAATCACTCTGATCAGATTAAATTAATAGCCTGCTCCCCTTTTGCCACTGACACACTGAGGAACAAATATGTAGGCAGCTTTTGAAACGATGCAATAACTCAGAGTTGTCACAGTCAGTGAATTTCACCTCCCCGGTATTGACTGGGACTCCCTTACAACAAGAGTTTAAATGAGGCTGAATTTGTTAAGACTATCCAAGAGAGTTTCTTGACACAGTATGTGGATAGAAGATGGGCCATACTGGACTTTGTCCTGGTCAGGTAACTGGTGAGAAGGGTGGGAAAGCATTTTGGAAATAGTGATCACAACTCCTTCAATTTTAAGATTGCTATGAAGAAGGACAAGTCAGGACCTTGGGGGAGAGTAAATTATATCAGTTTTAGGTAGGAGCTGGGGAGTGTTAATTGGGAGGAGCTGTCACATTTGCCATATGGGAATTGTTTAAAGGCCTGCTTATGAGTTTAGGATCAGGAAGGAGGAAGGACAAGGATGGCAAGGTAAAAGACCCTTGGATAATTGGGGAGGTTGTGAAGTTCGTCAAAAGGGAAAAACAAAAATATGTCAGGTTTACGAAGCTAAAATCGAACAGGGCCGACATAAAGAAAGCAGAAAAAGAAAGGCTATGAAATGACCTTGGCAAGGAGGGTTGAAGGAAATCCCAAGGCATTCTGTGCATACATCTAAAACAAGGGGATAAATAGCAAGAAGGTACGACCATTCAGGATAAAGGAGGGAACTTGTGTTTGGAAGCAGAGGATGTGGGCAAGATCCTAAATGAGTACTGTGCATCACTATTCACTCAGGCGAAGGGTATGGAGGATAGTGGGATTTGTGTGGAGCATGCGAATATGATAACAGCATTTTGAAATCAAGAAAGAGCATTAAGGTGGATAAGTCCTCAGGACCCAATGGTATCTACTCAAGGTTTTTGAGCGAGGTGAGAGAGGAGATTGTCGGGGCAGTCAGCAATATCTTTGTATCCTTGGTAGCCACTGGAGGGGTACTGGAAGATTAGCAAGTTGCTAAATGTTCTTCTTCTGTTCAAGCAGGGAAATAGGGTCAATCCAGGAAACTCTCGACTCGCGAGTTTCTCATCGTTCATTGGGAAGCTATTGGAGAGAATTCTTAGGGATTGTATTTATCTGTATTTGGAACAGCATGGCCTAATTAGGGACAGTCAGCATGGCTTTGTGCAGGGCAGGTCATGTCTTACTAACTTGACTGAATTTTTTGAGGAGGTGACGAATGTGATCAATGAAGGTAGAGCAGTGGATATTGTTTTCATGGATTTCAGCAATACTTTCAACAAGGTGCGTCATGGTAGGATCATCCAGAAAATTAAGATGCACCGAGTCCATGGTGGCTTGGATGCTTGGATTCACAACTGGCTTGCCCAGAGAAGACAGAGGCAAGTGGTGGAAAGGTGCTTTTCAGGCTGTAGATCCAGGACGATTGGTGTTCCGCAGGGATCTGTGCTGGGACCTCTGCTGTTTGTGGTCTATACAAAATGACTGAGGTGAAAATATAGATGGATGGGTTAGCAAGTTTGCAGACAATAGAATGATTGGTAGAATCGTGATGAGTGTAGACGTCATAAAAGGATACAGATCAGTTGCAGAAACTGCAAGTGGATTTTAATCCATTAAATGTGAGATGCTCCACTTTGGGAAATCAACTATTACGGAAAAATATACAGTTAATGGCACCCCTCAGTGCAGACCCCCTCAGTGCAGAATTGTTAAGGTGGGAATGCAGGTGCACTCAATCTGTTCATTGAGAACTGTCGACGTGATATCACCTCAATTTCTCTGTTCCCCGCACCAAACCCAACCTACGTCCTGCCCAACTGACTGCCCTCCACGCACTCATATCTCACCCTGACTTTGTTATTAAGCCTGCCGATAAGGTGGTGCTGCTGTGGTCTGGTGAGCTGAAGTCTATCTTGCAGAGGCTGAGCGCCAGCTCTCAGATACCTCCTCCATCTTCTCCTGGACCATGACCGCACCGGGCCATTGTATCTACTACAGTAACTGATCTTGGTCTGTCCGGTGATCTTCCCCCTCTGCTTCCAAGCTGAAAGGCCACAGCTCCCCACAGGTTGCTCCTACGCCCCCTAAAAATCCACAAATGAGACTGTCCTGGCAGACCCATTGTTTCAGCCTGTTCCTGCCCCACAGAACTCATCTCTTCCTACCTTGACTCAATCTTCTGTCCCCTGGTCCAAGCCCTGCCCACGTACATCCAGAAATACTCTGACATCTTACGCAGGTTTAAAAACATCAGTTTGCCGGTTCCAGCTGCGTCCTCTTTACCATGAACATGGAATTCCTTTACACATCCATTCCGCACCGGGAGGTTCTTCGGGCTGTCCTCTTCTACCTGGAACAAAGAACTGAACATTCCCCTCACACCACCACCCTCCTCCACTTGGTCGACCTCATCCTCACCCTCAACAACTTCTTGTTTAACTCCTCTCATTTTCTTCGGGTAAGAGGAGCAGCTCCGGGCACCTGCATGGGCCCGAGTTAAACCTGTCTCTTCACGGGGTACGTGGAACATTCCCACCCACAACACTTTCTCCGATACATCAATGATATCATCCGGCTGCTTCTCTCTCTTGTCTGAAATTGGAAAACTTCATCAACTTCGCCTCCAATTTCCGTCCTGCCCTCACTTTCACCTGCTCTATCTCTGACTCCACCCTTCCCTTCCTCAACATTTCTGCTTCCATTCCTGGGGGTAGGCTTCGCACTAATATCCATTACAAACTCTCTGACTCTCACAGCTACCTGGTCTATATATCCTCACACCCCACTTTCTGTAAAGACTCCAACCTCTTCTCTCACTTCCTCCATCTCCATCGAATATGTTCTCATGAGGCCAACATCAACAAGGGAGCCTGCAAAATGTCCATCTTCTTCCTCAACTGAGGATTCCCCGGCTCCGCGGTCAACAAGGCCCTCAACTGTGTCCAACCCAGCTCCCGCACTTTTGCCCTCACCTTTTCTCTTCCCTCCCAAGACAGCAATAAGCTTCCACTTGATCTTACCTATCAACCCACATGCCCACATCCATACAAACATCAGGCACCATTTCCACCACCACCAGCATGATGCCGCCACCAGACACATATTCCCCTCCTCTCCCTTATCCGCCTTTACCGGAGGACCCGGAGGAAATGCAAGCAGACACGGGGAGAACGTGCAAACTTCGCACAGACGATTGCCCGAGGCTGCAATGCGAACCACTGAGCCACCGTGCTGCCCAGAATCTTGGTGGTGTGGATGAGCAGAGAGATCTCGGTGTCCATGTGTGTAGATCCCTGAAAATTGCCACGCAGATTGATAGGCTTGTTCAAAAGGCGTACGGCGTGTTAGGTTTTATTGGTACAGAGATTGAGTTTCGGAGCCATGAGGTCATGTTGCAGCTGTACAAAACACTGGTGCAGCCGCGCTTGGAGTATTGCGTACAGTTCTGATCGCCACATTATCGGAAGGATTTAGAGGGGGTTTGTTAGGATCTTGTCTGGTGTGGAAGGAAGGTCTTATGAGGAAAAGCTTCGAGACTTGAGGCTGTTTTTGTCAGAAGAAGGTGAAGAGGCAACTTAATGGAGACATACAAGATAATCAGAGGATTAGACAGGGTGGACAGCGACAGCCTTTTTCCTCGATGGTGATGGCGAGCACGAGTGGAGATAGGTTTAAATTGAGGTGAGATAGATATGGGACACATGTCAGAGGGAGGTTCTTTATTCAGAGAGTAGTATGGGTGCGGAATGCCCTGCCTGCAACAGGAGTAGATTGCCAAGTTTAAGGGCATTTAAATGAACATTGCTAAATATATGGATGGTAATGGAATAGTGTCGGTTAGATGGGCTTCAGGTTGGATTCACAGGTCGGCGCAACATCGAGGGCCGAAGGGCCTGTACTGCGCTGTAATGTTCTATGTTCTATGTCATAATACTTCAGTGAATTCTGGTTATCCTGCCGTAGGAAGAATGCTGTTAAACTATACAGAGTGCAAAAATAATTACAAAAGGTCATTGCCGGGACTGGAGGGTTTACGAGGAGTGGTGGATAGGCTCGGACTTTTTCCCTGGCGTATCGGAGACGAAGGGGTGACTTTCCAGAGGTGTAAAAAATCATGATGGGCATTGATAAGGGGAATAACCAAGGTCGGGGAGTCCAAAGCTAGAAGGGAGGAGGTTCAAATGTGAAAGGGGAAAGATTTAAAAGTGACCCGAGAGTCAACTTGTCGCACACAGAGGGTGGTGCGTGAATGCAATGAGCTGCCAACAGACGTGGTAGAGGCAGATAATATTACAGTATTTAAAAGACATTTGGACAGGTACACAATGAGGAAAGGTTTAGACGGATACCAAACGCAGGCAAATGGGACCGGTTAAGTTTGGGACACCTGGTCAGTACAGATGATTGGGGCTGAAGGTCCTGATTCTGTGCTGTATGACTCTATGAATCTATGACTGAAGAGCTAACTAGGTGTGTGGATGAGGGCAATGCATTTGATACAGTCTACTTGGGCATCAGCAAAGCTTTTGACAAGATCCCCCATTTGAAGACTGTTAGAACAGGAAACAGTCCATGGGATCCGAGGACACATGTGCACAGGAAATCATAACTCATGTAATTTGAATGAGTTTTTTAAAGTAGTAATGAAGAGCATTGATTAAGGCAGAAAGATGGACGTATATGGGCTTCAGTAAGGCGTTCAAGAAGGTTCCTCACAGAGGTCCAGTAGGGAAGTTAAATCACACGGAGTACAGGGAGAGCTAGCCATAGAACATAGAACATAGAACATTACAGCACAGTACAGGCCCTTCGGCCCTCGATCTTGTGCCGACCTGTCATGTCGATCTCAAGCCCATCTAACCTGCACTGTTCCATGTACGTCCATATGCTTGTCCAATGACCACTTAAATGTACCGAAAGTTGGCGAATCTACTACCGTTGCAGGCAAAGCGTTCCAAGCCCTTACTACTCTCTGAGTAAAGAAACTACCTCTGACATCTGTCCTATATCTTTCACCCCTCAATTTAAAGCTATGCCCCCTCATGCTCACCGTCACCATCCTAAGAAAAAGGCTCTCCCTATCCACCCTATCTCACCCTCTGATTATTTTATATGTTTCAATTAAGTCACCTCTCAACCTTCTTCTCTCAAATGAAAACACCCTCAAGTCCCTCAGCCATTCCTCGTAAGACCTTCCCTCCATACCAGGCAACATCCTAGTAAATCTCCTCTGCACCCTTTCCAAAGCTTCCACATCCTTCTTATAATGCGGTGACCAGAACTGTATACAATACTCCAAGTGCGGCCGCACCAGAGTTTTGTACAGCTTCACCATAACCTCTTGGTTCCGGAACTCGATCCCTCTATTAATCAAAGCTAAAACACTGTAGGCCTTCTTAACAGCCCTGTCAACCTGGGTGGCAACTTTCAAGGATCTGTGTTCATGGACACCGAGATCTCTCTGCTCATGTATACTCCTAAGAATCTTACCATTAGCCCTGTACTTTGCCTTCTGGTTACTCCTGCCGATGTGCATCACCTCACACTTGTCTGCATTAAACTCCATTTGCCACCTCTCAGCCCAGCTCTGCAGCTTATCTATGTCTCTCTGCAACCAATCCTTTGTCACTCTCCACAACTCCACCTATCTTAGTGTCGTCTGCAAATTTACTAACCCATCCTTCTACGCCCTCATCCAGGTCATTTATAAAAATGACAAACAGCAGTGGACCCAACACCCACCCTTGCGGTACACCACCAGTAACTGGTCTCCAGGATGAACGTTTCCCATCAACTACCACACTCTGTCTTCTTTCAGCAGGCCAATTTCCGATCCAAGCTGCTGTATCTCCCACAATTCCATTCCTCTGCATTTTGTACAATAGTCTGTTTTGGGGAACCTTATCGAACGCCTTGCTGAAATCCATATACTCCACATCAACCGGTTTACTCTCATCTACCTGTTTGATCACCTTCTCAAAGAACTCAATAAGGTTTGTGAGGCACGACCTACCCTTCACAAAACCGTGCTGACTATCCCTAATCAATTTATTCTTTTCTAGATGATTGTAAATCCTATCCCTCAGAACCTTTTCCAACACTTTACCAACAACTAAGGTAAGGCTCACTGGCCGATAATTACCAGGGTTGTCTCTACTCCCCTTCTTGAACAGGAGAACCACAATTGCTATCCTCCAGTCATCGGGCACTATTCCTGCAGACAATGATGAGTTAAAGATCAATGCCAAAGGCTCGGCAATCTCCTCCCCGGATTCCCCGAGGATCCGAGGATAAATCCCATCCGGCCCAGGGGTCATAGCTATCTTCACCCTCTGTAGGATTTCAAATACCTCTTCCTTGTGAACCTCAATCCCACCTAGTCCAGTAGCCTGTATCTCTGTATTCTCCTCGACAACATTGTTGTTTTCTAGAGTGAATACTGTTGAAAAATATTCATTTAGCGCTTCCCCTATCTCATCTGACTCCACACACAACTTACCACTACTATCCTTAATTGGACCTAATCTTACTTTTCTCATTCTTGTATTCCTTAAATACCGACAGAAAAGTTTACGGTTTACCCTGATCCTATCCGCCAACAACTTCTCATGTCTCCTCCTGGCTCTTCTGAGATCTCTCTTTCAGTCTTTCCTGGCTACCTTGTAACCTTCAAGCACCCCAACTGATCATTCACATCTTATAGTAACAGAAGCCTTCTGCCTCCTCTTGACCAGAGATTCCACTCCCTTCGTAAACCATGGCTTCCGTGCTCTACAGCTTCCTCCCTGCCTGACAGGTACATACTTATCTAGGAAGCACAGGAGCTTTTCATTGAATAAGCTCCACATTTCTACTGGGCCCATCCCCTGCAGTTTCCTTCCCCATCCTATGCTCTCTAAATCTTGCCTAATCTCATCGTAATTGCCTTTCACCCAGATATAACTCTTGCCCAGTGGTGTACACCTATCCCTTTCCATCACTAAAGTAAACATAACAGAATTCTGATCGCTATCACCAAGGTGATCACCAACTTTGAAATCTAACACCTGGCCGGGCTCATGACCCAGTACCAAATCTGATGTGGTCACTGCACTCCAACTCCATTAGTCACTGCATCCCATTTCGCTAAGTCACTGCATCCCATTTCAGTCAGTCACTGCATCCCATTTCCCACAGTGACTGCATCTCCATTCCCCGAGTCACTGCACTTTATTTCCCTTGGTCACTGCATCCCATTTCACTCAGTCACTGCATCCCATTTCTCACGGACGCTGCATCCAATATCCGTCAGGTACTGCATCCCATTTCCAGAGTCACTGCATCCCATTTCCCTCAGTCAGTGAATCCCATTTCCATCAGTCACTGCATCCCATTTCACTCTGTCACTGCATTCAATTTCCATCAGTTGCTGCATTCAATTTCCGTCGCAGTGAGCGGGTCAGGGCTGCGGGGGACAAGTCGCAGTGAGCGGGTCAGGGCTGCGGGGGGCAAGTCCCTGTCAGCGGGAGAGGACTGCAAGGGGCAGGTCCCTGTCAGCGGGACAGGACTGCGGGGGGCAAGCGGCAGTGAGCGGGTCAGGGCTGTGGGGGCCAGTCCCTGTCACCGGGTCAGGGCTGAGGAGGGCCAATCCCTGTGAGCGGGTCAGGGCTGCGAGGGGCAAGTCGCAGTGAGCGGGTCAGGGCTGCGGGGGTCAGTCCCTGTGAGCGGGTCAGGGCTGCGGGGGGCAACTCGCAGTGAATGGGTCAGGGCTGCGGGGGCAAGTCCCTGTCAGCGGAACAGGACTGCGGGGGGCCAGTCCCTGTGAGCGGGTTAGGGCTGCGGGGGCCAGTCCCTGTGAGCGGGTCACAGCTGCGCGGGCCAGTCCCTGTGAGCGGGTCAGGGCTGCGGGGGGCAAGTCGCAGTGAGCGGGTCAGGGCTGCGGGGGCCAGTCCCCCTGAGCGGGTCAGGTCTGTGGGGGGCAAGTCGCAGTGAGGGGTCAGGGCTGCGGGGTGCAAGTCGCAGTCAGCGGGTCAGGGCTGCGGGGGGAAAGTCGCAGTAAGCGGGGCAGGGCTGCAGGGGCAAGTCCCTGTCAGCGGGACAGGACTGCGGGGGTCAAGTCGCAGTGAGGGGGTCAAGTCGCAGTGAGGGTGTCAGGGCTGCGGGGGGCCAGTCCCGGTAAGCGGGTCAGGGATGCGGGGGTCAGTCCCGGTGAGTGGGTCAGGGCTGCGGGGGCAAGTCCCTGTCAGCGGAACAGGACTGCGGGGGGCAAGTCGCAGTGAGCGGGTCAGGGCTGCGGGGGGCCAGTTGCAGTGAGCGGGTCAGGTCTGCGGGGGGCCAGTCCCTGTGAGCTGCTGAGGGCTGCGGGGGCCAGCCCCTATCAGCGGGTCAGGGCTGCGGGGGACCGGTCCCCCTGAGCGGGTCAGGGCTGCGGGGGGCCGGTCCCCCTGAGCGGGTCAGGGCTGCGGGGGGCTTGTCGCAGTGAGCGGGTCAGGGCTGCGGGGGGCAAGTCCCTGTCAGCGGGACAGGACTGCAAGGGGCAAGTCGCAGTGACGGGGTCAAGTCGCAGCGAGCGGGTCAGGGCTGCGAGGGCAGGCCCTCTGAGCGGGTCAGGGCTGCGAGGGGCAAGTCGCAGTGAGCGGGTCAGGGCTGCGGGGGGCAAGTCGCAGTGAGCGGGTCAGGGCTGGGGGGGGCAAGTCGCAGTGAGCGGGTCAGGGCTGCGGGGGGCCAGTCGCAGAGAGCGGGTCAGGGCAGCGGGTGCAAGTCCCTGTCAGCGGGACAGGACTGCAAGGGGCAGGTCCCTGTCAGCGGGACAGGACTGCGGGGGGCAAGCGGCAGTGAGCGGGTCAGAGCTGTGGGGGCCAGTCCCTGTCACCGGGTCAGGGCTGCGGAGGGCCAAGCCCTGTGAGCGGGTCAGGGCTGCGAGGGGCAGGCCGTCTGAGCGGGTCAGGGCTGCGGGGGGCCAGTCCCGGTAAGCGGGTCAGGGATGCGGGGGTCAGTCCCTGTGAGCGGGTCAGGGCTGCGGGGGGCAACTCGCAGTGAATGGGTCAGGGCTGCGGGGGCAAGTCCCTGTCTGCGGAACAGGACTGCGGGGGGCCAGTCCCTGTGAGCGGGTTAGGGCTGCGGGGGCCAGTCCCTGTGAGCGGGTCACAGCTGCGCGGGCCAGTCCCTGTGAGCGGGTCAGGGCTGTGGGGGGCAAGTCGCAGTGAGCGGGTCAGGGCTGCGGGGGCCAGTCCCCCTGAGTGGGTCAGGTCTGCAGGGGGCAAGTCGCAGTGAGGGGTCAGGGCTGCGGGGGGAAAGTCGCAGTAAGCGGGACAGGGCCGCAGGGGCAAGTCCGTGTCAGCGGGACAGGACTGCGGGGGGCAAGTCGCAGTGAGGGGGTCAGGGCTGCGGGGTGCAGTGTCGCAGCGAGCAGGTCAGGGCTGCGGGGGCAGGCCCTCTGAGCGGGTCAGGGCTGCGGGGGGCAAGTCGCAGTGAGCGGGTCTGGGGTGCAGGGGGCATTGTCGCGGTGTGAGGGTCAGGGATGCAGGGGCCAGTCCCTGTGAAGCGGGTCAGGGCTGCGGCGGCATGTCCCAGTCAGCGGGACAGGACGGCAAGGGGGCAGGTCCCTGTCAGCGGGACAGCAGTGCAGGGGGGCAGGTCGCAGTGAGCGGGTCAGGTCTGCGGGGGGCAAGTCGCAGTGAGCGGGTCAGGGCTGCGGGGGCCCAGTCCCCCTGAGCGGGTCAGGTCTGCGGGGGGCAAGTCGCAGTGAGGGGTCAGGGCTGCGGGGGGCTGGTCGCAGTGAGCGGGTCAGCTCTGCAGGGGGCAAGTCGCAGTGAGCGGGTCAGGGCTGCAGGGGCCATTCCCTGTGAGCAGGTCAGGGCTGCGGGGGCAGGCTCTCTGAGCGGGTCAGGGCTGCGTGGGGCAAGTCGCAGTGAGCGGGTCCGGGGTGCGGGGGGCAATGTCGCACTGAGCGGTTCAGGGCTGCGGGGGGCCAGTGCCTGTGAGCGGGTCAGGGCTGCGGGGGCATGTCCTTGTCAGCGGGACAGGACTGCAGGGGGGCTGGTCCCTGTCAGCGGGACAGGACTGCAGGGGGCAGGTCCCTGTCAGCGGGACAGGACTGCAGGTGGGCAAGTCGCAGTGAGCGCGTCAGGGCTGCGGGGACCCATCGCAGTGAGCGGGTCAGGGCTGCGGGGGGCCAGTCCCTGTGAGCGGGTCAGGGCTGCGGGGGCCAGTCCCTGTCAGCGGGACAGGACTGCGGGGGGCAAGTCGCAGTGAGCGGGTCATGTCTGCGGGGGGCAAGTCGCAGTGAGCGGGTCAGGGCTGCGGGGGGCAAGTCGCAGAGAGCGGGTCAGGGCTGTGGGGGCCAGTCCCTGTCACCGGGTCAGGGCTGCGGAGGGCCAATCCCTGTGAGCGGGTCAGGGCTGCGAAGGGCAGGCCGTCTGAGCGGGTCAGGGCTGCGGCGGGCAAGTCGCAGTGAGCGGGTCAGGGCTGCGGGGGGCCAGTCCCGGTAAGCGGGTCAGGGATGCGGGGGTCAGTCCCTGTGAGCGGGTCAGGGCTGCGGGCGGCAACTCGCAGTGAGTGGGTCAGGGCTGCGGGGGCAAGTCCCTGTCAGCGGAACAGGACTGCGGGGGGCAAGTCGCAGTGAGCGGGTCAGGGCTGCGGATGGCCAGTCCCTGTGAGCGCGTTAGGGCTGCGGCGGGCCAGTCCCTGTGAGCGGGTCACGGCTGCGGGGGCCAGTCCCCCTGAGCGGTTCAGGTCTGTGGGGGGCAAGTCGCAGTGAGGGGTCAGGGCTGCGGGGTGCAAGTCGCAGTCAGCGGGTCAGGGCTGCGGGGGGAAAGTCGCAGAAAGCGGGACAGGACTGCGGGGGGCAAGTCGCAGTAAGCGGGTCAGGGCTGCAGGGGCAAGTCCCTATCAGCGGGACAGGACTGCGGGGGGCAAGTCGCAGTGAGGGGGTCAAGTCGCAGTGAGGGGGTCAGGGCTGCGGGGTGCAGTGTCGCAGCGAGCGGGTCAGGGCTGCGGGGGCAGGCCCTCTGAGCGGGTCAGGGCTGCGGGGGGCAAGTCGCAGTGAGCGGGTCTGGGGTGCGGGGGGCATTGTCGCGGTGTGAGGGTCAGGGATGCAGGGGCCAGTCCCTGTGAGTGGGTAAGGGCTGCGGGGGCCAGTCCCTGTGAGCGTGTCAGGGCTGCGGCGGCATGTCCCAGTCAGCGGGACAGGACTGCAAGGGGGCAGGTCCCTGTCAGCGGGAGAGCACTGCAGGGGGGCAGGTCGCAGTGAGCGGGTCAGGGCTGCGGGGGGCCAGTCCCCCTGAGCGGGTCAGGTCTGCGGGGGGCAAGTCGCAGTGAGGGGTCAGGGCTGCGGGAGGCTGGTCGCAGTGAGCGGGTCAGCTCTGCGGGGGGCAAGTCGCAGTGAGCGGGTCAGGGCTGCAGGGGCCATTCCCTGTGAGCAGGTCAGGGCTGCGGGGGCAGGCTCTCTGAGCGGGTCAGGGCTGCGTGGGGCAAGTCGCAGTGAGCGGGTCTGGGGTGCGGGGGGCAATGTCGCACTGAGCGGTTCAGGGCTGCGGGGGGCCAGTGCCTGTGAGCGGGTCAGGGCTGCGGGGGCATGTCCTTGTCAGCGGGACAGGACTGCAGGGGGGCCGGTCCCTGTCAGCGGGACAGGACTGCAGGGGGGCAGGTCCCTGTCAGCGGGACAGGACTGCAGGGGGGCAAGTCGCAGTGAGCGGGTCAGGGGTGCGGGTACCAGTCCCTGTCAGCAGGACAGGACTGCGTGGGGCAAGTCGCAGTGAGCGGGTCAGGGCTGCGGGGGGCAAGTCGCAGTGAGCGGGTCAGGGCTGCGGGAGGCTGGGTAACATTGAGCGGGTCAGGGCTGCGGGGGGTCAGTACCTGTGAGCGAGTCAGGGCTGCGGCGGCCAGTCCCTGCGAGCGGGTCAGGGCTGGGGGGGGCAGTGTCGCAGTGAGCGGGTCAGGGCTGCGGGGGGCAGGTCGCAGTGAGCGGGTCAGGGCTGCGGGTGGCAGTGTCGCAGTGAGCGGGTCAGGACGGCGGAGGGCAAATGGCACTGAGCGGGTCAGGTCTGCGGGCAACAAGTCGCAGTGAGCGGGTCACGGCTGCGGGGGCCAGTCCATGTGAGCGGGTCGGCGCGGTGGGGGCCAGTCCCTCTGAGCGGGTCAGAGCTGCGGGGCCAAGTCGCAGTGAGCGGATCAGGGCTGTCGGGGGCAGTGTCGCAGTGAGCGGGTCAGGGCTGCGGGGGATAGTTCGCAGTGAGCGGGTCAGGGCTGCAGGGGGCCATTCGCAGTGAGCGGGACAGGACTGCGGGGGCAAGTCGCAGTGAGCGGGTCAGGACTGCGGGGGGCAAATCGCAGTGAGCGGGTCAGGTCTGCGGGGGGCAAGTCGCAGTGAGCGGGTCAGGGCTGCGGGGGGTAGTGTCGCAGTGAGCGTGTCAGGGCTGCGGGGGACCGGTCGCCCTGAGCGGGTCAGGGCTGCCGGGGGCAAGCCGCAGTGAGCGGGTCAGGGCTGCGGGGGGCCAGACGCAATGAGCGGGTCAGGGCTGCGGGGGCAAGTCCCTGTCAGCGGGACAGGACTGCAGGGAGCAAGTCGCAGTGAGCGGGTCAGGGCTGTGGGGGCCAGTCCCTGTCACCGGGTCAGGACTGCGGGGGCAAGTCGCAGTGAGCGGGTCAGGACTGCGGGGGGCAAATCGCAGTGAGCGGGTCAGGTCTGCGGGGGGCAAGTCGCAGTGAGCGGGTCAGGGCTGCGGGGGGTAGTGTCGCAGTGAGCGTGTCAGGGCTGCGGGGGACCGGTCGCCCTGAGCGGGTCAGGGCTGCCGGGGGCAAGCCGCAGTGAGCGGGTCAGGGCTGCGGGGGGCCAGACGCAATGAGCGGGTCAGGGCTGCGGGGGCAAGTCCCTGTCAGCGGGACAGGACTGCAGGGAGCAAGTCGCAGTGAGCGGGTCAGGGCTGTGGGGGCCAGTCCCTGTCACCGGGTCAGGGCTGCGGGGGCCAGTCCCTGTCACCGGGTCAGGGCTGCGGGGGGCAAGTCGCAGTGAGCGGGTCAGGGCTGTGGGGGGCCGGTCCCCGTGAGCAGGTCAGGGCTGCGGGGGGCCGGTCCCCCTGAGCGGGTCAGGGCGGCGGGGGGCCAGTTGCAGTTAGTGGGTCAGGACTGCGGGGGGCAAGTCGCAGTGAGCGGATCAGGTCTGCGGGGGGGCAAGTCGCAGTGAGCGGGTCAGGGCTGCGGGGGGCCAGTTCCTGTGAGCGGGTCAGGGCTGCAGGGGCCAGTCCCTGTCACCGGGACAGGACTGCAAGGGGCAGGTGGCAGTGAGCGGGTCAGTGCTGCGGGGGGCCATTCACAGTGAGCGGGTCAGGGGTGCGGGGGGCAGTGTCGCAGTGAGCGGGTCAGGACTGCGGGGGGCCATTCACAGTGAGCGGGTCAGGGGTGCGGGGGGCAGTGTCGCAGTGAGCGGGTCAGGACTGCGGGGGGGGCAGGTCGCAGTGAGCGGGTCAGGACTGCAATGGGCATGTCCCTTTCAGCGGGACAGGACTGCGGGGGCAGGTGGCAGTGAGCGGGTCAGGACTGCAAGGGGCAAGTCCCTGTGAGCGGGTCAGGGCTTTGGGGGGCAAGTCGCAGTGAGCGGCTCAGGGATGCGTGGGGCAAGTCGCAGAGAGCGGTTCAGGGCTGCGGGGGCCAGTCCCTGTGAGTGGGTCAGGGCTGCAGGGGCCAGTACCTCTGAGCGAGTCAGGGCTGCCGGGGCAAGTCCCTGTCAGCGGGACAGGACTGCAAGGGGCAGGTCACTGTGAGCGGGTCAGGACTGCGGGGAGCAGGTCGCAGTGCGAGGGTCAGGACTGCAAGGGGCAAGTCCCTCTGAGCGGGTCAGGTCCGCGGGGGTCAAGTTGCAGAGAGCGGGTCAGGGCTGCGGGGGCCATTCCCTGCAAGCGGGTCAGGGCTGCAGGGGCAGGCCCTCATAGCGGGTCAGGGCTGCGGGAGGCAAGTCGCAGTGAGCAGGTCTGGGGTGCGGGGGGCAATGTCGCATTGAGCGGGTCAGGGTTGCGGGGGACCAGTCCCTGTGAGCGGGTCACGGCTGCGGGGGCCAGTCCCTGTGAGCGGGTCAGGGCTGCGGGGGGCAGTGTTGCAGTGAGCGAGTCAGGGCTGCGTGGGGGCCGGTCCACGTCAGTGGGTCAGGGCTGCGGGGGGCCGGTCCCCCTGAGCGGGTCAGGGCTGCGGGCGGCAAGTCCCTGTCAGCGGGTCAGGGCTGCGGGGGTCAGTCGCAGTGAGCGGAACAGGGCTGCGGGGGGCAAGTCGCAGAGAGCGGGTCAGGGCTGAGGCGGGCAGTGTCGCAGTCAGCAGGTCAGGGCTGCGGAGGCAAGTCGCAGTGAGCGGGTCAGGGCTGCGGGGGGCAAGTCGCAGTGAGCAGGTCAGGGCTGCGGGGGGCAAGTCGCAGTGAGCGGGTCAGGGCTGTGGGGCGCCGGGACCCCAGAGCGGGTCAGGGCTGCGGGGGGGGCAGGTCGCAGTGATCGGGTCAGGGCTGCGGGGGGCAAGTCGCAGTGAGCGGGTCAGGGCTGTGGGGCGCCGGGACCCCTGAGCGGGTCAGGGCTGCGGGAAGGCAAGTCGCAGTGAGCGGGTCAGGTCTGCGGGGGGCAAGTCGCAGTGAGCAGGTCAGGGCAGTGGGCGGCCAGTCGCTGTGAGCGGGTCAGGGCTGCGGGGGGCAAGTTGCAGTGAGCGGGTCAGGGCTGCGGGGGGCCGGTCCCCCTGAGCGGGTGACGACTGCGTGGGGCAAGTCGCAATAAGCGGGTAAGGACTGCGGGGGGCCAGTCGCAGTGAGCGGGTTAGGGCTGCGGGGGCAATTCCCTGTCAGCGGGTCAGGGCTGCGGGGGGCAAGTCGCAGTGAGCGGGTTAGGGCTGCGGGTGGAAGTGTCGCAGTGAGCGGGTCAGTGCTGCGGGGGGGTCGGTCCCCGTGAGTGGGTCAGGGCTGCGGGGGGCCGGTCCCCAAGAGCGGGTCAGGGCTGCGGGGGGCAAGTCGCAGTGAGCGGGTCCGGGCGGTGGGGGCCAGTCCCTGTGAGCTGCTGAGGGCTGCGGGGGCCAGCCCCTGTCAGCGGGTCAGGGCTGCGGGGGTAAGTCGCAGTGAGCGGGTCAGGTCTACGGGGGACCGGTCCCCCTGAGCGGGTCAGGGCTGCGGGGGGCCAGTCCCCCTGAGCGGGTCAGGGCTGCAGGGGGCTTGTCGCAGTGAGCGGGTCAGGTCTGCGGGGGGCAAGTCGCAGAGCGCGGGTCAGGGCAGCGGGGGCCAGTCCCTGTCAGCGGGACAGGGCTGCGGGGGCAAGTCCCCATGAGTTGGTCAGGGCTGCGGGGGGGCAAGTTGCAGTGAACGGGTCAGTGCTGCGGGGGCCCAGTCCCTGTGAGCGGGTCAGGGCTGTTAGCGGGACAGGATTGCGGGGGGCTAGTCGCTGTGAGCGGGTCAGGGCAGCGGGGGGCCATTCCCTGTGAACGGGTCAGGGCTGCAGGGGCCAGTCCCTGTGAGCGGGTCAGGGCAGCGGGGGCCAGTCCCTGTCAGCGGGACAGGACTGCGGGGGGCAAGTTGCTGACAGCGGGACAGGACTGCGGGGGGGCAACTCGCAGTGAGCGCGTCAGGACTGCTGGGGGCAAGTCGCAGTGAGCGGGTCAGGGCTGCGGGCGGCAAGTCGCAGTGAGCGGGTCAGGGCAGCGGGGGGCAAGTCGCAGTGAGCGGGTCAGGGCTGCGGGGGGCCAGTCGCAGAGAGCGGGTCAGGGCAGCGGGTGCAAGTCCCTGTCAGCGGGGCAGGACTGCGGGGGGCAAGCGGCAGTGAGCGGGTCAGGGCTGTGGGGGCCAGTCCCTGTCACTGGGTCAGGGCTGCGGAGGGCCAATCCCTGTGAGCGGGTCAGGGCTGCGAGGGGCAGGCCATCTGAGCGGGTCAGGGCTGCGGGGGGCAAGTCGCAGTGAGCGGGTCAGGGCTGCGGGGGGCCAGTCCCGGTAAGCGGGTCAGGGAGGCGGGGGTCAGTCCCTGTGAGCAGGTCAGGTCTGCGGGGGCCAGTCCCTGTGAGCGGGTCACAGCTGCGCGGGTCAGTCGCAGTGAGCGGAACAGGGCTGCGGGGGGCAAGTCGCAGTGAGCGGGTCAGGTCTGCGGGGGGCAAGTCGCAGAGCGCGGGTCAGGGCAGCGGGGGCCAGTCCCTGTCAGCGGGACAGGGCTGCGGGGGCAAGTCCCCGTGAGTTGGTCAGGGCTGCGGGGGGGCAAGTTGCAGTGAGCGGGTCAGTGCTGCGGGGGCCCAGTCCCTGTGAGCGGGTCAGGGCTGTTAGCGGGACAGGACTGCGGGGGGCTAGTCGCTGTGAGCGGGTCAGGGCAGCGGGGGGCCATTCCCTGTGAACGGGTCAGGGCTGCAGGGGCCAGTCCCTGTGAGCGGGTCAGGGCAGCGGGGGCCAGTCCCTGTCAGCGGGACAGGACTGCGGGGGGCAAGTTGCTGACAGCGGGACAGCACTGCGGGGGGGCAACTCGCAGTGAGCGCGTCAGGACTGCTGGGGGCAAGTCGCAGTGAGCGGGTCAGGGCTGCGGGCGGCAAGTCGCAGTGAGCGGGTCAGGGCTGCGGTGGGCCAGTCGCAGAGAGCGGGTCAGGGCAGCGGGTGCAAGTCCCTGTCAGCGGGGCAGGACTGCGGGGGGCAAGCGGCAGTGAGCGGGTCAGGGCTGTGGGGGCCAGTCCCTGTCACTGGGTCAGGGCTGCGGAGGGCCAATCCCTGTGAGCGGGTCAGGGCTGCGAGGGGCAGGCCATCTGAGCGGGTCAGGGCTGCGGGGGGCAAGTCGCAGTGAGCGGGTCAGGGCTGTGGGGCGCCGGGACCCCAGAGCGGGTCAGGGCTGCGGGGGGGGCAGGTCGCAGTGAGCGGGTCAGGGCTGCGGGGGGCAAGTCGCAGTGAGCGGGTCAGGGCTGTGGGGCGCCAGGACCCCTGAGCGGGTCAGGGCTGCGGGGGGGCAAGTCGCAGTGAGCGGGTCAGGTCTGCGGGGGGCAAGTCGCAGTGAGCGGGTCAGGGCAGTGGGGGGCCAGTCGCTGTGAGCGGGTCAGGGCTGCGGGGTCAAGTCCCTGTCAGCGGGACAGGGCTGCGGGGGGCAAGTTGCAGTGAGCGGGTCAGGGCTGCGGGGGGCCGGTCCCCCTGAGCGGGTGACGACTGCGTGGGGCAAGTCGCAATAAGCGGGTAAGGACTGCGGGGGGCCAGTCGCAGTGAGCGGGTTAGGGCTGCGGGTGCAATTCCCCGTCAGCGGGTCAGGGCTGCGGGGGGCAAGTCGCAGTGAGCGGGTTAGGGCTGCGGGTGGAAGTGTCGCAGTGAGCGGGTCAGTGCTGCGGGGGGGTCGGTCCCCGTGAGTGGGTCAGGGCTGCGGGGGGCCGGTCCCCAAGAGCGGGTCAGGGCTGCGGGGGGCAAGTCGCAGTGAGCGGGTCCGGGCGGTGGGGGCCAGTCCCTGTGAGCTGCTGAGGGCTGCGGGGGCCAGCCCCTGTCAGCGGGTCAGGGCTGCGGGGGTAAGTCGCAGTGAGCGGGTCAGGTCTGCGGGGGACCAGTCCCCCTGAGCGGGTCAGGGCTGCGGGGGGCCAGTCCCCCTGAGCGGGTCAGGGCTGCAGGGGGCTTGTCGCAGTGAGCGGGTCAGGTCTGCGGGGGGCAAGTCGCAGAGCGCGGGTCAGGGCAGCGGGGGCCAGTCCCTGTCAGCGGGACAGGGCTGCGGGGGCAAGTCCCCGTGAGTTGGTCAGGGCTGCGGGGGGGCAAGTTGCAGTGAGCGGGTCAGTGCTGCGGGGGCCCAGTCCCAGTGAGCGGGTCAAGGCTGTTAGCGGGACAGGACTGCGGGGGGCTAGTCGCTGTGAGCGGGGCAGGGCAGCGGGGGGCCATTCCCTGTGAACGGGTCAGGGCTGCAGGGGCCAGTCCCTGTGAGCGGGTCAGGGCAGCGGGGGCCAGTCCCTGTCAGCGGGACAGGACTGCGGGGGGCAAGTTGCTGACAGCGGGACAGGACTGCGGGGGGGCAACTCGCAGTGAGCGCGTCAGGACTGCTGGGGGCAAGTCGCAGTGAGCGGGTCAGGGCTGCGGGCGGCAAGTCGCAGTGAGCGGGTCAGGGCAGCGGGGGGCAAGTCGCAGTGAGCGGGTCAGGGCTGCGGGGGGCCAGTCGCAGAGAGCGGGTCAGGGCAGCGGGTGCAAGTCCCTGTCAGCGGGGCAGGACTGCGGGGGGCAAGCGGCAGTGAGCGGGTCAGGGCTGTGGGGGCCAGTCCCTGTCACTGGGTCAGGGCTGCGGAGGGCCAATCCCTGTGAGCGGGTCAGGGCTGCGAGGGGCAGGCCATCTGAGCGGGTCAGGGCTGCGGGGGGCAAGTCGCAGTGAGCGGGTCAGGGCTGCGGGGGGCCAGTCCCGGTAAGCGGGTCAGGGAGGCGGGGGTCAGTCCCTGTGAGCAGGTCAGGGCTGCGGGGGCCAGTCCCTGTGAGCGGGTCACAGCTGCGCGGGCCAGTCCCTGTGAGCGGGTCAGGGCTGCGGGGGGCAAGTCGCAGTGAGCGGGTCAGGGCTGCGGGGGCCAGTCCCCCTGAGTGGGTCAGGTCTGCGGGGCGCAAGTCGCAGTGAGGGGTCAGGGCTGCGGGGTGCAAGTCGCAGTCAGCGGGTCAGGGCTGCGGGGGCTAGTCCCTGTCAGCGGGACAGGACTGCGGGGGTCAAGTCGCAGTGAGGGGGTCAGGGCTGCGGGGTGCAGTGTCGCAGCGAGCGGGTCAGGGCTGCGGATAGCCAGTCCCTGTGAGCGCGTCAGGGCTGCGGCGGTGAGTCCCTGTGAGCAGGTCAGGGCTGCCGGGGACAGTCCCTGTGAGCGGGTCAGGGCTGCGGGGGCCAAGCCCTCTGAGCGGGTCAGGGCTGCGGGGGACAGTCCCTCTGAGCGGGTCAGGGCTGCGGGGGGCCGGTCCCCGTGAGCGGGTCAGGGCTGCAGGGGAACGGTCCCCCTGAGCGGGTCAGGGCTGCGGGGGGCAGGTCGCAGTGAGCGGGTCAGGTCTGCGGGGGGCAGGTCGTACTGAGCGGGTCAGGGCTGCGGGGGCCAGTCCCCGGGAGCGTGTCAGGGCTGCGGGGGCCAGTCCCTCTGAGCGGGCGAGGGCTGCGGGGGCCAATCCCCGGGAGTGGGTCAGGGAGGCAGTCCCTCTGAGCTGGTCAGGGCTGCGGGGGCCAGTCCCTCTGAGCGGGTCAGGGCTGCGGGGGCAAGTCCCTGTCAGCGGGTCAGGGCTGCGGGGGCCAGTCTCTCTGAGCGGGTCAGGGCTGCGGGGGCTAGTCCCTGTCAGCGGGTCAGGGCTGCGGGGGCCAGTTCCTGTGAGCGGGTCAGGGCTGCGGGGGCCAGTCCCTGTCAGCGGGACAGGACTGCAAGGGTCAAGTCGCAGTGAGCGGGTCAGGGCTGCGAGGGCAAGTCCCTGTCAGCGGGACAGGGCAGCGGGGGAACAGTCCGCGTGAGTGGGTCAGGGCTGCGGGGGGCAGTGTCGCAGTGAGCGGGTCAGGGTTGCGGGGGGCAAGTCACAGTGAGCGGGTCAGGGCTGCGGGGGCCAGTCCCCCTGAGTGGGTCAGGTCTGCGGGGCGCAAGTCGCAGTGAGGGGTCAGGGCTGCGGGGTGCAAGTCGCAGTCAGCGGGTCAGGGCTGCGGGGGCAAGTCCCTGTCAGCGGGACAGGACTGCGGGGGTCAAGTCGCAGTGAGGGGGTCAGGGCTGCGGGGTGCAGTGTCGCAGCGAGCGGGTCAGGGCTGCGGGTGGCCAGTCCCTGTGAGCGCGTCAGGGCTGCGGCGGTGAGTCCCTGTGAGCAGGTCAGGGCTGCCGGGGACAGTCCCTGTGAGCGGGTCAGGGCTGCGGGGGCCAAGCCCTCTGAGCGGGTCAGGGCTGCGGGGGACAGTCCCTCTGAGCGGGTCAGGGCTGCGGGGGGCCGGTCCCCGTGAGCGGGTCAGGGCTGCAGGGGAACGGTCCCCCTGAGCGGGTCAGGGCTGCGGGGGGCAGGTCGCAGTGAGCGGGTCAGGTCTGCGGGGGGCAGGTCGTACTGAGCGGGTCAGGGCTGCGGGGGCCAGTCCCCGGGAGCGTGTCAGGGCTGCGGGGGCCAGTCCCTCTGAGCGGGCGAGGGCTGCGGGGGCCAATCCCCGGGAGCGGGTCAGGGAGGCAGTCCCTCTGAGCTGGTCAGGGCTGCGGGGGCCAGTCCCTCTGAGCGGGTCAGGGCTGCGGGGGCAAGTCCCTGTCAGCGGGTCAGGGCTGCGGGGGCCAGTCTCTCTGAGCGGGTCAGGGCTGCGGGGGCTAGTCCCTGTCAGCGGGTCAGGGCTGCGGGGGCCAGTTCCTGTGAGCGGGTCAGGGCTGCGGGGGCCAGTCCCTGTCAGCGGGACAGGACTGCAAGGGTCAAGTCGCAGTGAGCGGGTCAGGGCTGCGAGGGCAAGTCCCTGTCAGCGGGACAGGGCAGCGGGGGAACAGTCCGCGTGAGTGGGTCAGGGCTGCGGGGGGCAGTGTCGCAGTGAGCGGGTCAGGGCTGCGGGGGGCAAGTTGCAGTGAGCGGGACAGGACTGCGGGGGTCAAGTCGCAGTGAGCGGAGTCAGGGCTGCGGGGGCCAAGCCCTCTGAGCGGGTCAGGGCTGCGGGGGCCAGTCCCTATGAGCGGGTCAGGGCTGCGGGGGCCAGTCCCTCTGAGCGGGTCAGGGCTGCGGGGGCCAGTCCCTCTGAGCGGGTCAGGGCTGCGGGGGCCAGTCCCTCTGAGCGGGTCAGGGCTGCGGGGGACAGTCCCTCAGAGCGGGTCAGGGCGGCGGGGGACAGTCCCTCTGAGCGGGTCAGGGCGGCGGGTGCCAGTCCCTCTGAGCGGGTCAGGGCTGCGGGGGCCAGTCCATCTCAGCGGGTCAGGGCTGCGGCGGCCAGTCCCTCTGAGCGGGTCAGACCTGCGGGGGCATGTCCCTGTCAGCAGGAAAGGACTGCGGGGGGAAAGTCGCAGTGAGCGGGTCAGGTCTGCGGGGGCCAGTCCCTGTGAGCGTGTCTGGGCTGCGGGGGGCCAGTCCCTGTCAGCGGGTCAGGGCTGCGGGGGGCAAGTCGCAGTGAGCGGGTCAGGGCTGCCGGGGCCAGTCCCTGTGAGCGGGTGAGGTCTGCGGGGGGCCTGTCCCTGTCAGCGGGTCAGGGCTGCGGGGGGCAAGTCGCAGTGAGCGGGTCAGGGCTGCGGGGGACAGTCCCTCTGAGCGGGTCTGGGCTGCGGGGGCCAGTCCCTGTGAGCGGGTCAGGTCTGCGGGGGCCAAGTCGCAGTGAGCGGGTCAGGGCTGCGGGGGACAGTCCCTCTGAGCGGGTCAGGGCTGCGGGGGCCAGTCCCTGTGAGCGGGTGAGGTCTGCGGGGGGCCAGTCCCTGTGAGCGGGTCAGGACTGCGGGGGGCAAATCGCAGTGAGCGGGTCAGGGCTTCCGGGGGCAGTGTCGCAGTGAGCGGGTCAGGGCTGCGGGGGGCAAGTCGCAGTGAGCGGGTCAGGGCTGCGGGGGACAGTGTTGCAGTGAGCGGGTCAGGGCTGCGGGGGGCAAGTCGCAGTGAGCGGGTCAGGTCTGCGGGGGCAAGTCGCAGTGAGCGGGTCAGGACTGCAGGGGGCAAGTCGCACTGAGCGGGTCAGGGCAGCGGGGGCTCGTCCCTCTGAGCGGCTCTGGCTGCGGGGGCCAGTCCCTCTGAGCGGGTCAGGGCTGCGGGGGCCAGTCCCTCTGAGCGGGTCAGGGCGGCGGAAGCCAGTCCCTCTGAGCGGGTCAGGGCTGCGGGGGCCAGTCCATCTGAGCAGGAGACAGTGAATCCTATCCAAGTGAGACAGTGAATCCATTTCCATCAGTCACCGCACCCTATTCCCCAGTCACGGCATCACATTTCCCTCAGTCACTGCGTCCCATTTCACTGAGACAGTGAATCTCATTGAACTGAGACGATGCATCCCATGACCCTCAGTCACTGCATCTCTTTTCGCTCAGTCACTGCAACTCATTTTCCTCAGTCACTGCATCCCATTTCACTCAGCCACTGCATCCCATTTCACTCAGCCACTGTATCCCATTTCACTCAGCCACTGCATCCCATTTCACTCAGCCACTGCATCCCATTTCACTCAGCCACTTCATCATATTCACTCAGTCATTGCATCCCATTTCCTTCAGTCACTGCATCCCATGACCCTCGCTCACTGCATCCCATGACCCTCACTCACTGCTTCCCATTTCACTCAGTCACTGCTTCCCATTTCACTCAGTCACTGCTTCCCATTTCACTCAGTCACTGCATCCCACTTCACTCAGTCACTGCATCCCATTTCACCGAGTCACTGCGTCCCAATTCAACACAGTCACTGCCTGCCACTTCACACAGTCACTGCCTGCCACTTCACACAGTCGCTGCCACCCATTACACTCAGTCACTGCCTCCCACTTCACTCAGTCACTGCCTCCCACTTCACTCAGTCACAGCATCCCATTGCCCTCAGTCACAGCATTCCATTTCCAAGTCACTGCATCTCCATTCTCTCAGTCACTGCATCTTATTTCCCTCAATCACTGCATCCCATTTCACTCAGTCACTGCATCCCAATTCACTCAGTCACTGCATCCCATTTCACTCAGTCTCAGCACCCCATTTCACTCAGTCACTCCATGTCCCTTCCTCAGTCACAGCATCGCATTTCACTCAGTCACTGCATCACATTACCCTCAGTCACTGCATCTCATTTCCCTCAGTGACTGCATCCCATTTCACTCAGTCACTGCATCCCATTACGCTCAGTCACTGCATCCCATTACGCTCAGTCACTGCATCCCATTCCCCTCTGTCACTGCATCCCATTACCCTCAGTCACTGCCTCCCACTTCACTCAGTCACTGCCTCCCACTTCACTCAGTCACTCCCTCTCATTTCACTCAGTCACTACCTCCCATTTCAGTCAGTCACTGCATCTCCTTTCCCTCAGTCACTGCATCACATTTCACTCAGTCTGAGCACCCCATCTCATTCAGTCAGTGCATCCCATTTCCCAGAGTCACTGCCTCCCATTTCCCTCAGTCACTGCTTCCTATTTCCCTCAGTCACTGCCTCCCATTTCCCTCAGTCACTGCCTCCCATTTCCCTCAGTCACTGCCTCCCATTTCCCTCAGTCACTGCATCCCTTTTCACTCAGTCACTGCATCCCATTTAACTGAGACAGTGAATTTCATTGAACTGAGACAGTGCATCCCATTACCCTCAGTCAGAGCAATCCATTTCCCTCAGTAACGGCACCTCCTGTCCCTCAGTCACTGCCTCCCATTTCCCTCAGTCACTGCGTCCCATTTCACTCAGTCACTGCATCCCATTTCACTCAGTCACTGCATCCCATTTCACTCAGACACAGCACCACATTACCCTCAGTCACTGCATCCCTTTTCACTCAGTCACTGCATCCCTTTTCACTCAGTCACTGCATCCCCCTTCACTCAGTGATTGCATCCCATTACACTCAGTCACTGCGTCCCATTTCCCTCAGTCACTGCCTCCCGTTTCCCACAGTCACAGCAAACGTTTCCCACAGTCACTGCAACCCATTTCCCACAGTCATTGCATCCCATTTCACTCAGTCACAGCATCCCATTTCTCTCAGTCACAGCATCCCATTACCCTCAGTAACAGCATTCCATTTCCCACAGTCACTGCATCTCCTTTACCTCAGTCACTGCATCCCATTTCACTCAGGCACTGCATCCCATTTCACACAGGCACTGCATCTCATTTCCCTCAGTCACTGCATCTCCTTTCCCGCAGTCACTGCATCTCATTTCCCTCAGTCACTGCGTCCCATTACCCTCAGTCACTGCGTCCCATTACCCTCAGTCACTGCATCCCATTTCACTCAGTCACTGCATCCCATTTCACTCAGTCACTGCATCCCATTTCACTCAGTCACTGCATCCCTTTTCAGTCAGTCACTGCATCCCTTTTCACTCAGTCACTGCATCCCATTTCACTCAGACACTGCCTCCCTTTTCCCACAGTCACTGCAAACTTTTCTCACAGTCACTGCAACCCATTTCCCACAGTCACTGCATCTCCTTTCCCACAGTCACTGCATCTCATTTCCCACAGTCATGGCATCTCCTGTCCCTCAGTCACGGCACCTCCTGTCCCTCAGTCACGGCACCACCTGTCCCTCAGTCACGGCACCACCTGTCCCTCAGTCACTGCATCTCATTTCCCTCAGTCACTGCATCTCATTTCCCTCTGTCACTGCATCTCATTTCGTTCAGTCACTGCATCTCAATTCCCTCAGTCACTGCATCCCATTTCCATCAGTCAATGCATCCCATTATCCCTCAGGCACTGCAGCCCATTTCACTCAGGCACTGCAGCCCATTTCACTCGGGCACTGCAGCCCACGTACCTCAGTCACTGCATCCCATTTCAGTCAGTCACTGCATCCCATTTCACTCAGGCACTGCAGCCCATTTCACTCAGGCACTGCATCCCATTTCACTCAGGCACTGCATCCCATTTCCCTCAGTCACTGCAATCCATTTCCCACGGTCACTGCATCTCCTTTCTCTCAGTCACTGCATCTACTTTCCCTCAGTCATGGCACCTCATTTCATTCATTCACGGCACCTTCTGTCCCTCATTCACTGCATCTCATTTCCCTCTGTCACTGCAACTCATTTCGATCAGTCACTGCATCCCATTTCAATCAGTCACGACATAACATTTCACTCAGTCACTGCATCCCATTTAACGGAGACAGTGAATCCTGTTCAACTGAGACAGTAAATCAATTTCCATCAGTCACCACACCCTACTCCCCACAGTCCCGGCACCCCATCTCACTCAGTCAGTGCATCCCATTTCCCATGGTCACTGCATGTCCTTTCCTTTGTCACTGTATCGCATTTCACTCAGTCACTGCATCGCATTACCCTCAGTCCCCACCCCTTATTCCCCACAGTCACGGCATCCCATTTCCCACAGTCACTGCATCGCATTTCATTCAGTCAGTGCACCCCATTACCCTCAGGCACTGCGTCCCATTTCACTCAGGCACTGCATCCCATTTCACTCAGGCACTGCATCCCATTTCACTCAGGCACTGCATCCCATTTCACTCAGGCACTGCGGCCCATTTCACTCAGGCACTGCGGCCCATTTCACTCAGGCACTGCGGCCCATTTCACTCAGGCACTGCGGCCCATTTCACTCAGGCACTGCAACCCATTTCCCACAGTCACTGCATCTCCTTTCCATCAGTCACTGCATTTCATTTCACTAAGTCACTGCATCCCATTTCCCACAGTCACTGCATCGCATTTCATTCAGTCACTGCGTCTCATAACCCTCAGTCCCTGCATTTCATTTCCCTCAGTGACTGCTTCCCATTTCACTCAGTGACTGCATCCCATTTCACTCAGTGACTGCATCCCATTTCACTCAGTCACTGCATCACATTTCACCGAGTCACAGCACCCCATTTCACTCAGTCACTGCATGTCCCTTCCGCAGTCACAGCATCGCATTTCACTCAGCCACTGCATCACATTACCCTCAGTCACTGCATCTCATTTCCCTCAGTGACTGCATCACATTTCACTCAGTCACTGCATCCCATTTCACTCAGTCACTGCATCCCATTTACCTCAGTCACTGCATCCCATTTCACTCAGTCACTGCATCCCATTACCCTCAGTCACTGCATCCCATTACCCTCAGTCACTGCCTCCCACTTCACTCAGTCACTGCCTCCCATTTCACTCAGTCACTCCCTCCCATTTCAGTCAGTCACTACCTCCCATTTCAGTCAGTCACTGCATCTCCTTTCCCTCAGTCACTGCCTCCCATTTCCCTCAGTCACTGCATCCCATTTCCCTCAGTCACTGCAACCTTTTCCTATAGTCACTGCAACCCAATTCCCACAGTCACTGCATCCCATTTCCCTCAGTCACTGCATCCCATTTCACTCAGTCACTGCATCCCATTTCACTCAGTCACTGCAGCCCATTTAACTGAGACAGTGAATCTCATTGAACTGAGACAGTGCATCCCATTACCCTCAGTCACAGCATTCCATTTCCCACAGTCACTGCATCTCCTTTCCACAGTCACTGTATCTCCATTCCCTCAGTAACGGCACCTCCTGTCCCTCAGTCACTGCGTCCCATTGCCCTCAGTCACTGCGTCCCATTACCCTCAGTCACTGCATCTCATGTCCCTCAGTCACTGCATCCCATGTCCCTCAGTCACTGCATCCCATTTCACTCAGTCAGTGCGTCCCTTTTCGGTCAGGCACTGTATCCCATTTCCCTCAGTCACTGCATCCCATTTCAATCAGTCACTGCATCCCATTTCACTCAGGCATTGCATCCCATTTCACTCAGGCACTGCAGCCCATTTCCCCCAGTCACTGCAACCCATTTCCCCCAGTCACTGCATCCCATTTCAAGCAGTCACTGCATCGCATTTCACTCAGTCACAGCATCACATTGCACTCAGTGACTGCATCGCATTTCGCTCAGTCACTGCATTCCATTACACGCAATCACTGCATCCCAATTCCCTCAGTCACTGCATCCCATGTCCGTGTGTCACTGCATCCCATGTCCCTCAGTCACTGCATCCCATGTCCCTAAGTCACTGCATCCCATGTCCCTCAGTCACTGCATCCCATTTCACTCAGCCACTGCATCCTATTTCACTCAGTGACTGCATCACAGTTCACTCAGTGACTGAATCACAGTTCAGTCAGTGACTGAATCACAGCTCACTCAGTGACTGAATCACAGTACACTCAGTGAGTGCATCATATTTCACTCAGTGACGTAATCACATTTCACTCAGTGACGGAATCACATTTCACTGAGTCACTGCGTCCCATTTCACACAGTCACTGCACCCCATTTCACACAGTCACTGCATCGCATTTCAGTCAGTCACTGCATCCCATTTCACTCAGTCGCTGCATCCCCTTCACCACAGTCACTGCATCCCATTTCCATCAGTCACTGTTTTCGTATCTCACAGACAGTGCATTCTATGCTTCTCATTTCACTCAGTCACTGCAGCTCATGTCGCTCTGTCACTTCATCCAATTTCCATCAGTCAGTGCATCTCATTTCACTCAGTCAGTGCATCTCATTTCACTCAGTCAGTGCATCGCATTTCACTCAGTCACTGCATCGCATTTCACTCCGCCACTGCATCACATTTCACTCAGTCACTGCATCACATTTCAATCAGACACTGCATCTCATTTCACTCGGTCACTGTACCTCATGTCACTCTGTCACTGCATCCAATTTCCATCAGTCACTGCATCCCATTTCACTCAGTGATGCATCCCATTTCACTCAGTGACTGCATCCCAATTCACTCAGTGACTGAATCACATTTCACTCAGTCACTGCATCGCATTTCACTCGGGCACTGCAGCCCACGTACCTCAGTCACTGCATCCCATTTCAGTCAGTCACTGCATCCCATTTCACTCAGGCACTGCAGCCCATTTCACTCAGGCACTGCATCCCATTTCACTCAGGCACTGCATCCCATTTCCCTCAGTCACTGCAATCCATTTCCCACGGTCACTGCATCTCCTTTCTCTCAGTCACTGCATCTACTTTCCCTCAGTCATGGCACCTCATTTCATTCATTCACGGCACCTTCTGTCCCTCATTCACTGCATCTCATTTCCCTCTGTCACTGCAACTCATTTCGATCAGTCACTGCATCCCATTTCAATCAGTCACGACATAACATTTCACTCAGTCACTGCATCCCATTTAACGGAGACAGTGAATCCTGTTCAACTGAGACAGTAAATCAATTTCCATCAGTCACCACACCCTACTCCCCACAGTCCCGGCACCCCATCTCACTCAGTCAGTGCATCCCATTTCCCATAGTCACTGCATGTCCTTTCCTTTGTCACTGCATCGCATTTCACTCAGTCACTGCATCGCATTACCCTCAGTCCCCACCCCTTATTCCCCACAGTCACGGCATCCCATTTCCCACAGTCACTGCATCGCATTTCATTCAGTCAGTGCACCCCATTACCCTCAGGCACTGCGTCCCATTTCACTCAGGCACTGCATCCCATTTCACTCAGGCAGTGCATCCCATTTCACTCAGGCACTGCATCCCATTTCACTCAGGCACTGCGGCCCATTTCACTCAGGCACTGCGGCCCATTTCACTCAGGCACTGCGGCCCATTTCACTCAGGCACTGCAACCCATTTCCCACAGTCACTGCATCTCCTTTCCATCAGTCACTGCATTTCATTTCACTAAGTCACTGCATCCCATTTCCCACAGTCACTGCATCGCATTTCATTCAGTCACTGCGTCTCATAACCCTCAGTCCCTGCATTTCATTTCCCTCAGTGACTGCTTCCCATTTCACTCAGTGACTGCATCCCATTTCACTCAGTGACTGCATCCCATTTCACTCAGTCACTGCATCACATTTCACCGAGTCACAGCACCCCATTTCACTCAGTCACTGCATGTCCCTTCCGCAGTCACAGCATCGCATTTCACTCAGCCACTGCATCACATTACCCTCAGTCACTGCATCTCATTTCCCTCAGTGACTGCATCACATTTCACTCAGTCACTGCATCCCATTTCACTCAGTCACTGCATCCCATTTACCTCAGTCACTGCATCCCATTTCACTCAGTCACTGCATCCCATTACCCTCAGTCACTGCATCCCATTACCCTCAGTCACTGCCTCCCACTTCACTCAGTCACTGCCTCCCATTTCACTCAGTCACTCCCTCCCATTTCAGTCAGTCACTACCTCCCATTTCAGTCAGTCACTGCATCTCCTTTCCCTCAGTCACTGCCTCCCATTTCCCTCAGTCACTGCATCCCATTTCCCTCAGTCACTGCAACCTTTTCCTATAGTCACTGCAACCCAATTCCCACAGTCACTGCATCCCATTTCCCTCAGTCACTGCATCCCATTTCACTCAGTCACTGCATCCCATTTCACTCAGTCACTGCAGCCCATTTAACTGAGACAGTGAATCTCATTGAACTGAGACAGTGCATCCCATTACCCTCAGTCACAGCATTCCATTTCCCACAGTCACTGCATCTCCTTTCCACAGTCACTGTATCTCCATTCCCTCAGTAACGGCACCTCCTGTCCCTCAGTCACTGCGTCCCATTGCCCTCAGTCACTGCGTCCCATTACCCTCAGTCACTGCATCTCATGTCCCTCAGTCACTGCATCCCATGTCCCTCAGTCACTGCATCCCATTTCACTCAGTCAGTGCGTCCCTTTTCGGTCAGGCACTGTATCCCATTTCCCTCAGTCACTGCATCCCATTTCAATCAGTCACTGCATCCCATTTCACTCAGGCATTGCATCCCATTTCACTCAGGCACTGCAGCCCATTTCACTCAGGCACTGCAGCCCATTTCCCCCAGTCACTGCAACCCATTTCCCCCAATCACTGCATCCCATTTCAAGCAGTCACTGCATCGCATTTCACTCAGTCACTGCATCACATTGCACTCAGTGACTGCATCGCATTTCGCTCAGTCACTGCATTCCATTACACGCAATCACTGCATCCCAATTCCCTCAGTCACTGCATCCCATGTCCGTGTGTCACTGCATCCCATGTCCCTCAGTCACTGCATCCCATGTCCCTAAGTCACTGCATCCCATGTCCCTCAGTCACTGCATCCCATTTCACTCAGCCACTGCATCCTATTTCACTCAGTGACTGCATCACAGTTCACTCAGTGACTGCATCACAGTTCAGTCAGTGACTGAATCACAGCTCACTCAGTGACTGAATCACAGTACACTCAGTGAGTGCATCATATTTCACTCAGTGACGTAATCACATTTCACTCAGTGACGGAATCACATTTCACACAGTCACTGCGTCCCATTTCACACAGTCACTGCATCCCATTTCACACAGTCACTGCATCGCATTTCAGTCAGTCACTGCATCCCATTTCACTCAGTCGCTGCATCCCCTTCACCACAGTCACTGCATCCCATTTCCATCAGTCACTGTTTTCGTATCTCACAGACAGTGCATTCTATGCTTCTCATTTCACTCAGTCACTGCAGCTCATGTCGCTCTGTCACTGCATCCAATTTCCATCAGTCAGTGCATCTCATTTCACTCAGTCAGTGCATCTCATTTCACTCAGTCAGTGCATCGCATTTCACTCAGTCACTGCATCGCATTTCACTCCGCCACTGCATCACATTTCACTCAGTCACTGCATCACATTTCAATCAGACACTGCATCTCATTTCACTCGGTCACTGTACCTCATGTCACTCTGTCACTGCATCCAATTTCCATCAGTCACTGCATCCCATTTCACTCAGTGATGCATCCCATTTCACTCAGTGACTGCATCCCAATTCACTCAGTGACTGAATCACATTTCACTCAGTCACTGCATCGCATTTCACGCAGTCACTGCATCCTATTTCACTCAGTCACTGCATCCCATTTCACTCAGTCACTGCATCTCCTTCAACACAGTTACTGCATCCCATTTCCATCAGTCACTCTTTCCCTTATCTCACAGACGATGCATTCAATTTCCCACACTCACTGCATCCCATTTCCCATAGTCACAGCATCTCCTTTCCCTCAGTCTCTGCATCGCATTTCACTCAGTGATTGCATCCTCCTTCCGACAAATACTGCATCCCATTTCCCTCAGTCACTGCATCCCATGTCTGTGTGTCACTGCATCCCATGGCTCTCAGTCACTGCATCTCATGTCCCTCAGTCACTGCATCCCATGTCCCTCAGTCACTGCATCCCATTTCACTCAGTCAGTGCGTCCCTTTTCGGTCAGGCACTGTATCCCATTTCCCTCAGTCACTGCACCCCAAGCCCGCTCGGGCACTGATTCCCTATTAACTCAGAAACTCCTTCCCAGTACCTCTGTCACTGCAGCTCATGTCCCTCAGTCACTGCATCCCATGTCCCTCAGTCACTGCATTACATTTCACTCAGTCACTGCATCACATTTCACTCAGTCACTGCATCACATTTCACTCTGTCAAAGCATCCCATTTACTAAATCACTGCATCTCCTTCACCACAGTCACTGCATCACATTTCCATCAGTCACTGTTTCCCGTATCTCACAGACAATGAATTCAATTTTCCACACTCACTGCATCCCATTTCCCTCAGTCACTGCTTCCCATTTCCATCAGTCACTGCATCACATTTCCATCAGACACTGCAGCTCATGTCACTCTGTCACTGCATCCAATTTCCATCAGTCACTGCATCCCATTTCACCCAGTCACTGCATCCCATGTCCGTGTGTCACTGCATCCCATGTCCCTCAGTCACTGCATCCCATGTCCCTAAGTCACAGCATCCCATGTCCCTCAGTCACTGCATCCCATTTCACTCAGCCACTGCATCCTATTTGACTCAGTGACTGCATCACAGTTCACTCAGTGACGTAATCACATTTCACTCAGTGACGGAATCACATTTCACTGAGTCACTGCATCCCATTTCACTCTGCCACTACATCACATTTCACGCAGTCACTGCATCCCATTTCCATCAGTCACTGCATCCCATTTCACACAGTCACTGCATCGCATTTCCATCAGTCACTGCATCCCATTTCACACAGTCACTGCATCGCATTTCAGTCAGTCACTGCATCCCATTTCACTCAGTCGCTGCATCCCCTTCACCACAGTCACTGCATCCCATTTCCATCAGTCACTGTTTTCGTATCTCACAGACAGTGCATTCTCAGCTTCTCATTTCACTCAGTCACTGCAGCTCATGTCGCTCTGTCACCGCATCCAATTTCCATCAGTCAGTGCATCTCATTTCACTCAGTCACTGCATCCCATTTCCCTCACTCACTGCATCACATTTCAATCAGGCACTGCATCTCATTTCACTCAGTCAGTGCACCTCATGTCACTCTGTCACTGCATCCAATTTCCATCAGTCACTGCATCCCATTTCACTCAGTGACTGCATCCCAATTCACTCAGTGACTGAATCACATTTCACTCAGTCACTGCATCGCATTTCACGCAGTCACTGCATCCCATTTCCCTCAGTCAGTGCATCCCAATTCCCTCAGTCACTGCATCCCATGTCCGTGCGTCACTGCATCCCATGTCTCTCAGTCACTGCATCTCATGTCCCTCAGTCACTGCATCCCATGTCCCTCAGTCACTGCATCCCATTTCACTCAGTCAGTGCATCCCTTTTCGCTCAGGGACTGTATCCCATTTCCCTCAGTCACTGCACCCCAAGCCCGCTCGGGCACTGATTCCCTATTAACTCAGTCACTCCTTCCCAGTACCTCTGTCACTGCAGCTCATGTCACTCTGTCACTGCATCACATTTCCATCAGACAGTGCATCTCCTTTCAGTCAGTCACTGCATCCCATTTCCCTCAGTCACGGCATCCCATTTCCCTCAGTCACTGCATCCCATGTCCCTCAGTCACTGCTTCCCATGTCCCTCAGTCACTGCATCCCATTTCACTCAGTCACTGTATCCCATTTCCTTCAGTCACTGCATCTCCTTCACCACAGTCACTGCATCCCATTTCACGCAGTCACTGCATCACATTTCACTCAGTCACTGCATCGTATTTTACTCAGTCACTGCATCCCATTTCACTCAGTCAGTGCATCTCCTTCACCATAGTCACTGCATCCCATTTCCATCACTCACTGTTTCCCTTATCTCACAGATGCTGCATTCAATTTCCCACAGTCACTGCATCCCATTTCCCATCGTCACAGCATCTCCCCTCCCTCAGTCTCTGCAGCGCAATTCACTCAGTGATTGCATCCCATTTCCCTCAGTCACTGCATCTCATTTCACTCGGTCAGTGCATACCATTTCACTCAGTCACAGCATCACATTTCACTCAGTCACTGCATCACATTTCACTCAGTCACTGCATCACATTTCACTCAGTCACTGCATCACATTTCACTCAGTCACTGCATCACATTTACTCAATCCCTGCATCTCCTTTCACCACAGTCACTGCATCACATTTCCATCAGTCACTGGTTCCCGTATCTCACAGACGCTGCATTGAATTTCCGACACTCACTGTATCCCATATCCCATAGACACAGCATCTCCTTTCCCACAGTCTCTGCATCTCATTTCAATCAGTGATTGCATCCTACTTCCCAAAAATACTGCATCCCATTTCGCTCAGTCACTGCATCTCATTTCACTCGGTCACTGCATCCCATTTCCCTCAGTCACTGCATCCCATTTCCCTCAGTCACTGCATCACATTGCACTCAGTGACTGCATCGCATTTCACTCAGTCACTGCATCCCATTTCACGCAGTCACTGCATAATAATTCCCTCAGTCACTGCATCCCATGTCCGTGTGTCACTGCATCCCATGTCCGTGTGTCACTGCATCACATGTCCCTCAGTCACTGCATCCCATGTCCCTCAGTCACTGCATCACATTTCACTCAGTCAGTGCGTCCCTTTTCAGTCAGGCACTGTATCCCATTTCCCTCAGTCACTGCACCCCATGCCCGCTCGGGCACTGATTCACTATTAACTCAGAAACTCCTTCCCAGTACCTCTGTCACTGCAGCTCATGTCACTCAGTCACTGCATCCCATTTCCCTCAGTCACTGCATCCCATTTCCCTCAGTCACTGCATCCCATTTCACCCAGTCACTGCATCCCATGTCCGTGTGTCACTGCATTCCATGTCCCTCAGTCACTGCATCCCATGTCCCTAAGTCACAGCATCCCATGTCCCTAAGTCACAGCATCCCATGTCCCTCAGTCACTGCATCCCATTTCACTCAGCCACTGCATCCTATTTGACTCAGTGACTGCATCACAGTTCACTCAGTGACATAATCACATTTCACTCAGTGACGGAATCACATTTCACTGAGTCACTGCGTCCCATTTCACGCAGTCACTGCATCCCTTTTCAATCAGTCACTGCATCCCATTAAACTCTGCCACTACATCACATTTCACGCAGTCACTGCATCCCATTTCCATCAGTCACTGTTTTCGTATCTCACAGACAGTGCATTCTCAGCTTCTCATTTCACTCAGTCACTGCAGCTCATGTCGCTCTGTCACTGCATCCAATTTCCATCAGTCAGTGCATCTCATTTCACTCAGTCACTGCATCCCATTTCCCTCACTCACTGCATCACATTTCAATCAGGCACTGCATCTCATTTCACTCAGTCAGTGCACCTCATGTCACTCTGTCACTGCATCCAATTTCCATCAGTCACGCAATCCCATTTCACTCAGTGATGCATCCCATTTCACTTAGTGACTGCATCCCAATTCAGTCAGTGACTGAATCACATTTCACTCAGTCACTGCATCGCATTTCACGCAGTCACTGCATTCCATTTCACTCAATCACTGCATCCCATTTCACTCAGCCACTGCATCCTATTTCACTCAGTGACTGCATCTCATTACACTCAGTGACTGAATCACAGTTCACTCAGTGACTGAATCACAGTACACTCAGTGAGTGCATCATATTTCACACAGTGACGGAATCACCTTTCACTCAGTGAGTGATTCACATTTCACTGAGTCACTGCGTCCCATTTCACGCAGTCACTGCATCCCATTTCACGCAGTCACTGCATCCCATTGCACTCAGTCACTGCATCCCATTACACTCAGTCACTGCATCCCATTACACTCAGTCAGTGCATCCCATTTCCCTCAGTCACAGCATCTCATTTCACTCGGTCACTGCATCCCATTTCCCTCAGTCATTGCAACCCAATTCTCTCAGTCACTGCATCCCATGTCCGTGTGACAGTGCATCCCATGTCCGTGTGTCACTGCATCCCATGTCCCTCAGTCACTGCATCACATGTCCCTCAGACACTGCATCTCATTTCACTCAGTCACTGCATCCCATTTCCCTCAGTCACTGCATCCCATGTACCTCAGTCACTGCATCCCATGTCCCTCAGTCACTGCATCCCATTTCACTCTGTCACTGCATCTCATTTCCGTCAGTTACTGCATCATATTTCCATCAAACAAGGCATCTCATTTCACTGAGTCACTGCATCGCATTTCACTCAGCCAGTGCATCCCATTTCACTCAGTGACTGCATCACAGTTCACACAGTGACTGAATCACAGTTCACTCAGTGACTGAATCACAGTACACTCAGTGAGTGCATCATATTTCACTCAGTGACGGAATCACCTTTCACTCAGTGAGTGAATCACATTTCACTGAGTCACTGCGTCCCATTTCACGCAGTCACTGCATCCCATTTCACGCAGTCACTGCATCCCATTTCACGCAGTCACTGCATCCCATTACACTCAGTCACTGCATCACATTTCACTCAGTCACTGCATCACATTTCACTCAGTCACTGCATCCCAATTCACTCCATCACTGCATCTCCCTCACCTCAGTCACCGCATCCCATTTCGATCAGTCACTGCATCCCATTTCCACCAGTTACTGCATCCCATTTCACTCAGCCACTGCATCCCATTTCACTAAGACAGTGCATCCCATTTCTCTCAGCCACTGTATCCCATTTCCCTCAGTCACTGTACTCCAAGCCGGCTCGGGCACTGCATCCCTATTAACTCAGTCACTGCATCCCATTTCACTCAGTCACTGCATCGCTTTTCACTCTGTCACTGCATCTCATTTCCGTCAGTTACTGCATCATATTTCCATCAAACAAGGCATCTCATTTCACGCAGTCAGTGCATCGCATTTCTCTCTGTCAGTGCTTCCCATTTCACTTAGTCACTGCATCCCATTTCCGTCAGTCACTGCATCCCATTTCCCTCAGTCACTCCTTCCCAGTACCTCAGTCACTGCATCCTTTTTCCCTCAATTACTGCATCACATTGCACTCAGGCACTGTATCCCACTTCCCTCAGTCACTGCACCCCAAGCCCGCTCGGGCACTGCATCACTATTCACTCAGTCACTGCATCCCATGTCCCACAGTAACTGCATCACATTTCCATCAGTCACTACATCTCATTTCACTAATTCACTACATCTCATTTCACTAATTCACTGCATCCCATTTCACGCAGTCACTGCATCCCATTTCCCTCAGTCACAGCATCTCATTTCACTCGGTCACTGCATCCCATTTCCCTCAGTCATTGCATCCCAATTCTCTCAGTCACTGCATCCCATGTCCGTGTGACAGTGCATCCCATGTCCGTGTGTCACTGCATCCCATGTCCCTCAGTCACTGCATCACATGTCCCTCAGACACTGCATCTCATTTCACTCAGTCACTGCATCCCATTTCCCTCAGTCACTGCATCCCATGTCCCTCAGTCACTGCATCCCATGTCCCTCAGTCACTGCATCCCATTTCACTCTGTCACTGCATCTCATTTCCGTCAGTTACTGCATCATATTTCCATCAAACAAGGCATCTCATTTCACTGAGTCACTGCATCGCATTTCACTCAGTCAGTGCTTCCCATTTCACTCAGTCACTGCATCCCATTTCCCTCAGTCACTGCGTCCCATTTCACTCAGTGATGCGTCCCATTTCAGTCAGTGACTGCAACACATTTCGCTCAGAGACTGCATCCCATTTCACTCAGTGACTGCAACACATTTCGCTCAGAGACTGTATCCCATTTCACTCAGAGACTGCATCCCATTTCACTCAGAGACTGCATCCCATTTCACTCAGTCACTGCATCCCATTTCACTCAGTCACTGCATCACATTTCACTCAGTGACTGCAACACATTTCGCTCAGAGACTGCATCCCATTTCACTCAGAGACTGCATCCCATTTCACTCAGTCACTGCATCCCATGTCCCTCAGTCACTGCATCCCATTTTACTCAATCACTGCATCCCATTTCACTCAGTCACTGTATCCCATTTCCCTAAGTCACTGCATCTCCTTCACCACAGTCACTGCATCCCATTTCACGCAGTCACTGCATCACATTTCACTCAGTCACTGCATTGTATTTTACTCAGTCACTGCATCCCAATTCACTCAATCACTGCATCTCCTTCACCATAGTCACTGCATCCCATTTCCATCACTCACTGTTGCCCTTATCTCACAGACGCTGCATTCAATTTCCCACACTCACAGCATCCCATTTCCCATCGTCACAGCATCTCCTTTCCCTCAGTCTCTGCATCTCATTTCAATCAGTGATTGTATCCTACTTCCCAAAAATAATGCATCCCATTTCGCTCAGTCACTGCATCTCATTTCACTCAGTCACTGCATCCCATTTCCCTCAGTCACTGCATCCCATTTACCTCAGTCACTGCATCGCACTTCCCTCAGTCAGTGCATCCCATTTCACTCAGTCACTGCAACCAATTTCACTCATCACTGCCACCCATTTCGCTCAGTCACTGCATCCCATTTCCGTCAGTCACTCCATCCCATTTCCCTCAGTCGCAGCATTCCATTTCCCACAGACACTGCATTTCCTTTCCTTAAGTCACTGCATCCCATTTCACTCAGTCACTGCACCCCAAGCCCGCTCGGGCACTGCATCCCTATTAACTCAGTCACTCCTTCCCAGTACCTCAGTCACTGCATCGCATTTCAGTCAGTCACTGCATCACAATTCACTCAGTCACTGCATCTCATTTCACTCAGTCACTGCATCCCATTTCACTCAGTCACTGCATCCCATTTCACTCAGTCACTGCATCCCATTTCACTCAGCCACTGCATCCCATTTCACTCAGTGACTGCATCACAGTTCACTCAGTGAGTGAATCACAGTACACTCAGTAGGTGCATCATATTTCAGTCAGTGACGGAATCACCTTTCACAAAGTGAGTGAATCACATTTCACTGAGTCACTGCGTCCCATTTCACGCAGTCACTGCATCCCATTTCACGCAGTCACTGCATCCCATTGCACTCAGTCACTGCATCCCATTTCACTTAGTCACTGCATCCCATTTCCGTCAGTCACTGCATCCCATTTCCCTCAGTCACTCCTTCCCAGTATCTCAGTCACTGCATCCTATTTCCCTCAATTACTGCATCACATTGCACTCAGGCACTGTATCCCATTTCCCTCAGTCACTGCACCCCAAGCCCGCTCGGGCACTGCATCACTATTCACTCAGTCACTGCATCCCATGTCCCACAGTAACTGCATCACATTTCCATCAGTCACGACATCTCATTTCACTAATTCACTACATCTCATTTCACTAATTCACTGCATCCCATTTCACGCAGTCACTGCATCCCATTTCCCTCAGTCACAGCATCTCATTTCACTCGGTCACTGCATCCCATTTCCCTCAGTCATTGCATCCCAATTCTCTCAGTCACTGCATCCCATGTCCGTGTGACAGTGCATCCCATGTCCGTGTGTCACTGCATCCCATGTCCCTCAGTCACTGCATCACATGTCCCTCAGTCACTGCATCTCATTTCACTCAGTCACTGCATCCCATTTCCCTCAGTCACTGCATCCCATGTCCCTCAGTCACTGCATCCCATGTCCCTCAGTCACTGCATCCCATGTCCCTCAGTCACTGCATCCCATTTCACTCTGTCACTGCATCTCATTTCCGTCAGTTACTGCATCATATTTCCATCAAACAAGGCATCTCATTTCACTGAGTCACTGCATCCCATTTCCCTCAGTCACTGCGTCCCATTTCACTCAGTGATGCGTCCAATTTCAGTCAGTGACTGCAACACATTTCGCTCAGAGACTGCATCCCATTTCACTCAGTGACTGCAACACATTTCGCTCAGAGGCTGCATCCCATTTCACTCAGAGACTGCATCCCATTTCACTCAGAGACTGCATCCCATTTCACTCAGTCACTGCATCCCATTTCACTCAGTCACTGCATCCCATTTCACTCAGTCACTGCATCACATTTCACTCAGTGACTGCAACACATTTCGCTCAGAGACTGCATCCCATTTCACTCAGTCACTGCATCCCATGTCCCTCAGTCACTGCATCCCATTTTACTCAATCACTGCATCCCATTTCACTCAGTCACTGTATCCCATTTCCCTCAGTCACTGCATCTCCTTCACCACAGTCAATGCATCCCATTTCACGCAGTCACTGCATCACATTTCTCTCAGTCACTGCATTGTATTTTACTCAGTCACTGCATCCCAATTCACTCAATCACTGCATCTCCTTCACCACAGTCACTGCATCCCATTTCCATCACTCACTGTTTCCCTTATCTCACAGACGCTGCATTCAATTTCCCACACTCACTGCATCCCATTTCCCATCGTCACAGCATCTCCTTTCCCTCAGTCTCTGCATCTCATTTCAATCAGTGATTGCATCCTACTTCCCAAAAATAATGCATCCCATTTCGCTCAGTCACTGCATCTCAATTCAATCAGTCACTGCATCCCCTTTCCCTCAGTCACTGCATCCCATTTTCCTAAGTCACTGCATCGCACTTCCCTCAGTCAGTGCATCCCATTTCACTCAGTCACTGCAACCCATTTCACTCGTCACTGCCACCCATTTCGCTCAGTCACTTCATCCCATTTCCGTCAGTCACTCCATCCCATTTCCCTCTGTCGCAGCATTCCATTTCCCACAGACACTGCATTTCCTTGTCTTAAGTCACTGCATCCCATTTCACTCAGTCACTGCACCCCAAGCCCGCTCGGGCACTGCATCCCTATTAACTCAGTCACTCCTTCCCAGTACCTCAGTCACTGCATCGCATTTCAGTCAGTCACTGCATCTCATTTCACTCAGTCACTGCATTTCATTTCACTCAGTCACTGCATCCCATTTCACTCAGTCACTGCATCCCATTTCACTCAGCCACTGCATCCCATTTCACTCAGTGACTGCATCACAGTTCACACAGTGACTGAATCACAGTTCACTCAGTGACTGAATCACCTTTCACTCAGTGAGTGCATCATATTTCACTCAGTGACAGAATCACCTTTCACTCAGTGAGTGAATCACATTTCACTGAGTCTCTGCGTCCCATTTCACGCAGTCACTGCATCCCATTTCACGCAGTCACTGCATCCCATTGCACTCAGTCACTGCATCCCATTACACTCAGTCACTGCATCACATTTCACTCAGTCACTGCATCACATTTCACTCAGTCACTGCATCCCAATTCACTCCATCACTGCATCTCCCTCAACTCAGTCACCGCATCCAATTTCGATCAGTCACTGCATCCCATTTCCACCAGTTACTGCATCCCATTTCACTCAGCCACTCCATCCCATTTCACTAAGACAGTGCATCCCATTTCTCTCAGCCACTGTATCCCATTTCCCTCAGTCACTGTACTCCAATCCGGCTCGGGCACTGCATCCCTATTAACTCAGTCACTGCATCCCATTTCACTCAGTCACTGCATCCCATTTCACTCTGTCACTGCTTCTCATTTCCGACAGTTACTGCATCATATTTCCATCAAACAAGGCATCTCATTTCACTCAGTCACTGCATCGCATTTCACTCTGTCAGTGCTTCCCATTTCACTTAGTCACTGCATCCCATTTCCGTCAGTCACTGCATCCCATTTTCCTCAGTCACTGCATCTCATTTCACTCAGTCACTGCATCGCATTTCACTCAGTCACTGCATCCCATTTTCCTCAGTCACTGCATCTCATTTCACTCAGTCACTGCATCGCATTTCACTCAGTCACTGCATCGCATTTCCCTCAGGTCACTGCGTCCCATTTCACTCAGTCACTGCATCCCATTTCCCTCAGTCACTTCGTCCCATTTCACTCAGTGATGCGTCCAATTTCAGTCAGTGACTGCAACACATTTCGCTCAGAGACTGCATCCCATTTCACTCAGAGACTGCATCCCATTTCACTCAGAGACTGCATCCCATTTCACTCAGAGACTGCATCGCATTTCACGCAGTCACTGCATCCCATTTCACTCAGTCACTGCATCTTCTTCAACACAGTTGCTGCATCCCATTTCCATCAGTCACTGTTTCCCGTATCTCACACACGCTGCATTCAATTTCCCACACTCAGTGCATCCCATTTCCCATCGTCACACCATCTCCTTGCCCTCAGTCTCATCATCTCATTTCACTCAGTGATTGCATCCTTCTTCCCACAAATACTGCATCCCATTTCACTCAGTCACTGCATCACATTTCCCTCAGCCACTGCTTCCCATTTCACTCAGTGACTGCATCACAGTTCACTCAGTGGCTGCATCACAGTTCACTCAGTGACTGAATCACAGTACACTCAGTGAGTGCATCATATTTCACTCAGTGACGGAATCACATTTCACTCAGTGACTGAATCACATTTCACTGAGTCGCTGCATCCCATTTCCCACCGTCACAGCATCTCCTTTCCCACAGTCTCTGCATTTCATTTCAATCAGTGATTGCATCCTCCTTCCCAAAAATAGCGCATCCCATTTTGCTCAGTCACAGCATCTCATTTCACTCGGTCACTGCATCCCATTTCCCTTAGTCACTGCATCCCATTTCACTAAGACAGTGCATCCCATTTCTCTCAGCCACTGTATCCCATTTCCCTCAGTCACTGTACTCCAAGCCGGCTCGGGCACTGCATCCCTATTAACTCAGTCACTGCATCCCATTTCACTCAGTCACTGCATCCCATTTCACTCTGTCACTGCTTCTCATTTCCGTCAGTTACTGCATCATATTTCCATCAAACAAGGCATCTCATTTCACTCAGTCACTGCATCGCATTTCACTCTGTCAGTGCTTCCCATTTCACTTAGTCACTGCATCCCATTTCCATCAGTCACTGCATCCCATTTCCCTCAGTCACTCCTTCCCAGTACCTCAGTCACTGCATCCTATTTCCCTCAATTACTGCATCACATTGCACTCAGGCACTGTATCCCATTTCCCTCAGTCACTGCACCCCAAGCCCGCTCGGGCACTGCATCACTATTCACTCAGTCACTGCATCCCATGTCCCACAGTAACTGCATCACATTTCCATCAGTCACTGCATCTCATTTCACTAATTCACTACATCTCATTTCACTAATTCACTGCATCCCATTTCACGCAGTCACTGCATCCCATTTCCCTCAGTCACAGCATCTCATTTCACTCGGTCACTGCATCCCATTTCCCTCAGTCATTGCATCCCAATTCTCTCAGTCACTGCATCCCATGTCCGTGTGACAGTGCATCCCATGTCCGTGTGTCACTGCATCCCATGTCCCTCAGTCACTGCATCACATGTCCCTCAGACACTGCATCACATGTCCCTCAGACACTGCATCTCATTTCCCTCAGTCACTGCATCCCATTTCCCTCAGTCACTGCATCCCATGTCCCTCAGTCACTGAATCCCATTTCCCTCAGTCACTGCATCCCATTTTCCTCAGTCACTGCATCTCATTTCACTCAGTCACTGCATCGCATTTCACTCAGTCACTGCATCGCATTTCCCTCAGGTCACTGCGTCCAATTTCACTCAGTCACTGCATCCCATTTCCCTCAGTCACTGCGTCCCATTTCACTCAGTGATGCGTCCAATTTCAGTCAGTGACTGCAACACATTTCGCTCAGAGACTGCATCCCATTTCACTCAGAGACTGCATCCCATTTCACTCAGAGACTGCATCGCATTTCACGCAGTCACTGCATCCCATTTCACTCAGTCACTGCATCTCCTTCAACACAGTTGCTGCATCCCATTTCCATCAGTCACTGTTTCCCGTATCTCACACACGCTGCATTCAATTTCCCACACTCAGTGCATCCCATTTCCCATCGTCACACCATCTCCTTGCCCTCAGTGTCATCATCTCATTTCACTCAGTGATTGCATCCTTCTTTCCGCAAATACTGCATCCCATTTCACTCAGTCACTGCATCACATTTCCCTCAGCCACTGCTTCCCATTTCACTCAGTGACTGCATCACAGTTCACTCAGTGGCTGCATCACAGTTCACTCAGTGACTGAATCAGAGTACACTCAGTGAGTGCATCATATTTCACTCAGTGACTGAATCACATTTCACTGAGTCGCTGCATCCCATTTCCCACCGTCACAGCATCTCCTTTCCCACAGTCTCTGCATCTCATTTCAATCAGTGATTGCATCCTCCTTCCCAAAAATAGCGCATCCCATTTTGCTCAGTCACTGCATCTCATTTCACTCGGTCACTGCATCCCATTTCCCTTAGTCACTGCATCCCATTTCCCTCAGTCACTGCATCTCATTTCCGTCAGTTACTGCATCATATTTCCATCAAACAATGCATCTCATTTCACTCAGTCACTGCATCCCAATTCCCTCAGGTCACTGCATCCCATGTCCATGTGTCACTGCATCCCATGTCCCTCATTCACTGCATCCCATTTCCCTCAGTCACGGCATCCCATGTCCCTCAGTCACGGCATCCCATGTTCCTCAGTCACTGCATCCCATGTCCGTCAGTCACTGCATCCCATGTCCCTCAGTCACTGCATCCCATTTCGCTCAGTCACTGCATCTCATTTCACTCGGTCACTGCATCCCATTTCCCTAAGTCACAGCCTCCCATTTCCCTCAGTCACTGCATCTCATTTCCGTAAGTTACTGCATCATACTTCCATCAAACAATGCATCTCATTTCACTCAGTCACTGCAGCTCATGTCACTCTGTCACTGCATCCAATTTCCATCAGTCAGTGCATCTCATTTCACTCATTCACTGCATCGCATTTCACTCAGTCACTGCATCGCATTTCACTCAGTCACTGCATCACATTTCATTCAGTCACTTCATCCCATTTCACACAGTCACTTCATCCCATTTCACTCAGTCACTGCATCCCATTTCCATCTGTCACTGCATCCCATTTCACTCAGTGATGCATCCCATTTCACGCAGTCACTGCACCGCATTTCACGCAGTCACTGCACCGCATTTCACGCAGACACAGCATCCCATTTCACTCAGTCACTGCATCCCATTTCACTCAATCACTGCATCTCCTTCACCACAGTCACTGCATCCCATTTTCATCACTCACTGTTCCCCGTATCTCACAGACGCTGCTTTCAATTTCCCACACTCACTGCGTACCATTTCCCATAGTCACAGCATCTCCTTTCCCTCACTCTCTGCATCGCATTTCACTCAGTGATTGCATCCTACTTCCCAAAAATACTGAATCCCTTTTCCCTCAGTCAGTGCATCTCATTTCACTCAGTCCCTGCATCCCATTCAACTCAGTGAGGCATCACATTTCACTCAGAGACAGCAACAGATTTCACTCAGTGACTGCAGCCCATTTCGCTCAGTCACTGCAGCCCATTTCACGCAGTCACTGTAGCCCATTTCACTCAGTCACTCCATCTCATTTCATTCAGTCACTGCATCTCATTTCACTCAGTCACTGCATCTCATTTCATTCAGCCACTGCATCCCATTTCACTCAGTAACTGCATCACAGTTCACTCAGTGAATGAATCACAGTACACTCAGTGAGTGCATCATATTTCAATCAGTGACGGAATCACATTTCACTCAGAGACTAAATCACATTACACTCAGTCACTGCGTCCCATTTCACGTCGTCACTGCATCCCATTTCACTCAGTCACTGCATCCCATTTCACTCAGTCACTGCATCGCATTTCACGCAGTCACTGCATCCCATTTCACTCAGTCACTGCATCTCCTTCAACACAGTTACTGCATCCCATTTCCATCAGTCACTGTTTCCCGTATCTCACACACGCTGCATTCAATTTCCAACACTCAGTGCATCCCATTTCCCACCGTCACAGCATCTCCTTTCCCACAGTCACTGCATCTCATTTCAATCAGTGATTGCATCCTCCTTCCCAAAAATAGCGCATCCCATTTTGCTCAGTCACTGCATCTCATTTCACTCGGTCACTGCATCCCATTTCCCTTAGTCACTGCATCCCATTTCCCTCAGTCACTGCATCTCATTTCCGTCAGTTACTGCATCATATTTCCATCAAACAATGCATCTCATTTCACTCAGTCACTGCATCCCAATTCCCTCAGGTAACTGCATCCCATGTCCATGTGTCACTGCATCCCATGTCCCTCATTCACTGCATCCCATTTCCCTCAGACACTGCATCCCATTTTCCTCAGTCACTGCATCGCACTTCCCTCTGTCAGTGCATCCCATTTCACTCAGTCACTGCAACCCACTTCACTCGTCACTGCCACCCATTTCGCTCAGTCACTGCATCGCATTTCACGCAGTCACTCCATCCCATTTCCCTCAGTCGCAGCATCCCATTTCCCTCAGTCGCAGCATTCCATTTCCCACAGACACTGCATTTCCTTTCCTTAAGTCACTGCATCCCATTTCACTCAGTCACTGCACCCCAAGCCCGCTCGGGCACTGCATCCCTATTAACTCAGTCACCCCTTCCCAGTACCTCAGTCACTGCATCGCATTTCACTCAGTCACTGCATCTCATTTCACTCAGTCACTGCATCTCATTTCACTCAGTCACTGCATCCCATTTCACTCAGCCACTGCATCCCATTTCACTCAGTGACTGCATCACAGTTCACACAGTAACTGAATCACAGTTCACTCAGTGACTGAATCACAGTACACTCAGTGAGTGCATCATATTTCACTCAGTGACGGAATCACCTTTCACTCAGTGAGTGAATCACATTTCACTGAGTCACTGCGTCCCATTTCACGCAGTCACTGCATCCCATTTCACGCAGTCACGGCATCCCATTGCACTCAGTCACTGCATCCCATTACACTCAGTCACTGCATCCCATTACACTCAGTCACTGCATCCCATTACACTCAGTCACTGCATCACATTTCACTCAGTCACTGCATCCCATTTCCATCAGTCACTGCATCCCATTTCACTTAGTCACTGCATCCCATTTCCGTCAGTCACTGCATCCCATTTCCCTCAGTCACTGCATCCCATTTCCATCAGTCACTCCTTCCCAGTACCTCAGTCACTGCATCCTATTTCCCTCAATTACTGCATCACATTGCACTCAAACACTGCATCCCATTTCACTCAGTCACTGCATCCCATTTCACTCAGTCACTGCATCCCATTTCACTCAGTGACTGCAACACATTTCGCTCAGAGACTGCATCCCATTTCACTCAGAGACTGCATCCCATGTCACTCAGTCACTGCATCCCATTTCCCTCAGTCACTGCGTCCCATTTCACTCAGTGATGCGTCCAATTTCAGTCAGTGACTGCAACACATTTCGCTCAGAGACTGCATCCCATTTCACTCAGTGACTGCAACACATTTCGCTCAGAGACTGCATCCCATTTCACTCAGAGACTGCATCCCATTTCACTCAGTCACTGCATCCCATTTCACTCAGTCACTGCATCCCATTTCACTCAGTGACTGCAACACATTTCGCTCAGAGACTGCATCCCATTTCACTCAGAGACTGCATCCCATTTCACTCAGTCACTGCATCCCATGTCCCTCAGTCACTGCATCCCATTTTACTCAATCACTGCATCCCATTTCACTCAGTCACTGTATCCCATTTCCCTCAGTCACTGCATCTCCTTCACCACAGTCACTGCATCCCATTTCACGCAGTCACTGCATCACATTTCACTCAGTCACTGCATTGTATTTTACTCAGTCACTGCATCCCAATTCACTCAATCACTGCATCTCCTTCACCATAGTCACTGCATCCCATTTCCATCACTCACTGTTTCCCTTATCTCACAGGCGCTGCATTCAATTTCCCACACTCACTGCATCCCATTTCCCATCGTCACAGCATCTCCTTTCCCTCAGTCTCTGCATCTCACTTCAATCAGTGATTGCATCCTACTTCCCAAAAATAGTGCATCCCATTTCGCTCAGTCACTGCATCTCATTTCACTCAGTCACTGCATCCCATTTCCCTCAGTCACTGCGTCCCATTTTCCTCAGTCACTGCATCGCACTTCCCTCAGTCAGTGCATCCCATTTCACTCAGTCACTGCAAACCATTTCACTCGTCACTGCCACCCATTTCACTCAGTCACTGCATCCCATTTCCGTCAGTCACTCCATCCCATTTCCCTCAGTCGCAGCATTCCATTTCCCACAGACACTGCATTTCCTTTCCTTAAGTCACTGCATCCCATTTCACTCAGTCACTGCACCCCAAGCCCGCTCGGGCACTGCATCCCTATTAACTCAGTCAATCCTTCCCAGTACCTCAGTCACTGCATCGCATTTCAGTCAGTCACTGCATCTCATTTCACTCAGTCACTGCATCTCATTTCACTCAGTCACTGCATCCCATTTCACTCAGCCACTGCATCACATTTCACTCAGTCACTGCATCACATTTGACTCAGTCACTGCATCCCAATTCACTCCATCACTGCATCTCCCTCACCTCAGTCACCGCATCCCATTTCGATCAGTCACTGCATCCCATTTCCACAAGTTACTGCATCCCATTTCACTCAGCCACTGCATCCCATTTCACTAAGACAGTGCATCCCATTTCTCTCAGCCACTCTATCCCATTTCCCTCAGTCACTGTACTCCAAGCCGGCTCGGGCACTGCATCCCTATTAACTCAGTCACTGCATCCCATTTCACTCAGTCACTGCATCCCATTTCACTCTGTCACTGCATCTCATTTCCGTCAGTTACTGCATCATATTTCCATCAAACAAGGCATCTCATTTCACGCAGTCACTGCATCGCATTTCACTCGGTCAGTGCTTCCCATTTCACTTAGTCACTGCATCCCATTTCCGTCAGTCACTGCATCCCATTTCCCTCAGTCACTGCATCCCATTTCCATCAGTCACTCCTTCCCAGTACCTCAGTCACTGCATCCTATTTCCCTCAATTACTGCATCACATTGCACTCAAACACTGTATCCCATTTCCCTCAGTCACTGCACCCCAAGCCCGCTCGGGCACTGCATCACTATTCACTCAGTCATTGCATCCCACGTCCCACAGTAACTGCATCACATTTCCATCAGTCACTACATCTCATTTCACTAATTCACTACATCTCATTTCACTAATTCACTGCATCCCATTTCACGCAGTCACTGCATCCCATTTCCCTCAGTCACAGCATCTCATTTCACTCGGTCACTGCATCCCATTTCCCTCAGTCATTGCATCCCAATTCTCTCAGTCACTGCATCCCATGTCCGTGTGACAGTGCATCCCATGTCCGTGTGTCACTGCATCCCATGTCCCTCAGTCACTGCATCACATGTCCCTCAGACACTGCATCTCATTTCACTCAGTCACTGCATCCCATTTCCCTCAGTCACTGCATCCCATGTCCCTCAGTCACTGCATCCCATGTCCCTCAGGTCACTGCGTCCCATTTCACTCAGTCACTGCATCCCATTTCCCTCAGTCACTGCGTCCCATTTCACTCAGTGATGCGTCCAATTTCAGTCAGTGACTGCAACACATTTCGCTCAGAGACTGCATCCCATTTCACTCAGTGACTGCAACACATTTTGCTCAGAGACTGCATCCCATTTCACTCAGAGACTGCATCCCATTTCACTCAGAGACTGCATCCCATTTTCCTCAGTCACTGCATCGCACTTCCCTCAGTCAGTGCATCCCATTTCACTCAGTCACTGCAAACCATTTCACTCGTCACTGCCACCCATTTCACTCAGTCACTGCATCCCATTTCCGTCAGTCACTCCATCCCATTTCCCTCAGTCGCAGCATTCCATTTCCCACAGACACTGCATTTCCTTTCCTTAAGTCACTGCATCCCATTTCACTCAGTCACTGCACCCCAAGCCCGCTCGGGCACTGCATCCCTATTAACTCAGTCAATCCTTCCCAGTACCTCAGTCACTGCATCGCATTTCAGTCAGTCACTGCATCTCATTTCACTCAGTCACTGCATCTCATTTCACTCAGTCACTGCATCCCATTTCACTCAGCCACTGCATCACATTTCACTCAGTCACTGCATCACATTTGACTCAGTCACTGCATCCCAATTCACTCCATCACTGCATCTCCCTCACCTCAGTCACCGCATCCCATTTCGATCAGTCACTGCATCCCATTTCCACAAGTTACTGCATCCCATTTCACTCAGCCACTGCATCCCATTTCACTAAGACAGTGCATCCCATTTCTCTCAGCCACTCTATCCCATTTCCCTCAGTCACTGTACTCCAAGCCGGCTCGGGCACTGCATCCCTATTAACTCAGTCACTGCATCCCATTTCACTCAGTCACTGCATCCCATTTCACTCTGTCACTGCATCTCATTTCCGTCAGTTACTGCATCATATTTCCATCAAACAAGGCATCTCATTTCACGCAGTCACTGCATCGCATTTCACTCGGTCAGTGCTTCCCATTTCACTTAGTCACTGCATCCCATTTCCGTCAGTCACTGCATCCCATTTCCCTCAGTCACTGCATCCCATTTCCATCAGTCACTCCTTCCCAGTACCTCAGTCACTGCATCCTATTTCCCTCAATTACTGCATCACATTGCACTCAAACACTGTATCCCATTTCCCTCAGTCACTGCACCCCAAGCCCGCTCGGGCACTGCATCACTATTCACTCAGTCATTGCATCCCACGTCCCACAGTAACTGCATCACATTTCCATCAGTCACTACATCTCATTTCACTAATTCACTACATCTCATTTCACTAATTCACTGCATCCCATTTCACGCAGTCACTGCATCCCATTTCCCTCAGTCACAGCATCTCATTTCACTCGGTCACTGCATCCCATTTCCCTCAGTCATTGCATCCCAATTCTCTCAGTCACTGCATCCCATGTCCGTGTGACAGTGCATCCCATGTCCGTGTGTCACTGCATCCCATGTCCCTCAGTCACTGCATCACATGTCCCTCAGACACTGCATCTCATTTCACTCAGTCACTGCATCCCATTTCCCTCAGTCACTGCATCCCATGTCCCTCAGTCACTGCATCCCATGTCCCTCAGGTCACTGCGTCCCATTTCACTCAGTCACTGCATCCCATTTCCCTCAGTCACTGCGTCCCATTTCACTCAGTGATGCGTCCAATTTCAGTCAGTGACTGCAACACATTTCGCTCAGAGACTGCATCCCATTTCACTCAGTGACTGCAACACATTTTGCTCAGAGACTGCATCCCATTTCACTCAGAGACTGCATCCCATTTCACTCAGAGACTGCATCCCATTTCACTCAGAGACTGCATCGCATTTCACGCAGTCACTGCATCCCATTTCAATGAGTCACTGCATCTCCTTCAACACAGTTACTGCATCCCATTTCCATCAGTCACTGTTTCCCGTATCTCACACACGCTGCATTCAATTTCCCACACTCAGTGCATCCCATTTCCCATAGTCACACCATTTCCTTGCCCTCAGTCTCATCATCTCATTTCACTCAGTGATTGCATCCTTCTTCCCACAAATACTGCATCCCATTTCACTCAGTCACTGCATCACATTTCCCTCAGCCACTGCATCCCATTTCACTCAGTGACTGCATCACAGTTCACTCAGTGACTGCATCACAGTTCACTCAGTGACGGAATCACATTTCACTCAGTGACTGAATCACATTTCACTGAGTCACTGCATCCCATTTCCCACCGTCACAGCATCTCCTTTCCCACAGTCTCTGCATCTCATTTCAATCAGTGATTGCATCCTCCTTCCCAAAAATAGCGCATCCCATTTTGCTCAGTCACTGCATCTCATTTCACTCGGTCACTGCATCCCATTTCCCTTAGTCACTGCATCCCATTTCCCTCAGTCACTGCATCTCATTTCCGTCAGTTACTGCATCATATTTCCATCAAACAATGCATCTCATTTCACTCAGTCACTGCATCCCAATTCCCTCAGGTCACTGCATCCCATGTCCATGTGTCACTGCATCCCATGTCCCTCATTCACTGCATCCCATTTCCCTCAGTCACGGCATCCCATGTCCCTCAGTCACGGCATCCCATGTTCCTCAGTCACTGCATCCCATGTCCGTCAGTCACTGCATCCCATGTCCCTCAGTCACTGCATCCCATTTCGCTCAGTCACTGCATCTCATTTCACTCGGTCACTGCATCCCATTTCCCTAAGTCACAGCCTCCCATTTCCCTCAGTCACTGCATCTCATTTCCGTAAGTTACTGCATCATACTTCCATCAAACAATGCATCTCATTTCACTCAGTCACTGCAGCTCATGTCACTCTGTCACTGCATCCAATTTCCATCAGTCAGTGCATCTCATTTCACTCATTCACTGCATCGCATTTCACTCAGTCACTGCATCGCATTTCACTCAGTCACTGCATCACATTTCATTCAGTCACTTCATCCCATTTCACACAGTCACTTCATCCCATTTCACTCAGTCACTGCATCCCATTTCCATCTGTCACTGCATCCCATTTCACTCAGTGATGCATCCCATTTCACGCAGTCACTGCACCGCATTTCACGCAGTCACTGCACCGCATTTCACGCAGACACAGCATCCCATTTCACTCAGTCACTGCATCCCATTTCACTCAATCACTGCATCTCCTTCACCACAGTCACTGCATCCCATTTTCATCACTCACTGTTCCCCGTATCTCACAGACGCTGCTTTCAATTTCCCACACTCACTGCGTACCATTTCCCATAGTCACAGCATCTCCTTTCCCTCACTCTCTGCATCGCATTTCACTCAGTGATTGCATCCTACTTCCCAAAAATACTGAATCCCTTTTCCCTCAGTCAGTGCATCTCATTTCACTCAGTCCCTGCATCCCATTCAACTCAGTGAGGCATCACATTTCACTCAGAGACAGCAACAGATTTCACTCAGTGACTGCAGCCCATTTCGCTCAGTCACTGCAGCCCATTTCACGCAGTCACTGTAGCCCATTTCACTCAGTCACTCCATCTCATTTCATTCAGTCACTGCATCTCATTTCACTCAGTCACTGCATCTCATTTCATTCAGCCACTGCATCCCATTTCACTCAGTAACTGCATCACAGTTCACTCAGTGAATGAATCACAGTACACTCAGTGAGTGCATCATATTTCAATCAGTGACGGAATCACATTTCACTCAGAGACTAAATCACATTACACTCAGTCACTGCGTCCCATTTCACGTCGTCACTGCATCCCATTTCACTCAGTCACTGCATCCCATTTCACTCAGTCACTGCATCGCATTTCACGCAGTCACTGCATCCCATTTCACTCAGTCACTGCATCTCCTTCAACACAGTTACTGCATCCCATTTCCATCAGTCACTGTTTCCCGTATCTCACACACGCTGCATTCAATTTCCAACACTCAGTGCATCCCATTTCCCACCGTCACAGCATCTCCTTTCCCACAGTCACTGCATCTCATTTCAATCAGTGATTGCATCCTCCTTCCCAAAAATAGCGCATCCCATTTTGCTCAGTCACTGCATCTCATTTCACTCGGTCACTGCATCCCATTTCCCTTAGTCACTGCATCCCATTTCCCTCAGTCACTGCATCTCATTTCCGTCAGTTACTGCATCATATTTCCATCAAACAATGCATCTCATTTCACTCAGTCACTGCATCCCAATTCCCTCAGGTAACTGCATCCCATGTCCATGTGTCACTGCATCCCATGTCCCTCATTCACTGCATCCCATTTCCCTCAGACACTGCATCCCATTTTCCTCAGTCACTGCATCGCACTTCCCTCTGTCAGTGCATCCCATTTCACTCAGTCACTGCAACCCACTTCACTCGTCACTGCCACCCATTTCGCTCAGTCACTGCATCGCATTTCACGCAGTCACTCCATCCCATTTCCCTCAGTCGCAGCATCCCATTTCCCTCAGTCGCAGCATTCCATTTCCCACAGACACTGCATTTCCTTTCCTTAAGTCACTGCATCCCATTTCACTCAGTCACTGCACCCCAAGCCCGCTCGGGCACTGCATCCCTATTAACTCAGTCACCCCTTCCCAGTACCTCAGTCACTGCATCGCATTTCACTCAGTCACTGCATCTCATTTCACTCAGTCACTGCATCTCATTTCACTCAGTCACTGCATCCCATTTCACTCAGCCACTGCATCCCATTTCACTCAGTGACTGCATCACAGTTCACACAGTGACTGAATCACAGTTCACTCAGTGACTGAATCACAGTACACTCAGTGAGTGCATCATATTTCACTCAGTGACGGAATCACCTTTCACTCAGTGAGTGAATCACATTTCACTGAGTCACTGCGTCCCATTTCACGCAGTCACTGCATCCCATTTCACGCAGTCACGGCATCCCATTGCACTCAGTCACTGCATCCCATTACACTCAGTCACTGCATCCCATTACACTCAGTCACTGCATCCCATTACACTCAGTCACTGCATCACATTTCACTCAGTCACTGCATCCCATTTCCATCAGTCACTGCATCCCATTTCACTTAGTCACTGCATCCCATTTCCGTCAGTCACTGCATCCCATTTCCCTCAGTCACTGCATCCCATTTCCATCAGTCACTCCTTCCCAGTACCTCAGTCACTGCATCCTATTTCCCTCAATTACTGCATCACATTGCACTCAAACACTGCATCCCATTTCACTCAGTCACTGCATCCCATTTCACTCAGTCACTGCATCCCATTTCACTCAGTGACTGCAACACATTTCGCTCAGAGACTGCATCCCATTTCACTCAGAGACTGCATCCCATGTCACTCAGTCACTGCATCCCATTTCCCTCAGTCACTGCGTCCCATTTCACTCAGTGATGCGTCCAATTTCAGTCAGTGACTGCAACACATTTCGCTCAGAGACTGCATCCCATTTCACTCAGTGACTGCAACACATTTCGCTCAGAGACTGCATCCCATTTCACTCAGAGACTGCATCCCATTTCACTCAGTCACTGCATCCCATTTCACTCAGTCACTGCATCCCATTTCACTCAGTGACTGCAACACATTTCGCTCAGAGACTGCATCCCATTTCACTCAGAGACTGCATCCCATTTCACTCAGTCACTGCATCCCATGTCCCTCAGTCACTGCATCCCATTTTACTCAATCACTGCATCCCATTTCACTCAGTCACTGTATCCCATTTCCCTCAGTCACTGCATCTCCTTCACCACAGTCACTGCATCCCATTTCACGCAGTCACTGCATCACATTTCACTCAGTCACTGCATTGTATTTTACTCAGTCACTGCATCCCAATTCACTCAATCACTGCATCTCCTTCACCATAGTCACTGCATCCCATTTCCATCACTCACTGTTTCCCTTATCTCACAGGCGCTGCATTCAATTTCCCACACTCACTGCATCCCATTTCCCATCGTCACAGCATCTCCTTTCCCTCAGTCTCTGCATCTCATTTCAATCAGTGATTGCATCCTACTTCCCAAAAATAGTGCATCCCATTTCGCTCAGTCACTGCATCTCATTTCACTCAGTCACTGCATCCCATTTCCCTCAGTCACTGCGTCCCATTTTCCTCAGTCACTGCATCGCACTTCCCTCAGTCAGTGCATCCCATTTCACTCAGTCACTGCAAACCATTTCACTCGTCACTGCCACCCATTTCACTCAGTCACTGCATCCCATTTCCGTCAGTCACTCCATCCCATTTCCCTCAGTCGCAGCATTCCATTTCCCACAGACACTGCATTTCCTTTCCTTAAGTCACTGCATCCCATTTCACTCAGTCACTGCACCCCAAGCCCGCTCGGGCACTGCATCCCTATTAACTCAGTCAATCCTTCCCAGTACCTCAGTCACTGCATCGCATTTCAGTCAGTCACTGCATCTCATTTCACTCAGTCACTGCATCTCATTTCACTCAGTCACTGCATCCCATTTCACTCAGCCACTGCATCACATTTCACTCAGTCACTGCATCACATTTGACTCAGTCACTGCATCCCAATTCACTCCATCACTGCATCTCCCTCACCTCAGTCACCGCATCCCATTTCGATCAGTCACTGCATCCCATTTCCACAAGTTACTGCATCCCATTTCACTCAGCCACTGCATCCCATTTCACTAAGACAGTGCATCCCATTTCTCTCAGCCACTCTATCCCATTTCCCTCAGTCACTGTACTCCAAGCCGGCTCGGGCACTGCATCCCTATTAACTCAGTCACTGCATCCCATTTCACTCAGTCACTGCATCCCATTTCACTCTGTCACTGCATCTCATTTCCGTCAGTTACTGCATCATATTTCCATCAAACAAGGCATCTCATTTCACGCAGTCACTGCATCGCATTTCACTCGGTCAGTGCTTCCCATTTCACTTAGTCACTGCATCCCATTTCCGTCAGTCACTGCATCCCATTTCCCTCAGTCACTGCATCCCATTTCCATCAGTCACTCCTTCCCAGTACCTCAGTCACTGCATCCTATTTCCCTCAATTACTGCATCACATTGCACTCAAACACTGTATCCCATTTCCCTCAGTCACTGCACCCCAAGCCCGCTCGGGCACTGCATCACTATTCACTCAGTCATTGCATCCCACGTCCCACAGTAACTGCATCACATTTCCATCAGTCACTACATCTCATTTCACTAATTCACTACATCTCATTTCACTAATTCACTGCATCCCATTTCACGCAGTCACTGCATCCCATTTCCCTCAGTCACAGCATCTCATTTCACTCGGTCACTGCATCCCATTTCCCTCAGTCATTGCATCCCAATTCTCTCAGTCACTGCATCCCATGTCCGTGTGACAGTGCATCCCATGTCCGTGTGTCACTGCATCCCATGTCCCTCAGTCACTGCATCACATGTCCCTCAGACACTGCATCTCATTTCACTCAGTCACTGCATCCCATTTCCCTCAGTCACTGCATCCCATGTCCCTCAGTCACTGCATCCCATGTCCCTCAGGTCACTGCGTCCCATTTCACTCAGTCACTGCATCCCATTTCCCTCAGTCACTGCGTCCCATTTCACTCAGTGATGCGTCCAATTTCAGTCAGTGACTGCAACACATTTCGCTCAGAGACTGCATCCCATTTCACTCAGTGACTGCAACACATTTTGCTCAGAGACTGCATCCCATTTCACTCAGAGACTGCATCCCATTTCACTCAGAGACTGCATCCCATTTTCCTCAGTCACTGCATCGCACTTCCCTCAGTCAGTGCATCCCATTTCACTCAGTCACTGCAAACCATTTCACTCGTCACTGCCACCCATTTCACTCAGTCACTGCATCCCATTTCCGTCAGTCACTCCATCCCATTTCCCTCAGTCGCAGCATTCCATTTCCCACAGACACTGCATTTCCTTTCCTTAAGTCACTGCATCCCATTTCACTCAGTCACTGCACCCCAAGCCCGCTCGGGCACTGCATCCCTATTAACTCAGTCAATCCTTCCCAGTACCTCAGTCACTGCATCGCATTTCAGTCAGTCACTGCATCTCATTTCACTCAGTCACTGCATCTCATTTCACTCAGTCACTGCATCCCATTTCACTCAGCCACTGCATCACATTTCACTCAGTCACTGCATCACATTTGACTCAGTCACTGCATCCCAATTCACTCCATCACTGCATCTCCCTCACCTCAGTCACCGCATCCCATTTCGATCAGTCACTGCATCCCATTTCCACAAGTTACTGCATCCCATTTCACTCAGCCACTGCATCCCATTTCACTAAGACAGTGCATCCCATTTCTCTCAGCCACTCTATCCCATTTCCCTCAGTCACTGTACTCCAAGCCGGCTCGGGCACTGCATCCCTATTAACTCAGTCACTGCATCCCATTTCACTCAGTCACTGCATCCCATTTCACTCTGTCACTGCATCTCATTTCCGTCAGTTACTGCATCATATTTCCATCAAACAAGGCATCTCATTTCACGCAGTCACTGCATCGCATTTCACTCGGTCAGTGCTTCCCATTTCACTTAGTCACTGCATCCCATTTCCGTCAGTCACTGCATCCCATTTCCCTCAGTCACTGCATCCCATTTCCATCAGTCACTCCTTCCCAGTACCTCAGTCACTGCATCCTATTTCCCTCAATTACTGCATCACATTGCACTCAAACACTGTATCCCATTTCCCTCAGTCACTGCACCCCAAGCCCGCTCGGGCACTGCATCACTATTCACTCAGTCATTGCATCCCACGTCCCACAGTAACTGCATCACATTTCCATCAGTCACTACATCTCATTTCACTAATTCACTACATCTCATTTCACTAATTCACTGCATCCCATTTCACGCAGTCACTGCATCCCATTTCCCTCAGTCACAGCATCTCATTTCACTCGGTCACTGCATCCCATTTCCCTCAGTCATTGCATCCCAATTCTCTCAGTCACTGCATCCCATGTCCGTGTGACAGTGCATCCCATGTCCGTGTGTCACTGCATCCCATGTCCCTCAGTCACTGCATCACATGTCCCTCAGACACTGCATCTCATTTCACTCAGTCACTGCATCCCATTTCCCTCAGTCACTGCATCCCATGTCCCTCAGTCACTGCATCCCATGTCCCTCAGGTCACTGCGTCCCATTTCACTCAGTCACTGCATCCCATTTCCCTCAGTCACTGCGTCCCATTTCACTCAGTGATGCGTCCAATTTCAGTCAGTGACTGCAACACATTTCGCTCAGAGACTGCATCCCATTTCACTCAGTGACTGCAACACATTTTGCTCAGAGACTGCATCCCATTTCACTCAGAGACTGCATCCCATTTCACTCAGCGACTGCATCCCATTTCACTCAGAGACTGCATCGCATTTCACGCAGTCACTGCATCCCATTTCAATGAGTCACTGCATCTCCTTCAACACAGTTACTGCATCCCATTTCCATCAGTCACTGTTTCCCGTATCTCACACACGCTGCATTCAATTTCCCACACTCAGTGCATCCCATTTCCCATAGTCACACCATTTCCTTGCCCTCAGTCTCATCATCTCATTTCACTCAGTGATTGCATCCTTCTTCCCACAAATACTGCATCCCATTTCACTCAGTCACTGCATCACATTTCCCTCAGCCACTGCATCCCATTTCACTCAGTGACTGCATCACAGTTCACTCAGTGACTGCATCACAGTTCACTCAGTGACGGAATCACATTTCACTCAGTGACTGAATCACATTTCACTGAGTCACTGCATCCCATTTCCCACCGTCACAGCATCTCCTTTCCCACAGTCTCTGCATCTCATTTCAATCAGTGATTGCATCCTCCTTCCCAAAAATAGCGCATCCCATTTTGCTCAGTCACTGCATCTCATTTCACTCGGTCACTGCATCCCATTTCCCTTAGTCACTGCATCCCATTTCCCTCAGTCACTGCATCTCATTTCCGTCAGTTACTGCATCATATTTCCATCAAACAATGCATCTCATTTCACTCAGTCACTGCATCCCAATTCCCTCAGGTCACTGCATCCCATGTCCATGTGTCACTGCATCCCATGTCCCTCATTCACTGCATCCCATTTCCCTCAGTCACGGCATCCCATGTCCCTCAGTCACGGCATCCCATGTCCCTCAGTCACGGCATCCCATGTCCCTCAGTCACTGCATCCCATGTCCCTCAGTCACTGCATCCCATTTCGCTCAGTCACTGCATCTCATTTCACTCAGCCATTGCATCCCATTTCACTCAGTGACTGCATCACAGTTCACTCAGTGACTGCATCACAGTTCACTCAGTGACTGAATCACAGTACACTCAGTGAGTGCATCATATTTCACTCAGTGACGGAATCACATTTCACTCAGTGACTGAATCACATTTCACTGAGTCACTGCATCCCATTTCGCTCAGTCACTGCATCTCATTTCACTCAGTCACTTCATCCTATTTCACACAGTCACTTCATCCCATTTCACTCAGTCACTGCATCCCATTTCCATCTGTCACTGCATCCCATTTCACTCAGTGATGCATCCCATTTCACGCAGTCACTGTACCGCATTTCACGCAGTCACTGCATCTCATTTCACGCAGACACTGCATCCCATTTCCCTAAGTCACTGCATCCCATTTCCGTCAGTTACTGCATCATACTTCCATCAAACAATGCATCTCATTTCACTCAGTCACTGCAGCTCATGTCACTCTGTCACTGCATCCAATTTCCATCAGTCAGTGCATCTCATTTCACTCATTCACTGCATCCCATTTCACTCAGTCACTGCATCGCATTTCACTCAGTCACTGCATCGCATTTCACTCAGTCACTTCATCCCATTTCACTCAGTCACTTCATCCCATTTCACACAGTCACTTCATCCCATTTCACTCAGTCACTGCATCCCATTTCCATCTGTCACTGCATCCCATTTCACTCAGTGATGCATCCCATTTCACGCAGTCACTGCACCGCATTTCACGCAGTCACTGCACCGCATTTCACGCAGACACTGCATCCCATTTCACTCAGTCACTGCATCCCATTTCACTCAATCACTGCATCTCCTTCACCACAGTCACTGCATCCCATTTTCATCACTCTCTGTTCCCCGTATCTCACAGACGCTGCTTTCAATTTCCCAAACTCACTGCATACCATTTCCCATAGTCACAGCATCTCCTTTCCCTCAGTCTCTGCATCGCATTTCACTCAGTGATTGCATCCTACTTCCCAAAAATACTGAATCCCTTTTCCCTCAGTCAGTGCATCTCATTTCACTCAGTCCCTGCATCCCATTCAACTCAGTGATGCATCACATTTCACTCAGAGACAGCAACAGATTTCACTCAGTGACTGCAGCCCATTTCTCTCAGTCACTGCAGCCCATTTCACGCAGTCACTGCAGCCCATTTCACTCAGTCACTCCATCTCATTTCATTCAGTCACTGCATCTCATTTCACTCAGTCACTGCGTCTCATTTCATTCAGCCACTGCATCCCATTTCACTCAGTAACTGCATCACAGTTCACTCAGTGAATGAATCACAGTACACTCAGTGAGTGCATCATATTTCACTCAGTGACGGAATCACATTTCACTCAGTGACTAAATCACATTACACTCAGTCACTGCGTCCCATTTCACGTCGTCACTGCATCCCATTTCACGCAGTCACTGCATCGCATTTCACGCAGTCACTGCATCGCATTTCACGCAGTCACTGCATCACATTTCACTCAGTCGCTGCATCACATTTAACTCAGTCACTGCATCCCCTTCACCACAGTCACTGCATCCCATTTCCATCAGTCACTGTTTTTGTATCTCACAGACAGTGCATTCTCAGCTTCTCATTTCACTCAGTCACTGCAGCTCATGTCGCTCCATCACTGCATCCAATTTCCATCAGTCAGTGCATCTCATTTCACTCAGTCACTGCATCGCATTTCACTCAGTCACTCCTTCCCAGTACCACAGTCACTGCATCCAATTTCCATCAGTCACTGCATCCCATTTCACTCAGTGATGCATCCCAATTCACTCAGTGACTGAATCACATTTCACTCTGTCACTGCATCGCATTTCACGCAGTCACTGCATCCCATTTCACTCAGTCACTGCATCTCCTTCAACACAGTTACTGCATCCCATTTCCATCAGTCACTGTTTCCCGTATCTCACACACGCTGCATTCAATTTCCCACACTCAGTGCATCCCATTTCCCATAGTCACACCATCTCCTTGCCCTCAGTCTCATCATCTCATTTCACTCAGTGATTGCATCCTTCTTCCCACAAATACTGCATCCCATTTCACTCAGTCACTGCATCACATTTCCCTCAGCCACTGCATCCCAGTTCACTCAGTGACTGCATCACAGTTCACTCAGTGACTGCATCACAGTTCACTCAGTGACTGAATCACAGTACACTCAGTGAGTGCATCATATTTCACTCAGTGACGGAATCACATTTCACTCAGTGACTGAATCACATTTCACTGAGTCACTGCATCCCATTTCCCACCGTCACAGCATCTCCTTTCCCACAGTCTCTGCATCTCATTTCAGTCAGTGATTGCATCCTCCTTCCCAAAAATAGCGCATCCCATTTTGCTCAGTCACTGCATCTCATTTCACTCGGTCACTGCATCCCATTTCCCTTAGTCACTGCATCCCATTTCCCTCAGTCACTGCATCTCATTTCCGTCAGTTACTGCATCATATTTCCATCAAACAATGCATCTCATTTCACTCAGTCACTGCATCCCAATTCCCTCAGGTAACTGCATTCCATGTCCATGTGTCACTGCATCCCATGTCCCTCATTCACTGCATCCCATTTCCCTCAGTCACTGCATCCCATTTTCCTCAGTCACTGCATCGCACTTCCCTCAGTCAGTGCATCCCATTTCACTCAGTCACTGCAACCCATTTCACTCGTCACTGCCACCCATTTCGCTCAGTCACTGCATCCCATTTCCGTCAGTCACTCCATCCCATTTCCCTCAGTTGCAGCATTCCATTTCCCACAGACTCTGCATTTCCTTTCCTTCAGTCACTGCATCCCATTTCACTCAGTCACGGCACCCCAAGCCCGCTCGGGCACTGCATCCCTATTAACTCAGTCACTCCTTCCCAGTACCTCAGTCACTGCATCGCATTTCAGTCAGTCACTGCATCTCATTTCACTCAGTCACTGCATCTCATTTCACTCAGTCACTGCATCTCATTTCACTCAGTCACTGCATCCCATTTCACTCAGCCACTGCATCCCATTTCACTCAGTGACTGCATCACAGTTCACACAGTGACTGAATCACAGTTCACTCAGTGACTGAATCACAGTACACTCAGTGAGTGCATCATATTTCACTCAGTGACGGAATCACCTTTCACTCAGTGAGTGAATCACATTTCACTGAGTCACTGCGTCCCATTTCACGCAGTCACTGCATCCCATTTCACGCAGTCACTGCATCCCATTTCACGCAGTCACTGCATCCCATTGCACTCAGTCACTGCATCCCATTACACTCAGTCACTGCATCCCATTACACTCAGTCACTGCATCACATTTCACTCAGTCACTGCATCACATTTCACTCAGTCACTGCATCCCAATTCACTCCATCACTGCATCTCCCTCACCTCAGTCACCGCATCCCATTTCGATCAGTCACTGCATCCCAATTCCACCAGTTACTGCATCCCATTTCACTCAGCCACTGCATCCCATTTCACTAAGACAGTGCATCCCATTTCTCTCAGCCACTGTATCCCATTTCCCTCAGTCACTGTACTCCAAGCCAGCTCGGTCACTGCATCCCTATTAACTCAGTCACTGCATCCCATTTCACTGATTCACTGCATCGCTTTTCACTCAGTCACCGCATCTCATTTCCGTCAGTTACTGCATCATATTTCCAACAAACAAGGCATCTCATTTCACTGAGTCACTGCATCGCATTTCACTCTGTCAGTGCTTCCCATTTCACTTAGTCACTGCATCCCATTTCCGTCAGTCACTGCATCCCATTTCCATCAGTCACTCCTTCCCAGTACCTCAGTCACTGCATCCTATTTCCCTCAATTACTGCATCACATTGCACTCAGGCACTGTATCCCATTTCCCTCAGTCACTGCACCCCAAGCCCGCTCGGGCACTGCATCACTATTCACTCAGTCACTGCATCCCATGTCCCACAGTAACTGCATCACATTTCCATCAGTCACTACATCTCATTTCACTAATTCACTACATCTCATTTCACTAATTCACTGCATCCCATTTCACGCAGTCACTGCATCCCATTTCCCTCAGTCACAGCATCTCATTTCACTCGGTCACTGCATCCCATTTCCCTCAGTCATTGCATCCCAATTCTCTCAGTCACTGCATCCCATGTCCGTGTGACAGTGCATCCCATGTCCGTGTGTCACTGCATCCCATGTCCCTCAGTCACTGCATCTCATGTCCCTCAGACACTGCATCTCATTTCCCTCAGTCACTGCATCCCATTTCCCTCAGTCACTGCATCCCATGTCCCTCAGTCACTGCATCCCATGTCCCTCAGTCACTGCATCCCATTTCACTCTGTCACTGCATCTCATTTTCGTCAGTTACTGCATCATATTTCCATCAAACAAGGCATCTCATTTCACTCAGTCACTGCATCGCATTTCCCTCAGGTCACTGCGTCCCATTTCACTCAGTCCCCGCATCCCATTTACCTCAGTCACTGCGTCCCATTTCACTCAGTGATGCGTCCAATTTCAGTCAGTGACTGCAACACATTTCGCTCAGAGACTGCATCCCATTTCACTCAGTGACTGCAACACATTTCGCTCAGAGACTGCATCCCATTTCACTCAGAGACTGCATCCCATTTCACTCAGAGACTGCATCCCATTTCACTCAGTCACTGCATCACATTTCACTCAGTGACTGCAACACAGTTCGCTCAGAGACTGCATCCCATTTCACTCAGAGACTGCATCCCATTTCCCATAGTCACTGCATCCCATGTCCCTCAGTCACTGCATCCCATTTTACTCAATCACTGCATCCCATTTCACTCAGTCACTGTATCCCATTTCCCTCAGTCACTGCATCTCCTTCACCACAGTCACTGCATCCCATTTCACGCAGTCACTGCATCACATTTCACTCAGTCACTGCATTGTATTTTACTCAGTCACTGCATCCCAATTCACTCAATCACTGCATCTCCTTCACCATAGTCACTGCATCCCATTTCCATCACTCACTGTTTCCCTTATCACACAGGCGCTGCATTCAATTTCCCACACTCACTGCATCCCATTTCCCATCGTCACAGCATCTCCTTTCCCTCAGTCTCTGCATCTCATTTCAATCAGTGATTGCATCCTACTTCCCAAAAATAGTGCATCCCATTTCGCTCAGTCACTGCATCTCATTTCACTCAGTCACTGCATCCCATTTCCCTCAGTCACTGCATCCCATTTTCCTCAGTCACTGCATCGCACTTCCCTCAGTCAGTGCATCCCATTTCACTCAGTCACTGTAACCCATTTCACTCGTCACTGCCACCCATTTCGCTCAGTCACTGCATCCCATTTCCGTCAGTCACTCCATCCCATTTCCCTCAGTCGCAGCATTCCATTCCCCACAGACACTGCATTTCCTTTCCTTAAGTCACTGCATCCCATTTCACTCAGTCACTGCACCCCAAGCCCGCTCGGGCACTGCATCCCTATTAACTCAGTCACTCCTTACCAGTACCTCAGTCACTGCATCGCATTTCAGTCAGTCACTGCATCTCATTTCACTCAGTCACTGCATCCCATTTCACTCAGCCACTGCATCCCATTTCACTCAGTGACTGCATCACAGTTCACACAGTGACTGAATCACAGTTCACTAAGTGACTGAATCACATTACACTCAGTGAGTGCCCATATTTCACTCAGTGACGGAATCACCTTTCACTCAGTGAGTGAATCACATTTCACTGAGTCACTGCGTCCCATTTCACGCAGTCACTGCATCCCATTTCACGCAGTCACTGCATCCCATTTCACGCAGTCACTGCATCCCATTACACTCAGTCACTGCATCCCATTACACTCAGTCACTGCATGACATTTCACTCAGTCACTGCATCCCATTTCACGCAGTCACTGCATCCCATTTCACTCAGTCACTGAATCCCATTTCACTCAGTCACTGCATCCCATTTCCCTCAGTCACTGCATCCCTTTTCCCTCAGTCACTGCATCCCATTTCACTCAGTCACTGCATCCCATTTCGATCAGTCACAGCATCCCATTTCCACCAGTTACTGCATCCCATTTCACTCAGCCACTGCATCCCATTTCACTAAGACAGTGCATCCCATTTCTCTCAGCCACTGTATCCCATTTCCCTCAGTCACTGTACTCCAAGCCGGCTCGGGCACTGCATCCCCATTAACTCAGTCACTGCATCCCATTTCACTCAGTCACTGCATCCCATTTCACTCTGTCACTGCATCTCATTTCCGTCAGTTACTGCATCAAATTTCCATCAAACAAGGTATCTCATTTCACGCAGTCACTGCATCGCATTTCACTCTGTCAGTGCTTCCCATTTCACTTAGTCACTGCATCCCATTTCACACAGTCACTGCATCCCATTTCCCTCAGTCACTCCTTCCCAGTACCTCAGTCACTGCATCCTATTTCCCTCAATTACTGCATCACATTGCACTCAGGCACTGTATCCCTTTTCCCTCAGTCACTGCACCCCAAGCCCGCTTGGGCACTGATTCCCTATTAACTCAGTCACTCCTTCCCAGTACCTCTGTCACTGCATCACATTTCCATCAGACAGTGCATCTCCTTTCACTCAGTCACTGCATCCCATTTCCCTCAGTCACGGCATCCCATTTCACTAAGACAGTGCATCCCATTTCTCTCAGCCACTGTATCCCATTTCCCTCAGTCACTGTACTCCAAGCCGGCTCGGGCACTGTATCCCTATTAACTCAGTCACTGCATCCCATTTCACTCTGTCACTGCTTCTCATTTCCGTCAGTTACTGCATCATATTTCCATCAAACAAGGCATCTCATTTCACGCAATCACTGCATCGCATTTCACTCTGTCAGTGCTTCCCATTTCACTTAGTCACTGCATCCCATTTCCGTCAGTCACTGCATCCCATTTTCCTCAGTCACTTCTTCCCAGTACCTCAGTCACTGCATCCTATTTCCCTCAATTACTGCATCACATTGCACTCAGGCACTGTATCCCATTTCCCTCAGTCAATGCACCCCAAGCCCGCTCGGGCACTGCATCACTATGCACTCAGTCACTGCACCCATGTCCCACAGTAACTGCATCACATTTCCATCAGTCACTACATCTCATTTCACTAATTAACTACATCTCATTTCACTAATTCACTGCATCCCATTTCACGCAGTCACTGCATCCCATTTCACTCAGTCACTGCATCCCATTTCACTCAGTCACTGCATCCCATTTCACTCAGTCACTGCATCTCCTTCAACACAGTTACTGCATCCCATTTCCATCAGTCACTGTTTCCCGTATCTCACACACGCTGCATTCAATTTCCCACACTCAGTGCATCCCATTTCCCATAGTCACACCATCTCCTTGCCCTCAGTCTCATCATCTCATTTCACTCAGTGATTGCATCCTTCTTCCCACAAATACTGCATCCCATTTCACTCAGTCACTGCATCACATTTCCCTCAGCCACTGCATCCCAATTCACTCAGTGACTGCATCACAGTTCACTCAGTGACTGCATCACAGTTCACTCAGTGACTGAATCACAGTACACTCAGTGACTGAATCACAGTACACTCAGTGAGTGCATCATATTTCACTCAGTGACGGAATCACATTTCACTCAGTGACTGAATCACATTTCACTGAGTCACTGCATCCCATTTCCCACCGTCACAGCATCTCCTTTCCCACAGTCTCTGCATCTCATTTCAATCAGTGATTGCATCCTCCTTCCCAAAAATAGCGCATCCCATTTTGCTCAGTCACTGCATCTCATTTCACTCGGTCACTGCATCCCATTTCCCTTAGTCACTGCATCCCATTTCCCTCAGTCACTGCATCTCATTTCCGTCAGTTACTGCATCATATTTCCATCAAACAATGCATCTCATTTCACTCAGTCACTGCATCCCAATTCCCTCAGGTCACTGCATCCCATGTCCATGTGTCACTGCATCCCATGTCCCTCATTCACTGCATCCCATTTCCCTCAGTCACGGCATCCCATGTCCCTCAGTCACGGCATCCCATGTCCCTCAGTCAGTGCATCCCATGTCCCTCAGTCACTGCATCCCATGTCCCTCAGTCACTGCATCCCATTTCACTCAGTCACTGCATCTCATTTCACTCAGCCATTGCATCCCATTTCACTCAGTGACTGCATCACAGTTCACTCAGTGACTGCATCACAGTTCACTCAGTGACTGAATCACAGTACACTCAGTGAGTGCATCATATTTCACTCAGTGACGGAATCACATTTCACTGAGTCACTGCATCCCATTTCGCTCAGTCACTGCATCTCATTTCACTCGGTCACTGCATCCCATTTCCCTAAGTCACTGCATCCCATTTCCCTCAGTCACTGCATCTCATTTCCGTCAGTTACTGCATCATACTTCCATCAAACAATGCATCTCATTTCACTCAGTCACTGCAGCTCATGTCACTCTGTCACTGCATCCAATTTCCATCAGTCAGTGCATCTCATTTCACTCATTCACTGCATCACATTTCACTCAGTCACTGCATCGCATTTCACTCAGTCACTGCATCGCATTTCACTCAGTCACTTCATCCCATTTCACACAGTCACTTCATCCCATGTCACTCAGTCACTGCATCCCATTTCCATCTGTCACTGCATCCCATTTCACTCAGTGATGCATCCCATTTCACGCAGTCACTGCACCGCATTTCACGCAGTCACTGCACCACATTTCACGCAGACACAGCATCCCATTTCACTCAGTCACTGCATCCCATTTCACTCAATCACTGCATCTCCTTCACCACAGTCACTGCATCCCATTTTCATCACTCACTGTTCCCCGTATCTCACAGACGCTGCTTTCAATTTCCCACACTCACTGCATACCATTTCCCATAGTAACAGCATCTCCTTTCCCTCAGTCTTTGCATCGCATTTCACTCAGTGATTGCATCCTACTTCCCAAAAATACAGAATCCCTTTTCCCTCAGTCAGTGCATCTCATTTCACTCAGTCCCTGCATCCCATTCAACTCAGTGATGCATCACATTTCACTCAGAGACAGCAACAGATTTCACTCAGTGACTGCAGCCCATTTCTCTCAGTCACTGCAGCCCATTTCACGCAGTCACTGCAGCCCATTTCACTCAGTCACTCCATCTCATTTCATTCAGTCACTGCATCTCATTTCACTCAGTCACTGCATCTCATTTCATTCAGCCACTGCATCCCATTTCACTCAGTAACTGCATCACAGTTCACTCAGTGAATGAATCACAGTACACTCAGTGAGTGCATCATATTTCACTCAGTGACGGAATCACATTACACTCAGTGACTAAATCACATTACACTCAGTCACTGCGTCCCATTTCACGTCGTCACTGCATCCCATTTCGCGCAGTCACTGCATCGCATTTCACGCAGTCACTGCATCGCATTTCACGCAGTCACTGCATCGCATTTCACTCAGTCGCTGCATCACATTTCACTCAGTCACTGCATCCCCTTCACCACATTCGATGCATCCCTTTCCATCAGTCACTGTTTTCGTATCTCACAGACAGTGCATTCTAAGCTTCTCATTGCACTCAGTCACTGCATCCCATGTCGCTCTGTCACTGCATCCAATTTCCATCAGTCAGTGCATCTCATTTCACTCAGTCACTGCATCGCATTTCACTCAGTCACTCCTTCCCAGTACCTCAGTCACTGCATCCCATGTCCCACAGTAACTGCATCACATTTCCATCAGTCACTACATCTCATTTCACTAATTCACTACATCTCATTTCACTAATTCAGTGCATCCCATTTCACGCAGTCACTGCATCACATTTCATTCAGTCACTGCACCTCATGTCACTCTGTCACTGCATCCAATTTCCATCAGTCACTACATCCCATTTCACTCAGTGATCCATCCCAATTCACTCAGTGACTGAATCACATTTCACTCAGTCACTGCATCGCATTTCACGCAGTCACTGCATCCCATTTCACTCAGTCACTGCATCTCCTTCAACACAGTTACTGCATCCCATTTCTATCAGTCACTGTTTCCCGTATGTCACACACGCTGCATTCAATTTCCCACACTCAGTGCATCCCATTTCCCATAGTCACAGCATCTCCTTGCCCTCAGTCTCATCATCTCATTTCACTCAGTGATTGCATCCTTCTTCCCACAAATACTGCACCCAATTTCCCTCAGTCACTGCATCACATTTCCGTCAGTCACTGCAGCTCATTTCACTCAGTCAGTGCATCTCATTTCACTCAGTCACTGCATCCGATTTCCCTCAGTCACTGCATCCCATTTCCCTCAGTCACTGCATCCCATTTCAAGCAGTCACTGCATCACATTTCACTCAGTCACTGCATCCCATTGCACTCAATCACTGCATCTCCTTCACCACAGTCACTGCATCACATTTCCATCAGTCACTATTTCCCGTATCTCACAGACGATGCATTCAATTTCCCACACTCACTGCATCCCATTTCCCATATTCACAGCATCTCCTTTCCCTCAGTCTCTGCATCGCATTTCACTCAGTGATTTCATCCTCCTTCCTACAAATACTGCATCCCATGTCCCTCAGTCACTGCATCCCATGTCCGTGTGTCACTGCATCCCATGGCTCTCAGTCACTGCATCTCATGTCCCTCAATCACTGCATCCCATGTCCTTCAGTCACTGCATCCCATTTCACTCAGTCAGTGCGTCCCTTTTCGGTCAGGGACTGTATCCCATTTCCCTCAGTCACTGCACCCCAAGCCCGCTCGGGCACTGATTCCCTATTAACTCAGTCACTCCTTCCCAGTACCTCTGTCACTGCAGCTCATGCCACTCTGTCACTGCATCACATTTCCATCAGACAGAGCATCTCCTTTCACTCAGTCACGGCATCCCATTTCAAGCAGTCACTGCATCCCATGTCCCTCAGTCACTGCTTCCCATGTCCCTCAGTCACTGCTTCGCATTTCACTCAGTCACTGCATCCCATTTCACTCAGTCACTGTATCCCATTTCCCTCAGTCACTGCATCTCCTTCACCACAGTCACTGCATCCCATTTCACGCAGTCAATGCATCACATTTCACTCAGTCACTACATTGTATTTTACTCAGTCACTGCATCCCATTTCCCTCAGTCACTGCATCTCCTTCACCACAGTCACTGCATCCCATTTCACGCAGTCACTGCATCCCATGTCCCTCAGTCACTGCATCCCATTTCACTCAGTCACTGCTTCTCATTTCACTCATTCACTGCATCCCATTTCACTCAGTCACTGCATCGCATTTCACTCAGTCACTGCATCGCATTTCATTCAGTCACTTCATCCCATTTCACACAGTCACTGCATCCCATGTCCCTCAGTCACTGCATCCCATTTCACTCAGTCACTGCTTCTCATTTCACTCAGACACTGCATCTCATTTCCGTCAGTTACTGCATCATACTTCCATCAAACAATGCATCTCATTTCACTCAGTCACTGCAGCTCATGTCACTCTGTCACTGCATCCAATTTCCATCAGTCAGTGCATCTCATTTCACTCATTCACTGCATCCCATTTCACTCAGTCACTGCATCGCATTTCACTCAGTCAGTGCATCGCATTTCATTCAGTCACTTCATCCCATTTCACACAGTCACTTCATCCCATTTCACTCAGTCACTGCATCCCATTTCCATCTGTCACTGCATCCCATTTCACTCAGTGATGCATCCCATTTCACGCAGTCACTGCACCGCATTTCACGCAGTCACTGCACCACATTTCACGCAGACATTGCATCCCATTTCACTCAGTCACTGCATCCCATTTCACTCCATCACTGCATCTCCTTCACCACAGTCACTGCATCCCATTTTCATCACTCACTGTTCCCGTATCTCACAGACGCTGCTTTCAATTTCCCACACTCACTGCATACCATTTCCCATAGTAACAGCATCTCCTTTCCCTCAGTCTCTGCATCGCATTTCACTCAGTGATTGCATCCTACTTCCCAAAAATACAGAATCCCTTTTCCCTCAGTCAGTGCATCTCATTTCACTCAGTCCCTGCATCCCATTCAACTCAGTGATGCATCACATTTCACTCAGAGACAGCAACAGATTTCACTCAGTGACTGCAGCCCATTTCTCTCAGTCACTGCAGCCCATTTCACGCAGTCACTGCAGCCCATTTCACTCAGTCACTCCATCTCATTTCATTCAGTCACTGCATCTCATTTCACTCAGTCACTGCATCTCATTTCATTCAGCCACTGCATCCCATTTCACTCAGTAGCTGCATCACAGTTCACTCAGTGAATGAATCACAGTACACTCAGTGAGTGCATCATATTTCACTCAGTGACGGAATCACATTACACTCAGTGACTAAATCACATTACACTCAGTCACTGCGTCCCATTTCACGTCGTCACTGCATCCCATTTCGCGCAGTCACTGCATCGCATTTCACGCAGTCACTGCATCGCATTTCACGCAGTCACTGCATCGCATTTCACTCAGTCGCTGCATCACATTTCACTCAGTCACTGCATCCCCTTCACCACATTCGATGCATCCCTTTCCATCAGTCACTGTTTTCGTATCTCACAGACAGTGCATTCTAAGCTTCTCATTGCACTCAGTCACTGCATCCCATGTCGCTCTGTCACTGCATCCAATTTCCATCAGTCAGTGCATCTCATTTCACTCAGTCACTGCATCGCATTTCACTCAGTCACTCCTTCCCAGTACCTCAGTCACTGCATCCCATGTCCCACAGTAACTGCATCACATTTCCATCAGTCACTACATCTCATTTCACTAATTCACTACATCTCATTTCACTAATTCAGTGCATCCCATTTCACGCAGTCACTGCATCACATTTCATTCAGTCACTGCACCTCATGTCACTCTGTCACTGCATCCAATTTCCATCAGTCACTACATCCCATTTCACTCAGTGATCCATCCCAATTCACTCAGTGACTGAATCACATTTCACTCAGTCACTGCATCGCATTTCACGCAGTCACTGCATCCCATTTCACTCAGTCACTGCATCTCCTTCAACACAGTTACTGCATCCCATTTCTATCAGTCACTGTTTCCCGTATGTCACACACGCTGCATTCAATTTCCCACACTCAGTGCATCCCATTTCCCATAGTCACAGCATCTCCTTGCCCTCAGTCTCATCATCTCATTTCACTCAGTGATTGCATCCTTCTTCCCACAAATACTGCACCCCATTTCCCTCAGTCACTGCATCACATTTCCGTCAGTCACTGCAGCTCATTTCACTCAGTCAGTGCATCTCATTTCACTCAGTCACTGCATCCGATTTCCCTCAGTCACTGCATCCCATTTCCCTCAGTCACTGCATCCCATTTCAAGCAGTCACTGCATCACATTTCACTCAGTCACTGCATCCCATTGCACTCAATCACTGCATCTCCTTCACCACAGTCACTGCATCACATTTCCATCAGTCACTATTTCCCGTATCTCACAGACGATGCATTCAATTTCCCACACTCACTGCATCCCATTTCCCATATTCACGGCATCTCCTTTCCCTCAGTCTCTGCATCGCATTTCACTCAGTGATTTCATCCTCCTTCCTACAAATACTGCATCCCATGTCCCTCAGTCACTGCATCCCATGTCCGTGTGTCACTGCATCCCATGGCTCTCAGTCACTGCATCTCATGTCCCTCAATCACTGCATCCCATGTCCTTCAGTCACTGCATCCCATTTCACTCAGTCAGTGCGTCCCTTTTCGGTCAGGGACTGTATCCCATTTCCCTCAGTCACTGCACCCCAAGCCCGCTCGGGCACTGATTCCCTATTAACTCAGTCACTCCTTCCCAGTACCTCTGTCACTGCAGCTCATGTCACTCTGTCACTGCATCACATTTCCATCAGACAGTGCATCTCCTTTCACTCAGTCACGGCATCCCATTTCAAGCAGTCACTGCATCCCATGTCCCTCAGTCACTGCTTCCCATGTCCCTCAGTCACTGCTTCGCATTTCACTCAGTCACTGCATCCCATTTCACTCAGTCACTGTATCCCATTTCCCTCAGTCACTGCATCTCCTTCACCACAGTCACTGCATCCCATTTCACGCAGTCAATGCATCACATTTCACTCAGTCACTACATTGTATTTTACTCAGTCACTGCATCCCATTTCCCTCAGTCACTGCATCTCCTTCACCACAGTCACTGCATCCCATTTCACGCAGTCACTGCATCCCATGTCCCTCAGTCACTGCATCCCATTTCACTCAGTCACTGCTTCTCATTTCACTCAGACACTGCATCTCATTTCACTCGGGCACTGCATCCCATTTCACTCAGTCACTGCATCCCACTTCCCTCAGTCACTGCATCCCATTTCACTCTGTCACTGCATCCCATTTCACTCAGTCACTGCATCCCACTTTCCTCAGTCACTGCATCCCATTTCACTCAGTCACTGCATCCAATTTCCGTCAGTCACTCCATCCCATTTCCCTCAGTCGCAGCATCCCATTTCCCACAGACACTGCATTTCCTTTCCTTAAACCACTGCATCCCATTTCACTCAGTCACTGCACCCCAAGCCCGCTCGCGCACTGCATCCCTATTAACTCAGTCACTCCTTCCAAGTACCTCAGTCACTGCATCTCATTTCACACAGTCACTGCATCTCATTTCACTCAGTCACTGCATCCCATTTCACTCAGCCACTGCATCCTATTTCACTCAGTGACTGCATCACAGTTCACTCAGTGACTGAATCACAGTTCACTCAGTGACTGAATCACAGTACACTCAGTGACTGAATCACAGTACACTCAGTGACTGAATCACAGTACTCTCAGTGACTGAATCACAGTACACTCAGTGAGTGCATCATATTTCACTCAGTGACGGAATCACCTGTCACTCAGTGACTGAATCACATTTCACTGAGTCACTGCGTCCCATTTCACGCAGTCACTGCATCCCATTTCACGCAGTCACTGCATCCCATTTTACTCAGTCACTGCATCCCATTTCACTCAGTCACTGCATCACATTTCACTCAGTCACTCCATCCCATTTCACTCAGTCACTGTATCCCATTTCCTTCAGTCACTGCATCTCCTTCACCACAGTCACTGCATCACATTTCACTCAGTCACTGCATCACATTTCACTCAGTCACTGCATCACATTTCACTCAGTCACTGTATCCCAATTCACTCCATCACTGCATCTCCTTCACCACAGTCACAGAATCCCATTTCCATCAGTCACTGTTTCCCGTATCTCACAGATGATGAATTCAATTTCCCAGACTCACTGCATCCCATTTCCCTGAGTCACTGCATCCCATTTCCCTCAGTCACTGCATCCCATTTCAAGCAGTCACTGCATCACATTTCACTCAGTCACTGCATCCCATTGCACTCAATCACTGCATCTCCTTCACCACAGTCACTGCATCACATTTCCATCAGTCACTATTTCCCGTATCTCACAGACGATGCATTCAATTTCCCACACTCACTGCATCCCATTTCCCATATTCACAGCATCTCCTTTCCCTCAGTCTCTGCATCGCATTTCACTCAGTGATTTCATCCTCCTTCCTACAAATACTGCATCCCATGTCCCTCAGTCACTGCATCCCATGTCCGTGTGTCACTGCATCCCATGGCTCTCAGTCACTGCATCTCATGTCCCTCAATCACTGCATCCCATGTCCTTCAGTCACTGCATCCCATTTCACTCAGTCAGTGCGTCCCTTTTCGGTCAGGGACTGTATCCCATTTCCCTCAGTCACTGCACCCCAAGCCCGCTCGGGCACTGATTCCCTATTAACTCAGTCACTCCTTCCCAGTACCTCTGTCACTGCAGCTCATGTCACTCTGTCACTGCATCACATTTCCATCAGACAGAGCATCTCCTTTCACTCAGTCACGGCATCCCATTTCCCTCAGTCACTGCATCCCATGTCCCTCAGTCACTGCTTCCCATGTCCCTCAGTCACTGCTTCGCATTTCACTCAGTCACTGCATCCCATTTCACTCAGTCACTGTATCCCATTTCCCTCAGTCACTGCATCTCCTTCACCACAGTCACTGCATCCCATTTCACGCAGTCAATGCAACACATTTCACTCAGTCACTACATTGTATTTTACTCAGTCACTGCATCCCATTTCCCTCAGTCACTGCATCTCCTTCACCACAGTCACTGCATCCCATTTCACGCAGTCACTGCATCCCATGTCCCTCAGTCACTGCATCCCATTTCACTCAGACACTGCATCTCATTTCCGTCAGTTACTGCATCATACTTCCATCAAACAATGCATCTCATTTCACTCAGTCACTGCAGCTCATGTCACTCTGTCACTGCATCCAATTTCCATCAGTCAGTGCATCTCATTTCACTCATTCACTGCATCCCATTTCACTCAGTCACTGCATCGCATTTCACTCAGTCACTGCATCCCATTTCACTCTGCCACTTCATCCTATTTCACTCAGTGACTGAATCACAGTTCACTCAGTGACTGAATCACAGTACACTCAGTGAGTGCATCATATTTCACACAGTGACGGAATCACAATTCACTCAGTGACAGAATCACATTTCACTGAGTCACTGCGTCCCATTTCACGCAGTCACTGCATCCCATTTCACGCAGTCACTGCATCGCATTTCACGCAGTCACTGCATCGCATTTCACGCAGTCACTGCATCGCATTTCACGCAGTCACTGCATCCCATTTCACTCAGTCACTGCATCACATGTCACTCAGTCACTGCATCACATTTCAGTCAGTCACTGCATCCCAATTCACTCCATCACTGCATCTCCTTCACCACAGTCACAGCATCCCATTTCCATCAGTCACTGGTTCCCCTATCTCACAGACGCTGAATTCAATTTCCGACACTCACTGTATCCCATTGCCCATAGACACAGCATCTCCTTTCCCACAGTCTCTGCATCTCATTTCAATCAGTGATTGCATCCTACTTCCCAAAAATAGTGCATCCCATTTCACTCAGTCACTGCATCTCATTTCACTCGGGCACTGCATCCCATTTCACTCAGTCACTGCATCCCACTTCCCTCAGTCACTGCATCCCATTTCACTCTGTCACTGCATCCCATTTCACTCAGTCACTGCATCCCACTTTCCTCAGTCACTGCATCCCATTTCACTCAGTCACTGCATCCAATTTCCGTCAGTCACTCCATCCCATTTCCCTCAGTCGCAGCATCCCATTTCCCACAGACACTGCATTTCCTTTCCTTAAACCACTGCATCCCATTTCACTCAGTCACTGCACCCCAAGCCCGCTCGCGCACTGCATCCCTATTAACTCAGTCACTCCTTCCAAGTACCTCAGTCACTGCATCTCATTTCACTCAGTCACTGCATCTCATTTCACTCAGTCACTGCATCCCATTTCACTCAGCCACTGCATCCCATTTCACTCAGCGACTGCATCACAGTTCACTCAGTGACTGAATCACAGTACACTCAGTGACTGAATCACAGTACACTCAGTGACTGAATCACAGTACTCTCAGTGACTGAATCACAGTACACTCAGTGAGTGCATCATATTTCACTCAGTGACGGAATCACCTGTCACTCAGTGACTGAATCACATTTCACTGAGTCACTGCGTCCCATTTCACGCAGTCACTGCATCCCATTTCACGCAGTCACTGCATCCCATTTTACTCAGTCACTGCATCCCATTTCACTCAGTCACTGCATCACATTTCACTCAGTCACTCCATCCCATTTCACTCAGTCACTGTATCCCATTTCTTTCAGTCACTGCATCTCCTTCACCACAGTCACTGCATCACATTTCACTCAGTCACTGCATCACATTTCACTCAGTCACTGCATCACATTTCACTCAGTCACTGTATCCCAATTCACTCCATCACTGCATCTCCTTCACCACAGTCACAGAATCCCATTTCCATCAGTCACTGTTTCCCGTATCTCACAGATGATGAATTCAATTTCCCAGACTCACTGCATCCCATTTCCCTGAGTCACTGCATCCCATTTCCCTCAGTCACTGCATCACATTTCCTTCAGACACTGCAGCTCATGTCACTCTGTCACTGCATCCAATTTCCATCAGTCACTGCATCCCGTTTCACCCAGTCACAGCATTCCATTGCATTCAGTGATGCATCCCATTTCAAGCAGTCACTGCATCACATTTCACTCAGTCACTGCATCACATTGCACTCAGTGACTGCATCGCATTTCACTCAGTCACTGTATCCCATTTCACGCAGTCACTGCAACCCAATTCCATCAGTCACTGCATCCCATGTCCGTGTGTCACTGCATCCCATGTCCGTGTGTCACTGCATCCCATGTCCGTGTGTCACTGCATCCCATGTCCCACAGTCACTGCATCCCGTGTCCCTCAGTCACTGCATCCCATGTCCCTCAGTCACTGCATCCCATTTCACTCTGCCACTTCATCCTATTTCACTCAGTGACTGAATCACAGTTCACTCAGTGACTGAATCACAGTTCACTCAGTGACTGAATCACAGTACACTCAGTGAGTGCATCATATTTCACACAGTGACGGAATCACAATTCACTCAGTGACAGAATCACATTTCACTGAGTCACTGCGTCCCATTTCACGCAGTCACTGCATCGCATTTCACGCAGTCACTGCATCTCATTTCACTCAGTCACTGCATCACATGTCGCTCAGTCACTGCATCACATTTCAGTCAGTCACTGCATCCCAATTCACTCCATCACTGCATCTCCTTCACCACAGTCACAGCATCCCATTTCCATCAGTCACTGGTTCCCGTATCTCACAGACGCTGCATTCAATTTCTGACACTCACTGTATCCCATTGCCCATAGACACAGTATCTCCTTTCCCACAGTCTCTGCATCTCATTTCAATCAGTGATTGCATCCTACTTCCCAAAAATAGTGCATCTCATTTCACTCGGGCACTGCATCCCATTTCCCTCGGTCACAGCATCCCACTTCCCTCAGTCACTGCATCCCATTTCACTCAGTCACTGCATCCCATTTCACTCAGTCACTGCATCTCATTTCACTCAGTCACTGCATCCCATTTCACTCAGCCACTGCATCCCATTCCACTCAGTGACTGAATCACAGTTCACTCAGTGACTGAATCACAGTACACTCAGTGAGTGCATCATATTTCACTCAGTGACGGAATCACCTTTCACTCAGTGAGTGAATCACATTTCACTGAGTCACTGCGTCCCATTTCACGCAGTCACTGCATCCCATTTCACGCAGTCACTGCATCCCATTGCACTCAGTCACTGCATCCCACTTTCCTCAGTCACTGCATCCCATTTCACGCAGTCACTGCATCCCATTTCACTCAGTCACTGCATCCAATTTCCGTCAGTCACTCCATCCCATTTCCCTCAGTCGCAGCATCCCATTTCCCACAGACACTGCATTTCCTTTCCTTAAACCACTGCATCCCATTTCACTCAGTCACTGTAACCCAAGCCCGCTCGGGCACTGCATCCCTATTAACTCAGTCACTCCTTCCCAGTACCGCAGTCACTGCATCTCATTTCACTCAGTCACTGCATCTCATTTCACTCAGTCACTGCATCTCATTTCACTCAGTCACTGCATCCCATTTCACTCAGTCACTGCATCCCATTTCACTCAGCCACTGCATCCTATTTCACTCAGTGACTGCATCACAGTTCACTCAGTGACTGAATCACAGTTCACTCAGTGACTGAATCACAGTACACCCAGTGACTGAATCACAGTACACTCAGTGACTGAATCACAGTACACTCAGTGACTGAATCACAGTACACTCAGTGAGTGCATCATATTTCACTCAGTGACGGAATCACCTGTCACTCAGTGACTGAATCACATTTCACTGAGTCACTGCGTCCCATTTCACGCAGTCACTGCATCCCATTTCACGCAGTCACTGCATCCCATTTCACTCAGTCACTGCATCACATTTCACTCAGTCACTGCATCACATTTCACTCAGTCACTGCATCCCATTTCACTCAGTCACTGTATCCCATTTCACGCAGTCACTGCATCTCATTCACCACAGTCACTGCATCACATTTCACTCAGTCACTGCATCACATTTCACTCAGTCACTGCATCACATTTCACTCAGTCACTGTATCCCAATTCACTCCATCACTGCATCTCCTTCACCACAGTCACAGCATCCCATTTCCATCAGTCACTGTTTCCCGTATCTCACAGATGATGAGTTCAATTTCCCAGACTCACTGCATCCCATTTCCCTGAGTCACTGCATCCCATTTCCCTCAGTCACTGCGTCACATTTCTTTCAGACACTGCAGCTCATGTCACTCTGTCACTGCATCCAATTTCCATCAGTCACTGCATCCCGTTTCACCCAGTCACTGCATTCCATTGCACTCAGTGATGCATCCCATTTCAAGCAGTCACTGCATCCCATTTCAAGCAGTCACTGCATCGCATTTCACGCAGTCACTGCATCCCAATTCCATCAGTCACTGCATCCCATGTCCGTGTGTCACTGCATCCCATGTCCGTGTGTCACTACATCCCATGTCCCTCAGTCACTGCATCCCATGTCCCTCAGTCACTGCATCCCATTTCACTCAGTCACTGCTTCTCATTTCACTCAGACACTGCATCTCATTTCACTCAGTCACTGCATCCCATTTCACTCTGCCACTTCATCCTATTTCACTCAGTGACTGCATCACAGTTCACTCAGTGACTGAATCACAGTTCACTCAGTGACTGAATCACAGTACACTCAGTGAGTGCATCATATATCACACAGTGACGGAATCACAATTCACTCAGTGACAGAATCACATTTCACTGAGTCACTGCGTCCCATTTCACGCAGTCACTGCATCGCATTTCACGCAGTCACTGCATCGCATTTCACGCAGTCACTGCATCCCATTTCACTCAGTCACTGCATCACATGTCACTCAGTCACTGCATCACATTTCAGTCAGTCACTGCATCCCAATTCACTCCATCACTGCATCTCCTTCACCACAGTCACAGCATCCCATTTCCGTCAGTCACTGGTTCCCGTATCTCACAGACGCTGCATTCAGTTTCCGACACTCACTGTATCTCATTGCCCATAGACACAGTATCTCCTTTCCCACAGTCTCTGCATCTCATTTCAATCAGTGATTGCATCCTACTTCCCAAAAATAGTGCATCTCATTTCACTCGGGCACTGCATCCCATTTCCCTCGGTCACAGCATCCCACTTCCCTCAGTCACTGCATCCCATTTCACTCAGTCACTGCATCCCATTTCACTCAGTCACTGCATCTCATTTCACTCAGTCACTGCATCTCATTTCACTCAGTCACTGCATCCCATTTCACTCAGCCACTGCATCCCATTTCACTCAGTGACTGAATCACAGTTCACTCAGTGACTGAATCACAGTACACTCAGTGAGTGCATCATATTTCACTCAGTGACGGAATCACCTTTCACTCAGTGAGTGAATCACATTTCACTGAGTCACTGCGTCCCATTTCACGCAGTACCTGCATCCCATTTCACGCAGTCACTGCATCCCATTGCACTCAGTCACTGCATCCCACTTTCCTCAGTCACTGCATCCCATTTCACTCAGTCACTGCATCCCATTTCACTAAGTCACTGCATCCAATTTCCGTCAGTCACTCCATCCCATTTCCCTCAGTCGCAGCATCCCATTTCCCACAGACACTGCATTTCCTTTCCTTAAACCACTGCATCCCATTTCACTCAGTCACTGTACCCCAAGCCCGCTCGGGCACTGCATCCCTATTAACTCAGTCACTCCTTCCCAGTACCTCAGTCACTGCATCCCATTTCACTCAGTCACTGCATCCCAATTCACTCCATCACTGCATCTCCTTCACCACAGTCACAGCATCCCATTTCCATCAGTCACTGTTTCCCGTATCTCACAGATGATGAGTTCAATTTCCCAGACTCACTGCATCCCATTTCCCTGAGTCACTGCATCCCATTTCCCTCAGTCACTGCGTCACATTTCTTTCAGACACTGCAGCTCATGTCACTCTGTCACTGCATCCAATTTCCATCAGTCACTGCATCCCGTTTCACCCAGTCACTGCATTCCATTGCACTCAGTGATGCATCCCATTTCAAGCAGTCACTGCATCCCATTTCAAGCAGTCACTGCATCGCATTTCACGCAGTCACTGCATCCCAATTCCATCAGTCACTGCATCCCATGTCCGTGTATCACTGCATCCCATGTCCGTGTGTCACTACATCCCATGTCCCTCAGTCACTGCATCCCATGTCCCTCAGTCACTGCATCCCATGTCCCTCAGTCACTGCATCCCATTTCACTCAGTCACTGCTTCTCATTTCACTCAGACACTGCATCTCATTTCACTCAGTCACTGCATCCCATTTCACTCTGCCACTTCATCCTATTTCACTCAGTGACTGCATCACAGTTCACTCAGTGACTGAATCACAGTTCACTCAGTGACTGAATCACAGTACACTCAGTGAGAGCATCATATTTCACACAGTGACGGAATCACAATTCACTCAGTGAGTGAATCACATTTCACTGAGTCACTGCGTCCCATTTCACGCAGTCACTGCATCCCATTTCACGCAGTCACTGCATCGCATTTCACGCAGTCACTGCATCACATTTCACGCAGTCACTGCATCCCATTTCACTCAGTCACTGCATCCCATTTCACTAAGTCACTGCATCCAATTTCCGTCAGTCACTCCATCCCATTTCCCTCAGTCGCAGCATCCCATTTCCCACAGACACTGCATTTCCTTTCCTTCAACCACTGCATCCCATTTCACTCAGTCACTGTACCCCAAGCCCGCTCGGGCACTGCATCCCTATTAACTCAGTCACTCCTTCCCAGTACCTCAGTCACTGCATCTCATTTCACTCAGTCACTGCATCTCATTTCACTCAGTCACTGCATCCCATTTCACTCAGTCACTGCTTCCCATTTCACTCAGCCACTGCATCCTATTTCACTCAGTGACTGCATCACAGTTCACTCAGTGACTGAATCACAGTACACCCAGTGACTGAATCACAGTACACCCAGTGACTGAATCACAGTACACTCAGTGAGTGCATCATATTTCACTCAGTGACGGAATCACCTGTCACTCAGTGACTGAATCACATTTCACTGAGTCACTGCGTCCCATTTCACGCAGTCACTGCATCCCATTTCACGCAGTCACTGCATCCCATTTTACTCAGTCACTGCATCACATTTCACTCAGTCACTGCATCACATTTCACTCAGTCACTGCATCCCATTTCACTCAGTCACTGCATCCCATTTCCTTCAGTCACTGCATCTCCTTCACCACAGTCACTGCATCACATTTCACTCAGTCACTGCATCACATTTCACTCAGTCACTGCATCACATTTCACTCAGTCACTGTATCCCAATTCACTCCATCACTGCATCTCCTTCACCACAGTCACAGCATCCCATTTCCATCAGTCACTGTTTCCCGTATCTCACAGATGATGAGTTCAATTTCCCAGACTCACTGCATCCCATTTCCCTGAGTCACTGCATCCCATTTCCCTCAGTCACTGCGTCACATTTCTTTCAGGCACTGCAGCTCATGTCACTCTGTCACTGCATCCAATTTCCATCAGTCACTGCATCCCGTTTCACCCAGTCACAGCATTCCATTGCACTCAGTGATGCATCCCATTTCAAGCAGTCACTGCATCCCATTTCAAGCAGTCACTGCATCGCATTTCACGCAGTCACTGCATCTCATTTCACTCAGTCACTGCATCTCATTTCACTCAGTCACTGCATCTCATTTCACTCAGTCACTGCATCCCATTTCACTCAGTCACTGCATCCCATTTCACTCAGCCACTGCATCCTATTTCACTCAGTGACTGCATCACAGTTCACTCAGTGACTGAATCACAGTACACCCAGTGACTGAATCACAGTACACCCAGTGACTGAATCACAGTACACTCAGTGAGTGCATCATATTTCACTCAGTGACGGAATCACCTGTCACTCAGTGACTGAATCACATTTCACTGAGTCACTGCGTCCCATTTCACGCAGTCACTGCATCCCATTTCACGCAGTCACTGCATCCCATTTTACTCAGTCACTGCATCACATTTCACTCAGTCACTGCATCACATTTCACTCAGTCACTGCATCCCATTTCACTCAGTCACTGCATCCCATTTCCTTCAGTCACTGCATCTCCTTCACCACAGTCACTGCATCACATTTCACTCAGTCACTGCATCACATTTCACTCAGTCACTGTATCCCAATTCACTCCATCACTGCATCTCCTTCACCACAGTCACAGCATCCCATTTCCATCAGTCACTGTTTCCCGTATCTCACAGATGATGAGTTCAATTTCCCAGACTCACTGCATCCCATTTCCCTGAGTCACTGCATCCCATTTCCCTCAGTCACTGCGTCACATTTCTTTCAGACACTGCAGCTCATGTCACTCTGTCACTGCATCCAATTTCCATCAGTCACTGCATCCCGTTTCACCCAGTCACTGCATTCCATTGCACTCAGTGATGCATCCCATTTCAAGCAGTCACTGCATCCCATTTCAAGCAGTCACTGCATCGCATTTCACGCAGTCACTGCATCCCAATTCCATCAGTCACTGCATCCCATGTCCGTGTGTCACTGCATCCCATGTCCGTGCGTCACTACATCCCATGTCCCTCAGTCACTGCATCCCATGTCCCTCAGTCACTGCATCCCATGTCCCTCAGTCACTGCATCCCATTTCACTCAGTCACTGCTTCTCTTTTCACTCAGACACTGCATCTCATTTCACTCAGTCACTGCATCCCATTTCACTCTGCCACTTCATCCTATTTCACTCAGTGACTGCATCACAGTTCACTCAGTGACTGAATCACAGTTCACTCAGTGACTGAATCACAGTACACTAAGTGAGTGCATCATATTTCACACAGTGACGGAATCACAATTCACTCAGTGACAGAATCACATTTCACTGAGTCACTGCGTCCCATTTCACGCAGTCACTGCATCCCATTTCACGCAGTCACTGCATCGCATTTCACGCAGTCACTGCATCACATTTCACGCAGTCACTGCATCCCATTTCACTCAGTCACTGCATCCCATTTCACTAAGTCACTGCATCCAATTTCCGTCAGTCACTCCATCCCATTTCCCTCAGTCGCAGCATCCCATTTCCCACAGACACTGCATTTCCTTTCCTTAAACCACTGCATCCCATTTCACTCAGTCACTGTACCCCAAGCCCGCTCGGGCACTGCATCCCTATTAACTCAGTCACTCCTTCCCAGTACCTCAGTCACTGCATCTCATTTCACTCAGTCACTGCATCTCATTTCACTCAGTCACTGCATCCCATTTCACTCAGTCACTGCATCGCATTTCACGCAGTCACTGCATCACATTTCACGCAGTCACTGCATCCCATTTCACTCAGTCACTGCATCCCATTTCACTCAGTCACTGCATCCAATTTCCGTCAGTCACTCCATCCCATTTCCCTCAGTCGCAGCATCCCATTTCCCACAGACACTGCATTTCCTTTCCTTAAACCACTGCATCCCATTTCACTCAGTCACTGTACCCCAAGCCCGCTCGGGCACTGCATCCCTATTAACTCAGTCACTCCTTCCCAGTACCTCAGTCACTGCATCTCATTTCACTCAGTCACTGCATCTCATTTCACTCAGTCACTGCATCCCATTTCACTCAGTCACTGCATCCCATTTCACTCAGCCACTGCATCCTATTTCACTCAGTGACTGCATCACAGTTCACTCAGTGACTGAATCACAGTTCACTCAGTGACTGAATCACAGTACACCCAGTGACTGAATCACAGTACACTCAGTGACTGAATCACAGTACACTTAGTGAGTGCATCATATTTCACTCAGTGACGGAATCACCTGTCACTCAGTGACTGAATCACATTTCACTGAGTCACTGCGTCCCATTTCACGCAGTCACTGCATCCCATTTCACGCAGTCACTGCATCCCATTTTACTCAGTCACTGCATCACATTTCACTCAGTCACTGCATCACATTTCACTCAGTCACTGCATCCCATTTCACTCAGTCACTGCATCCCATTTCCTTCAGTCACTGCATCTCCTTCACCACAGTCACTGCATCACATTTCACTCAGTCACTGCATCACATTTCACTCAGTCACTGCATCACATTTCACTCAGTCACTGTATCCCAATTCACTCCATCACTGCATCTCCTTCACCACAGTCACAGCATCCCATTTCCATCAGTCACTGTTTCCCGTATCTCACAGATGATGAGTTCAATTTCCCAGACTCACTGCATCCCATTTCCCTGTGTCACTGCATCCCATTTCCCTCAGTCACTGCGTCACATTTCTTTCAGACACTGCAGCTCATGTCACTCTGTCACTGCATCCAATTTCCATCAGTCACTGCATCCCGTTTCACCCAGTCACTGCATTCCATTGCACTCAGTGATGCATCCCATTTCAAGCAGTCACTGCATCCCATTTCAAGCAGTCACTGCATCGCATTTCACGCAGTCACTGCATCCCAATTCCATCAGTCACTGCATCCCATGTCCGTGTGTCACTGCATCCCATGTCCGTGCGTCACTACATCCCATGTCCCTCAGTCACTGCATCCCATGTCCCTCAGTCACTGCATCCCATGTCCCTCAGTCACTGCATCCCATTTCACTCAGTCACTGCTTCTCTTTTCACTCAGACACTGCATCTCATTTCACTCAGTCACTGCATCCCATTTCACTCTGCCACTTCATCCTATTTCACTCAGTGACTGCATCACAGTTCACTCAGTGACTGAATCACAGTTCACTCAGTGACTGAATCACAGTACACTCAGTGAGTGCATCATATTTCACACAGTGACGGAATCACAATTCACTCAGTGACAGAATCACATTTCACTGAGTCACTGCGTCCCATTTCACGCAGTCACTGCATCCCATTTCACGCAGTCACTGCATCGCATTTCACGCAGTCACTGCATCACATTTCACGCAGTCACTGCATCCCATTTCACTCAGTCACTGCATCCCATTTCACTAAGTCACTGCATCCAATTTCCGTCAGTCACTCCATCCCATTTCCCTCAGTCGCAGCATCCCATTTCCCACAGACACTGCATTTCCTTTCCTTAAACCACTGCATCCCATTTCACTCAGTCACTGTACCCCAAGCCCGCTCGGGCACTGCATCCCTATTAACTCAGTCACTCCTTCCCAGTACCTCAGTCACTGCATCTCATTTCACTCAGTCACTGCATCTCATTTCACTCAGTCACTGCATCCCATTTCACTCAGTCACTGCATCGCATTTCACGCAGTCACTGCATCACATTTCACGCAGTCACTGCATCCCATTTCACTCAGTCACTGCATCCCATTTCACTCAGTCACTGCATCCAATTTCCGTCAGTCACTCCATCCCATTTCCCTCAGTCGCAGCATCCCATTTCCCACAGACACTGCATTTCCTTTCCTTAAACCACTGCATCCCATTTCACTCAGTCACTGTACCCCAAGCCCGCTCGGGCACTGCATCCCTATTAACTCAGTCACTCCTTCCCAGTACCTCAGTCACTGCATCTCATTTCACTCAGTCACTGCATCTCATTTCACTCAGTCACTGCATCCCATTTCACTCAGTCACTGCATCCCATTTCACTCAGCCACTGCATCCTATTTCACTCAGTGACTGCATCACAGTTCACTCAGTGACTGAATCACAGTTCACTCAGTGACTGAATCACAGTACACCCAGTGACTGAATCACAGTACACTCAGTGACTGAATCACAGTACACTCAGTGAGTGCATCATATTTCACTCAGTGACGGAATCACCTGTCACTCAGTGACTGAATCACATTTCACTGAGTCACTGCGTCCCATTTCACGCAGTCACTGCATCCCATTTCACGCAGTCACTGCATCCCATTTTACTCAGTCACTGCATCACATTTCACTCAGTCACTGCATCACATTTCACTCAGTCACTGCATCCCATTTCACTCAGTCACTGCATCCCATTTCCTTCAGTCACTGCATCTCCTTCACCACAGTCACTGCATCACATTTCACTCAGTCACTGCATCACATTTCACTCAGTCACTGCATCACATTTCACTCAGTCACTGTATCCCAATTCACTCCATCACTGCATCTCCTTCACCACAGTCACAGCATCCCATTTCCATCAGTCACTGTTTCCCGTATCTCACAGATGATGAGTTCAATTTCCCAGACTCACTGCATCCCATTTCCCTGAGTCACTGCATCCCATTTCCCTCAGTCACTGCGTCACATTTCTTTCAGACACTGCAGCTCATGTCACTCTGTCACTGCATCCAATTTCCATCAGTCACTGCATCCCGTTTCACCCAGTGACTGCATTCCATTGCACTCAGTGATGCATCCCATTTCAAGCAGTCACTGCATCCCATTTCAAGCAGTCACTGCATCGCATTTCACGCAGTCACTGCATCCCATTTTACTCAGTCACTGCATCACATTTCACTCAGTCACTGCATCACATTTCACTCAGTCACTGCATCCCATTTCACTCAGTCACTGCATCCCAATTCACTCCATCACTGCATCTCCTTCACCACAGTCACAGCATCCCATTTCCATCAGTCACTGTTTCCCGTATCTCACAGATGATGAGTTCAATTTCCCAGACTCACTGCATCCCATTTCCCTGAGTCACTGCATCCCATTTCCCTCAGTCACTGCGTCACATTTCTTTCAGACACTGCAGCTCATGTCACTCTGTCACTGCATCCAATTTCCATCAGTCACTGCATCCCGTTTCACCCAGTCACTGCATTCCATTGCACTCAGTGATGCATCCCATTTCAAGCAGTCACTGCATCCCATCTCAAGCAGACACTGCATCGCATTTCACGCAGTCAGTGCATCCCAATTCCATCAGTCACTGCATCCCATGTCCGTGTGTCACTGCATCCCATGTCCGTGTGTCACTACATCCCATGTCCCTCAGTCACTGCATCCCATGTCCCTCAGTCACTGCATCCCATGTCCCTCAGTCACTGCATCCCATGTCCCTCAGTCACTGCATCCCATTTCACTCAGTCACTGCTTCTCTTTTCACTCAGACACTGCATCTCATTTCACTCAGTCACTGCATCCCATTTCACTCTGCCACTTCATCCTATTTCACTCAGTGACTGCATCACAGTTCACTCAGTGACTGAATCACAGTTCACTCAGTGACTGAATCACAGTACACTCAGTGAGTGCATCATATTTCACACAGTGACGGAATCACAATTCACTCAGTGACAGAATCACATTTCACTGAGTCACTGCGTCCCATTTCACGCAGTCACTGCATCCCATTTCACGCAGTCACTGCATCGCATTTCACGCAGTCACTGCATCGCATTTCACGCAGTCACTGCATCACATTTCACGCAGTCACTGCATCCCATTTCACTCAGTCACTGCATCCCATTTCACTAAGTCACTGCATCCAATTTCCGTCAGTCACTCCATCCCATTTCCCTCAGTCGCAGCATCCCATTTCCCACAGACACTGCATTTCCTTTCCTTAAACCACTGCATCCCATTTCACTCAGTCACTGTACCCCAAGCCCGCTCGGGCACTGCATCCCTGTTAACTCAGTCACTCCTTCCCAGTACCTCAGTCACTGCATCTCATTTCACTCAGTCACTGCATCTCATTTCACTCAGTCACTGCATCCCATTTCACTCAGTCACTGCATCCCATTTCACTCAGCCACTGCATCCTATTTCACTCAGTGACTGCATCACAGTTCACTCAGTGACTGAATCACAGTTCACTCAGTGACTGAATCACAGTACACTCAGTGACTGAATCACAGTACACTCAGTGAGTGCATCATATTTCACTCAGTGACGGAATCACCTGTCACTCAGTGACTGAATCACATTTCACTGAGTCACTGCGTCCCATTTCACGCAGTCACTGCATCCCATTTCACGCAGTCACTGCATCCCATTTTACTCAGTCACTGCATCCCATTTCACTCAGTCACTGCATCCCATTTCCTTCAGTCACTGCATCTCCTTCACCACAGTCACTGCATCACATTTCACTCAGTCACTGCATCACATTTCACTCAGTCACTGCATCACATTTCACTCAGTCACTGCATCACATTTCACTCCATCACTGCATCTCCTTCACCACAGTCACAGCATCCCATTTCCATCAGTCACTGTTTCCCGTATCTCACAGATGATGAGCTCAATTTCCCAGACTCACTGCATCCCATTTCCCTGAGTCACTGCATCCCATTTCCCTCAGTCACTGCGTCACATTTCTTTCAGACACTGCAGCTCATGTCACTCTGTCACTGCATCCAATTTCCATCAGTCACTGCATCCCGTTTCACCCAGTCACTGCATTCCATTGCACTCAGTGATGCATCCCATTTCAAGCAGTCACTGCATCCCATTTCAAGCAGTCACTGCATCGCATTTCACGCAGTCACTGCATCCCAAATCCATCAGTCACTGCATCCCATGTCCGTGTGTCACTGCATCCCATGTCCGTGCGTCACTACATCCCATGTCCCTCAGTCACTGCATCCCATGTCCCTCAGTCACTGCATCCCATGTCCCTCAGTCACTGCATCCCATTTCACTCAGTCACTGCTTCTCATTTCACTCAGACACTGCATCTCATTTCACTCAGTCACTGCATCACATTTCACTCTGCCACTTCATCGTATTTCACTCAGTGACTGCATCACAGTTCACTCAGTGACTGCATCACAGTTCACTCAGTGACTGAATCACAGTTCACTCAGTGACTGAATCACAGTACACTCAGTGAGTGCATCATATATCACACAGTGACGGAATCACAATTCACTCAGTGACAGAATCACATTTCACTGAGTCACTGCGTCCCATTTCACGCAGTCACTGCATCGCATTTCACGCAGTCACTGCATCGCATTTCACGCAGTCACTGCATCCCATTTCACTCAGTCACTGCATCACATGTCACTCAGTCACTGCATCCCATTTCACTCAGTCACTGCATCCCATTTCACTCAGTCACTGCATCTCCTGCACCACAGTCACTGCATCACATTTCACTCAGTCACTGCATCACATTTCACTCAGTCACTGCATCACATTTCACTCAGTCACTGTATCCCAATTCACTCCATCACTGCATCTCCTTCACCACAGTCACAGCATCCCATTTCCATCAGTCACTGTTTCCCGTATCTCACAGATGATGAGTTCAATTTCCCAGACTCACTGCATCCCATTTCCCTGAGTCACTGCATCCCATTTCCGTCAGTCACTGCGTCACATTTCTTTCAGACACTGCAGCTCATGTCACTCTGTCACTGCATCCAATTTCCATCAGTCACTGCATCCCGTTTCACCCAGTCACTGCATTCCATTGCACTCAGTGATGCATCCCATTTCAAGCAGTCACTGCATCCCATTTCAAGCAGTCACTGCATCGCATTTCACGCAGTCACTGCATCCCATTTTACTCAGTCACTGCATCACATTTCACTCAGTCACTGCATCACATTTCACTCAGTCACTGCATCCCATTTCACTCAGTCACTGCATCCCAATTCACTCCATCACTGCATCTCTCTTCACCACAGTCACAGCATCCCATTTCCATCAGTCACTGTTTCCCGTATCTCACAGATGATGAGTTCAATTTCCCAGACTCACTGCATCCCATTTCCCTGAGTCACTGCATCCCATTTCCCTCAGTCACTGCGTCACATTTCTTTCAGACACTGCAGCTCATGTCACTCTGTCACTGCATCCAATTTCCATCAGTCACTGCATCCCGTTTCACCCAGTCACTGCATTCCATTGCACTCAGTGATGCATCCCATTTCAAGCAGTCACTGCATCGCATTTCACGCAGTCACTGCATCCCAATTCCATCAGTCACTGCATCCCATGTCCGTGTGTCACTGCATCCCATGTCCGTGTGTCACTACATCCCATGTCCCTCAGTCACTGCATCCCATGTCCCTCAGTCACTGCATCCCATGTCCCTCAGTCACTGCATCCCATTTCACTCAGTCACTGCTTCTCTTTTCACTCAGACACTGCATCTCATTTCACTCAGTCACTGCATCCCATTTCACTCTGCCACTTCATCCTATTTCACTCAGTGACTGCATCACAGTTCACTCAGTGACTGAATCACAGTTCACTCAGTGACTGAATCACAGTACACTCAGTGAGTGCATCATATTTCACACAGTGACGGAATCACAATTCACTCAGTGACAGAATCACATTTCACTGAGTCACTGCGTCCCATTTCACGCAGTCACTGCATCCCATTTCACGCAGTCACTGCATCGCATTTCACGCAGTCACTGCATCACATTTCACGCAGTCACTGCATCCCATTTCACTCAGTCACTGCATCCCATTTCACTAAGTCACTGCATCCAATTTCCGTCAGTCACTCCATCCCATTTCCCTCAGTCGCAGCATCCCATTTCCCACAGACACTGCATTTCCTTTCCTTAAACCACTGCATCCCATTTCACTCAGTCACTGTACCCCAAGCCCGCTCGGGCACTGCATCCCTATTAACTCAGTCACTCCTTCCCAGTACCTCAGTCACTGCATCTCATTTCACTCAGTCACTGCATCTCATTTCACTCAGTCACTGCATCCCATTTCACTCAGTCACTGCATCCCATTTCACTCAGCCACTGCATCCTATTTCACTCAGTGACTGCATCACAGTTCACTCAGTGACTGAATCACAGTTCACTCAGTGACTGAATCACAGTACACCCAGTGACTGAATCACAGTACACTCAGTGACTGAATCACAGTACACTCAGTGAGTGCATCATATTTCACTCAGTGACGGAATCACCTGTCACTCAGTGACTGAATCACATTTCACTGAGTCACTGCGTCCCATTTCACGCAGTCACTGCATCCCATTTCACGCAGTCACTGCATCCCATTTTACTCAGTCACTGCATCACATTTCACTCAGTCACTGCATCACATTTCACTCAGTCACTGCATCCCATTTCACTCAGTCACTGCATCCCATTTCACTCAGTCACTGCATCTCCTTCACCACAGTCACTGCATCACATTTCACTCAGTCACTGCATCATATTTCACTCAGTCACTGCATCACATTTCACTCAGTCACTGTATCCCAATTCACTCCATCACTGCATCTCCTTCACCACAGTCACAGCATCCCATTTCCATCAGTCACTGTTTCCCGTATCTCACAGATGATGAGTTCAATTTCCCAGACTCACTGCATCCCATTTCCCTGAGTCACTGCATCCCATTTCCCTCAGTCACTGCGTCACATTTCTTTCAGACACTGCAGCTCATGTCACTCTGTCACTGCATCCAATTTCCATCAGTCACTGCATCCCGTTTCACCCAGTCACTGCATTCCATTGCACTCAGTGATGCATCCCATTTCAAGCAGTCACTGCATCCCATTTCAAGCAGTCACTGCATCGCATTTCACGCAGTCACTGCATCCCAATTCCATCAGTCACTGCATCCCATGTCCGTGTGTCACTGCATCCCATGTCCGTGCGTCACTACATCCCATGTCCCTCAGTCACTGCATCCCATGTCCCTCAGTCACTGCATCCCATGTCCCTCAGTCACTGCATCCCATTTCACTCAGTCACTGCTTCTCATTTCACTCAGACACTGCATCTCATTTCACTCAGTCACTGCATCCCATTTCACTCTGCCACTTCATCCTATTTCACTCAGTGACTGCATCACAGTTCACTCAGTGACTGAATCACAGTTCACTCAGTGACTGAATCACAGTACACTCAGTGAGTGCATCATACATCACACAGTGACGGAATCACAATTCACTCAGTGACAGAATCACATTTCACTGAGTCACTGCGTCCCATTTCACGCAGTCACTGCATCGCATTTCACGCAGTCACTGCATCGCATTTCACGCAGTCACTGCATCCCATTTCACTCAGTCACTGCATCACATGTCACTCAGTCACTGCATCACATTTCAGTCAGTCACTGCATCCCATTTCACTCAGTCACTGCATCTCCTTCACCACAGTCACTGCATCACATTTCACTCAGTCACTGCATCACATTTCACTCAGTCACTGCATCACATTTCACTCAGTCACTGTATCCCAATTCACTCCATCACTGCATCTCCTTCACCACAGTCACAGCATCCCATTTCCATCAGTCACTGTTTCCCGTATCTCACAGATGATGAGTTCAATTTCCCAGACTCACTGCATCCCATTTCCCTGAGTCACTGCATCCCATTTCCCTCAGTCACTGTGTCACATTTCTTTCAGACACTGCAGCTCATGTCACTCTGTCACTGCATCCAATTTCCATCAGTCACTGCATCCCGTTTCACCCAGTCACTGCATTCCATTGCACTCAGTGATGCATCCCATTTCAAGCAGTCACTGCATCCCATTTCAAGCAGTCACTGCATCGCATTTCACGCAGTCACTGCATCCCATTTTACTCAGTCACTGCATCACATTTCACTCAGTCACTGCATCACATTTCACTCAGTCACTGCATCCCATTTCACTCAGTCACTGCATCCCAATTCACTCCATCACTGCATCTCCTTCACCACAGTCACAGCATCCCATTTCCGTCAGTCACTGGTTCCCGTATCTCACAGACGCTGCATTCAATTTCCGACACTCACTGTATCCCATTGCCCATAGACACAGTATCTCCTTTCCCACAGTCTCTGCATCTCATTTCAATCAGTGATTGCATCCTACTTCCCAAAAATAGTGCATCTCATTTCACTCGGGCACGGCATCCCATTTCCCTCGGTCACAGCATCCCACTTCCCTCAGTCACTGCATCTCATTTCACTCAGTCACTGCATCCCATTTCTCTCAGTCACTGCATCTCATTTCACTCAGTCACTGCATCTCATTTCACTCAGTCACTGCATCCCATTTCACTCAGCCACTGCATCCCATTCCACTCAGTGACTGAATCACAGTTCACTCAGTGACTGAATCACAGTACACTCAGTGAGTGCATCATATTTCACTCAGTGACGGAATCACCTTTCACTCAGTGAGTGAATCACATTTCACTGAGTCACTGCGTCCCATTTCACGCAGTACCTGCATCCCATTTCACGCAGTCACTGCATCCCATTGCACTCAGTCACTGCATCCCACTTTCCTCAGTCACTGCATCCCATTTCACTCAGTCACTGCATCCCATTTCACTAAGTCACTGCATCCAATTTCCGTCAGTCACTCCATCCCATTTCCCTCAGTCGCAGCATCCCATTTCCCACAGACACTGCATTTCCTTTCCTTAAACCACTGCATCCCATTTCACTCAGTCACTGTACCCCAAGCCCGCTCGGGCACTGCATCCCTATTAACTCAGTCACTCCTTCCCAGTACCTCAGTCACTGCATCTCATTTCACTCAGTCACTGCATCTCATTTCACTCAGTCACTGCATCCCATTTCACTCAGTCACTGCATCCCATTTCACTCAGCCACTGCATCCTATTTCACTCAGTGACTGCATCACAGTTCACTCAGTGACTGAATCACAGTTCACTCAGTGACTGAATCACAGTACACCCAGTGACTGAATCACAGTACACTCAGTGACTGAATCACAGTACACTCAGTGAGTGCATCATATTTCACTCAGTGACGGAATCACCTGTCACTCAGTGACTGAATCACATTTCACTGAGTCACTGCGTCCCATTTCCTTCAGTCACTGCATCTCCTTCACCACAGTCACTGCATCACATTTCACTCAGTCACTGCATCACATTTCACTCAGTCACTGCATCACATTTCACTCAGTCACTGTATCCCAATTCACTCCATCACTGCATCTCCTTCACCACAGTCACAGCATCCCATTTCCATCAGTCACTGTTTCCCGTATCTCACAGATGATGAGTTCAATTTCCCAGACTCACTGCATCCCATTTCCCTGAGTCACTGCATCCCATTTCCCTCAGTCACTGCGTCACATTTCTTTCAGACACTGCAGCTCATGTCACTCTGTCACTGCATCCAATTTCCATCAGTCACTGCATCCCGTTTCACCCAGTCACTGCATTCCATTGCACTCAGTGATGCATCCCATTTCAAGCAGTCACTGCATCCCATTTCAAGCAGTCACTGCATCGCATTTCACGCAGTCACTGCATCCCAATTCCATCAGTCACTGCATCCCATGTCCGTGTGTCACTGCATCCCATGTCCGTGTGTCACTACATCCCATGTCCCTCAGTCACTGCATCCCATGTCCCTCAGTCACTGCATCCCATGTCCCTCAGTCACTGCATCCCATTTCACTCAGTCACTGCTTCTCATTTCACTCAGACACTGCATCTCATTTCACTCAGTCACTGCATCCCATTTCACTCTGCCACTTCATCCTATTTCACTCAGTGACTGCATCACAGTTCACTCAGTGACTGAATCACAGTTCACTCAGTGACTGAATCACAGTACACTCAGTGAGTGCATCATATTTCACACAGTGACGGAATCACAATTCACTCAGTGACAGAATCACATTTCACTGAGTCACTGCGTCCCATTTCACGCAGTCACTGCATCCCATTTCACGCAGTCACTGCATCGCATTTCACGCAGTCACTGCATCACATTTCACGCAGTCACTGCATCCCATTTCACTCAGTCACTGCATCACATGTCACTCAGTCACTGCATCACATTTCAGTCAGTCACTGCATCCCAATTCACTCCATCACTGCATCTCCTTCACCACAGTCACTGCATCCCATTTCCATCAGTCACTGGTTCCCCTATCTCACAGACGCTGCATTCAATTTCCGACACTCACTGTATCCCATTTCCCATAGACACAGCATCTCCTTTCCCACAGTCTCTGCATCTCATTTAAATCAGTGATTGCATCCTACTTCCCAAAATTACAGAATCCCTTTTCCCTCAGTCAGTGCATCTCATTTCACTCAGTCCCTGCATCCCATTCAACTCAGTGATGCATCACATTTCACTCAGAGACAGCAACAGATTTCACTCAGTGACTGCAGCCCATTTCTCTCAGTCACTGCAGCCCATTTCACGCAGTCACTGCAGCCCATTTCACTCAGTCACTCCATCTCATTTCATTCAGTCACTGCATCTCATTTCACTCAGTCACTGCATCTCATTTCATTCAGCCACTGCATCCCATTTCACTCAGTAACTGCATCACAGTTCACTCAGTGAATGAATCACAGTACACTCAGTGAGTGCATCATATTTCACTCAGTGACGGAATCACATTACACTCAGTGACTAAATCACATTACACTCAGTCACTGCGTCCCATTTCACGTCGTCACTGCATCCCATTTCGCGCAGTCACTGCATCGCATTTCACGCAGTCACTGCATCGCATTTCACGCAGTCACTGCATCGCATTTCACTCAGTCGCTGCATCACATTTCACTCAGTCACTGCATCCCCTTCACCACATTCGATGCATCCCTTTCCATCAGTCACTGTTTTCGTATCTCACAGACAGTGCATTCTAAGCTTCTCATTGCACTCAGTCACTGCATCCCATGTCGCTCTGTCACTGCATCCAATTTCCATCAGTCAGTGCATCTCATTTCACTCAGTCACTGCATCGCATTTCACTCAGTCACTCCTTCCCAGTACCTCAGTCACTGCATCCCATGTCCCACAGTAACTGCATCACATTTCCATCAGTCACTACATCTCATTTCACTAATTCACTACATCTCATTTCACTAATTCAGTGCATCCCATTTCACGCAGTCACTGCATCACATTTCATTCAGTCACTGCACCTCATGTCACTCTGTCACTGCATCCAATTTCCATCAGTCACTACATCCCATTTCACTCAGTGATCCATCCCAATTCACTCAGTGACTGAATCACATTTCACTCAGTCACTGCATCGCATTTCATGCAGTCACTGCATCCCATTTCACTCAGTCACTGCATCTCCTTCAACACAGTTACTGCATCCCATTTCTATCAGTCACTGTTTCCCGTATGTCACACACGCTGCATTCAATTTCCCACACTCAGTGCATCCCATTTCCCATAGTCACAGCATCTCCTTGCCCTCAGTCTCATCATCTCATTTCACTCAGTGATTGCATCCTTCTTCCCACAAATACTGCACCCCATTTCCCTCAGTCACTGCATCACATTTCCGTCAGTCACTGCAGCTCATTTCACTCAGTCAGTGCATCTCATTTCACTCAGTCACTGCATCCGATTTCCCTCAGTCACTGCATCCCATTTCCCTCAGTCACTGCATCCCATTTCAAGCAGTCACTGCATCACATTTCACTCAGTCACTGCATCCCATTGCACTCAATCACTGCATCTCCTTCACCACAGTCACTGCATCATATTTCCATCAGTCACTATTTCCCGTATCTCACAGACGCTGCATTCAATTTCCGACACTCACTGTATCCCATTGCCCATAGACACAGTATCTCCTTTCCCACAGTCTCTGCATCTCATTTCAATCAGTGATTGCATCCTACTTCCCAAAAATAGTGCATCTCATTTCACTCGGGCACGGCATCCCATTTCCCTCGGTCACAGCATCCCACTTCCCTCAGTCACTGCATCTCATTTCACTCAGTCACTGCATCCCATTTCACTCAGTCACTGCATCTCATTTCACTCAGTCACTGCATCTCATTTCACTCAGTCACTGCATCCCATTTCACTCAGCCACTGCATCCCATTCCACTCAGTGACTGAATCACAGTTCACTCAGTGACTGAATCACAGTACACTCAGTGAGTGCATCATATTTCACTCAGTGACGGAATCACCTTTCACTCAGTGAGTGAATCACATTTCACTGAGTCACTGCGTCCCATTTCACGCAGTACCTGCATCCCATTTCACGCAGTCACTGCATCCCATTGCACTCAGTCACTGCATCCCACTTTCCTCAGTCACTGCATCCCATTTCACTCAGTCACTGCATCCCATTTCACTAAGTCACTGCATCCAATTTCCGTCAGTCACTCCATCCCATTTCCCTCAGTCGCAGCATCCCATTTCCCACAGACACTGCATTTCCTTTCTTTAAACCACTGCCTCCCGTTTCACTCAATCACTGTACCCCAAGCCCGCTCGGGCACTGCATCCCTATTAACTCAGTCACTCCTTCCCAGTACCTCAGTCACTGCATCTCATTTCACTCAGTCACTGCATCTCATTTCACTCAGTCACTGCATCCCATTTCACTCAGCCACTGCATCCTATTTCACTCAGTGACTGCATCACAGTTCACTCAGTGACTGAATCACAGTTCACTCAGTGACTGAATCACAGTACACCCAGTGACTGAATCACAGTACACTCAGTGACTGAATCACAGTACACTCAGTGAGTGCATCATATTTCACTCAGTGACGGAATCACCTGTCACTCAGTGACTGAATCACATTTCACTGAGTCACTGCGTCCCATTTCCTTCAGTCACTGCATCTCCTTCACCACAGTCACTGCATCACATTTCACTCAGTCACTGCATCACATTTCACTCAGTCACTGCATCCCATTTCACTCAGTCACTGTATCCCAATTCACTCCATCACTGCATCTCCTTCACCACAGTCACAGCATCCCATTTCCATCAGTCACTGTTTCCTGTATCTCACAGATGATGAGTTCAATTTCCCAGACTCACTGCATCCCATTTCCCTGAGTCACTACATCCCATTTCCCTCAGTCACTGCGTCACATTTCTTTCAGACACTGCAGCTCATGTCACTCTGTCACTGCATCCAATTTCCATCAGTCACTGCATCCCGTTTCACCCAGTCACTGCATTCCATTGCACTCAGTGATGCATCCCATTTCAAGCAGTCACTGCATCCCATTTCAAGCAGTCACTGCATCGCATTTCACGCAGTCACTGCATCCCAATTCCATCAGTCACTGCATCCCATGTCCGTGTGTCACTGCATCCCATGTCCGTGTGTCACTACATCCCATGTCCCTCAGTCACTGCATCCCATGTCCCTCAGTCACTGCATCCCATGTCCCTCAGTCACTGCATCCCATTTCACTCAGTCACTGCTTCTCATTTCACTCAGACACTGCATCTCATTTCACTCAGTCACTGCATCCCATTTCACTCTGCCACTTCATCCTATTTCACTCAGTGACTGCATCACAGTTCACTCAGTGACTGAATCACAGTTCACTCAGTGACTGAATCACAGTACACTCAGTGAGTGCATCATATTTCACACAGTGACGGAATCACAATTCACTCAGTGACAGAATCACATTTCACTGAGTCACTGCGTCCCATTTCACGCAGTCACTGCATCCCATTTCACGCAGTCACTGCATCGCATTTCACGCAGTCACTGCATCACATTTCACGCAGTCACTGCATCCCATTTCACTCAGTCACTGCATCACATGTCACTCAGTCACTGCATCACATTTCAGTCAGTCACTGCATCCCAATTCACTCCATCACTGCATCTCCTTCACCACAGTCACTGCATCCCATTTCCATCAGTCACTGGTTCCCCTATCTCACAGACGCTGCATTCAATTTCCGACACTCACTGTATCCCATTTCCAATAGACACAGCATCTCCTTTCCCACAGTCTCTGCATCTCATTTAAATCAGTGATTGCATCCTCCTTCCCAAAAATACAGAATCCCTTTTCCCTCAGTCAGTGCATCTCATTTCACTCAGTCCCTGCATCCCATTCAACTCAGTGATGCATCACATTTCACTCAGAGACAGCAACAGATTTCACTCAGTGACTGCAGCCCATTTCTCTCAGTCACTGCAGCCCATTTCACGCAGTCACTGCAGCCCATTTCACTCAGTCACTCCATCTCATTTCATTCAGTCACTGCATCTCATTTCACTCAGTCACTGCATCTCATTTCATTCAGCCACTGCATCCCATTTCACTCAGTAACTGCATCACAGTTCACTCAGTGAATGAATCACAGTACACTCAGTGAGTGCATCATATTTCACTCAGTGACGGAATCACATTACACTCAGTGACTAAATCACATTACACTCAGTCACTGCGTCCCATTTCACGTCGTCACTGCATCCCATTTCGCGCAGTCACTGCATCGCATTTCACGCAGTCACTGCATCGCATTTCACGCAGTCACTGCATCGCATTTCACTCAGTCGCTGCATCACATTTCACTCAGTCACTGCATCCCCTTCACCACATTCGATGCATCCCTTTCCATCAGTCACTGTTTTCGTATCTCACAGACAGTGCATTCTAAGCTTCTCATTGCACTCAGTCACTGCATCCCATGTCGCTCTGTCACTGCATCCAATTTCCATCAGTCAGTGCATCTCATTTCACTCAGTCACTGCATCGCATTTCACTCAGTCACTCCTTCCCAGTACGTCAGTCACTGCATCCCATGTCCCACAGTAACTGCATCACATTTCCATCAGTCACTACATCTCATTTCACTAATTCACTACATCTCATTTCACTAATTCAGTGCATCCCATTTCACGCAGTCACTGCATCACATTTCATTCAGTCACTGCACCTCATGTCACTCTGTCACTGCATCCAATTTCCATCAGTCACTACATCCCATTTCACTCAGTGATCCATCCCAATTCACTCAGTGACTGAATCGCATTTCACGCAGTCACTGCATCCCATTTCACTCAGTCACTGCATCTCCTTCAACACAGTTACTGCATCCCATTTCTATCAGTCACTGTTTCCCGTATGTCACACACGCTGCATTCAATTTCCCACACTCAGTGCATCCCATTTCCCATAGTCACAGCATCTCCTTGCCCTCAGTCTCATCATCTCATTTCACTCAGTGATTGCATCCTTCTTCCCACAAATACTGCACCCCATTTCCCTCAGTCACTGCATCACATTTCCGTCAGTCACTGCAGCTCATTTCACTCAGTCAGTGCATCTCATTTCACTCAGTCACTGCATCCGATTTCCCTCAGTCACTGCATCCCATTTCCCTCAGTCACTGCATCCCATTTCAAGCAGTCACTGCATCACATTTCACTCAGTCACTGCATCCCATTGCACTCAATCACTGCATCTCCTTCACCACAGTCACTGCATCATATTTCCATCAGTCACTATTTCCCGTATCTCACAGACGATGCATTCAATTTCCCACACTCACTGCATCCCATTTCCCATATTCACAGCATCTCCTTTCCCTCAGTCTCTGCATCGCATTTCACTCAGTGATTTCATCCTCCTTCTTACAAATACTGCATCCCATGTCCCTCAGTCACTGCATCCCATGTCCGTGTGTCACTGCATCCCATGGCTCTCAGTCACTGCATCTCATGTCCCTCAATCACTGCATCCCATGTCCTTCAGTCACTGCATCCCATTTCACTCAGTCAGTGCGTCCCTTTTCGGTCAGGGACTGTATCCCATTTCCCTCAGTCACTGCACCCCAAGCCCGCTCGGGCACTGATTCCCTATTAACTCAGTCACTCCTTCCCAGTACCTCTGTCACTGCAGCTCATGTCACTCTGTCACTGCATCACATTTCCATCAGACAGTGCATCTCCTTTCACTCAGTCACGGCATCCCATTTCCCTCAGTCACTGCATCCCATGTCCCTCAGTCACTGCTTCCCATGTCCCTCAGTCACTGCTTCGCATTTCACTCATAGAACATAGAACATAGAACATAGAACAGTACAGCACAGAACAGGCCCTTCAGCCCACAATGTTGTGCCGACCATTGATCCTCATGGATGCACCCTCAAATTTCTGTGACCATATGCATGTCCAGCAGTCTCTTAAATGACCCCAATGACCTTGCTTCCACAACTGCTGCTGGCAACGCATTCCATGCTCTCACAACTCTCTGCGTAAAGAACCTGCCTCTGACATCCCCTCTATACTTTCCACCAACCAGCTTAAAACTATGACCCCTCGTGCTAGCCATTTCTGCCCTGGGAAATAGTCTCTGGCTATCGACTCTATCTATGCCTCTCATTATCTTGTATACCTCAATTAGGTCCCCTCTCCTCCTCCTTTTCTCCAATGAAAAGAGACCGAGCTCAGTCAACCTCTCTTCATAAGATAAGCCCTCCAGTCCAGGCAGCATCCTGGTAAACCTCCTCTGAACCCTCTCCAAAGCATCCACATCTTTCCTATAATAGGGCGCCCAGAACTGGACGCAGTATTCCAAGTGCGGTCTAACCAAAGTTTTATAGAGCTGCAACAAGATCTCACGACTCTTAAACTCAAACCCCCTGTTAATGAAAGCCAAAACACCATATGCTTTCTTAACAACCCTGTCCACTTGGGTGGCCATTTTAAGGGATCTATGTATCTGCACACCAAGATCCCTCTGTTCCTCCACGCTGCCAAGAATCCTATCCTTAATCCTGTACTCAGCTTTCAAATTCGACCTTCCAAAATGCATCACCTCGCATTTATCCAGGTTGAACTCCATCTGCCACCTCTCAGCCCATCTCTGCATCCTGTCAATGTCCCGCTGCAGCCTACAACAGCCCTCTACACTGTCAACGACACCTCCGACCTTTGTGTCGTCTGCAAACTTGCTGACCCATCCTTCAATTCCCTCGTCCAAGTCATTAATAAAAATTACAAACAGTAGAGGCCCAAGGACAGAGCCCTGTGGAACCCCACTCACCACTGACTTCCAGGCAGAATATTTTCCTTCTACTACCACTCGCTGTCTTCTGTTGGCCAGCCAATTCTGTATCCAAGCAGCTAAGTTCCCCTGTATCCCATTCCTCCTGACCTTCTGAATGAGCCTTCCATGGGGAACCTTATCAAATGCCTTACTGAAGTCCATATACACCACATCCACAGCTCGACCCTCATCAACCTTCCTAGTCACATCCTCAAAAAACTCGATAAGGTTTGTAAGGCATGACCTACCCCTCACAAAGCCGTGTTGACTGTATTTGATCAAGCCATGCTCTTCCAGATGGTCATAAATCTTATCCCTCAGAATCCTTTCTAACACCTTGCAGACAACAGACGTGAGACTTACCGGTCTATAATTGCCGGGGATTTCCCTATTTCCTTTCTTGAAGAGAGGAATTACATTTGCCTCTCTCCAGTCCTCAGGTACGACTCCAGTGGAGAGCGAGGATGCAAAGATCTTCGCAAGTGGCGAAGCAATTGCATTTCTCGCTTCCCAAAGCAGCCGAGGACAAATCTGATCCGGGCCTGGCGACTTGTCAATCTTAATGTTTGACAAAATTTTCAGTACATCAGCTTCCTCTATCTCTATCCATTCCAGCATGCACACCTGCTCTTCAAAGGTTTCATTCACTACACAGGTCGTTTCTTTCGTAAAGACAGAAGCAAAAAACTCATTTAGGGCTTCCCCTACCTCCTCAGGCTCCACACACAAGTTCCCTATGCTATCCCTGATCGGCCCTACTCTTTCTTTGACCATTCTCTTATTCCTCACGTAAGTGTAAAATGCCTTTGTGTTTTCCCGGATTCCTTCTGCCAAGCCTTTCTCGTGCCCCCTCCTGGGTCTCCTCAGACCATTTTTGAGCTCCTTCCTTGCCTGCATGTAATCCTCTCTAGCTGAACTTGACCCTAGCTTCCTCCACCTTATGTAAGCTACCTTCTCAGTCACTGCATCCCATTTCACTCAGTCACTGTATCCCATTTCCCTCAGTCACTGCATCTCCTTCACCACAGTCACTGCATCCCATTTCACGCAGTCAATGCATCACATTTCACTCAGTCACTACATGGTATTTTACTCAGTCACTGCATCCCATTTCCCTCAGTCACTGCATCTCCTTCACCACAGTCACTGCATCCCATTTCACGCAGTCACTGCATCCCATGTCCCTCAGTCACTGCATCCCATTTCACTCAGTCACTGCTTCTCATTTCACTCAGACACTGCATCTCATTTCACTCAGTCACTGCATTCCATTTCACTCTGCCACTTCATCCTATTTCACTCAGTGACTGAATCACAGTTCACTCAGTGACTGAATCACAGTACACTCAGTGAGTGCATCATATTTCACACAGTGACGGAATCACAATTCACTCAGTGACAGAATCACATTTCACTGAGTCACTGCGTCCCATTTCACGCAGTCACTGCATCCCATTTCACTCAGTCACTGCATCGCATTTCACGCAGTCACTGCATCGCATTTCACGCAGTCACTGCATCCCATTTCACTCAGTCACTGCATCACATGTCACTCAGTCACTGCATCACATTTCAGTCAGTCACTGCATCCCAATTCACTCCATCACTGCATCTCCTTCACCACAGTCACAGCATCCCATTTCCATCAGTCACTGGTTCCCCTATCTCACAGACGCTGAATTCAATTTCCGACACTCACTGTATCCCATTGCCCAGAGACACAGCATCTCCTTTCCCACAGTCTCTGCATCTCATTTCAATCAGTGATTGCATCCTACTTCCCAAAAATAGTGCATCCCATTTCGCTCAGTCACTGCATCTCATTTCACTCGGGCACTGCATCCCATTTCACTCAGTCACTGCATCCCACTTCCCTCAGTCACTGCATCCCATTTCACTCTGTCACTGCATCCCATTTCACTCAGTCACTGCATCCCACTTTCCTCAGTCACTGCATCCCATTTCACTCAGTCACTGCATCCAATTTCCGTCAGTCACTCCATCCCATTTCCCTCAGTCGCAGCATCCCATTTCCCACAGACACTGCATTTCCTTTCCTTAAACCACTGCATCCCATTTCACTCAGTCACTGCACCCCAAGCCCGCTCGGGCACTGCATCCCTATTAACTCAGTCACTCCTTCCCAGTACCTCAGTCACTGCATCTCATTTCACTCAGTCACTGCATCCCATTTCACTCAGCCACTGCATCCTATTTCACTCAGCGACTGCATCACAGTTCACTCAGTGACTGAATCACAGTTCACTCAGTGACTGAATCACAGTACACTCAGTGACTGAATCACAGTACACTCAGTGACTGAATCACAGTACTCTCAGTGACTGAATCACAGTACACTCAGTGAGTGCATCATATTTCACTCAGTGACGGAATCACCTGTCACTCAGTGACTGAATCACATTTCACTGAGTCACTGCGTCCCATTTCACGCAGTCACTGCATCCCATTTCACGCAGTCACTGCATCCCATTTTACTCAGTCACTGCATCCCATTTCACTCAGTCACTGCATCACATTTCACTCAGTCACTCCATCCCATTTCACTCAGTCACTGTATCACATTTCCTTCAGTCACTGCATCTCCTTCACCACAGTCACTGCATCACATTTCACTCAGTCACTGCATCACATTTCACTCAGTCACTGCATCACATTTCACTCAGTCACTGTATCCCAATTCACTCCATCACTGCATCTCCTTCACCACAGTCACAGAATCCCATTTCCATCAGTCACTGTTTCCCGTATCTCACAGATGATGAATTCAATTTCCCAGACTCACTGCATCCCATTTCCCTGAGTCACTGCATCCCATTTCCCTCAGTCACTGCATCACATTTCCTTCAGACACTGCAGCTCATGTCACTCCGTCACTGCATCCAATTTCGATCAGTCACTGCATCCCGTTTCACCCTCTCACAGCATTCCATTGCACTCAGTGATGCATCCCATTTCAAGCAGTCACTGCATCACATTTCACTCAGTCACTGCATCACATTGCACTCAGTGACTGCATCGCATTTCACTCAGTCACTGTATCCCATTTCACGCAGTCACTGCAACCCAATTCCATCAGTCACTGCATCCCATGTCCGTGTGTCACTACATCCCATGTCCGTGTGTCACTGCATCCCATGTCCCACAGTCACTGCATCCCGTGTCCCTCAGTCACTGCATCCCATGTCCCTCAGTCACTGCATCCCATTTCACTCAGTCACTGCTTCTCATTTCACTCAGACACTGCATCTCATTTCACTCAGTCACTGCATCCCATTTCACTCTGCCACTTCATCCTATTTCACTCAGTGACTGAATCACAGTTCACTCAGTGACTGAATCACAGTTCACTCAGTGACTGAATCACAGTACACTCAGTGAGTGCATCATATTTCACACAGTGACGGAATCACAATTCACTCAGTGACAGAATCACATTTCACTGAGTCACTGCGTCCCATTTCACGCAGTCACTGCATCCCATTTCACGCAGTCACTGCATCGCATTTCACGCAGTCACTGCATCGCATTTCACGCAGTCACTGCATCTCATTTCACTCAGTCACTGCATCACATGTCGCTCAGTCACTGCATCACATTTCAGTCAGTCACTGGTTCCCGTATCTCACAGACGCTGCATTCAATTTCCGACACTCACTGTATCCCATTGCCCATAGACACAGTATCTCCTTTCCCACAGTCTCTGCATCTCATTTCAATCAGTGATTGCATCCTACTTCCCAAAAATAGTGCATCTCATTTCACTCGGGCACTGCATCCCATTTCCCTCGGTCACAGCATCCTACTTCCCTCAGTCACTGCATCCCATTTCACTCAGTCACTGCATCCCATTTCACTCAGTCACTGCATCTCATTTCACTCAGTCACTGCATCCCATTTCACTCAGCCACTGCATCCCATTCCACTCAGTGACTGAATCACAGTTCACTCAGTGACTGAATCACAGTACACTCAGTGAGCGCATCATATTTCACTCAGTGACGGAATCACCTTTCACTCAGTGAGTGAATCACATTTCACTGAGTCACTGCGTCCCATTTCACGCAGTCACTGCATCCCATTTCACGCAGTCACTGCATCCCATTGCACTCAGTCACTGCATCCCACTTTCCTCAGTCACTGCATCCCATTTCACTCAGTCACTGCATCCCATTTCACTCAGTCACTGCATCCAATTTCCGTCAGTCACTCCATCCCATTTCCCTCAGTCGCAGCATCCCATTTCCCACAGACACTGCATTTCCTTTCCTTAAACCACTGCATCCCATTTCACTCAGTCACTGTAACCCAAGCCCGCTCGGGCACTGCATCCCTATTAACTCAGTCACTCCTTCCCAGTACCGCAGTCACTGCATCTCATTTCACTCAGTCACTGCATCTCATTTCACTCAGTCACTGCATCTCATTTCACTCAGTCACTGCATCCCATTTCACTCAGTCACTGCATCCCATTTCACTCAGCCACTGCATCCTATTTCACTCAGTGACTGCATCACAGTTCACTCAGTGACTGAATCACAGTACACCCAGTGACTGAATCACAGTACACTCAGTGACTGAATCACAGTACACTCAGTGACTGAATCACAGTACACTCAGTGAGTGCATCATATTTCACTCAGTGACGGAATCACCTGTCACTCAGTGACTGAATCACATTTCACTGAGTCACTGCGTCCCATTTCACGCAGTCACTGCATCCCATTTCACGCAGTCACTGCATCCCATTTCACTCAGTCACTGCATCACATTTCACTCAGTCACTGCATCACATTTCACTCAGTCACTGCATCCCATTTCACTCAGTCACTGTATCCCATTTCCTTCAGTCACTGCATCTCATTCACCACAGTCACTGCATCACATTTCACTCAGTCACTGCATCACATTTCACTCAGTCACTGTATCCCAATTCACTCCATCACTGCATCTCCTTCACCACAGTCACAGCATCCCATTTCCATCAGTCACTGTTTCCCGTATCTCACAGATGATGAGTTCAATTTCCCAGACTCACTGCATTCCATTTCCCTGAGTCACTGCATCCCATTTCCCTCAGTCACTGCGTCACATTTCCTTCAGACACTGCAGCTCATGTCACTCTGTCACTGCATCCAATTTCCATCAGTCACTGCATCCCGTTTCACCCAGTCACTGCATTCCATTGCACTCAGTGATGCATCCCATTTCAAGCAGTCACTGCATCCCATTTCAAGCAGTCACTGCATCGCATTTCACGCAGTCACTGCATCCCAATTCCATCAGTCACTGCATCCCATGTCCGTGTGTCACTTCATCCCATGTCCGTGTGTCACTACATCCCATGTCCCTCAGTCACTGCATCCCATGTCCCTCAGTCACTGCATCCCATTTCACTCAGTCACTGCTTCTCATTTCACTCAGACACTGCATCTCATTTCACTCAGTCACTGCATCCCATTTCACTCTGCCACTTCATCCTATTTCACTCAGTGACTGCATCACAGTTCACTCAGTGACTGAATCACAGTACACTCAGTGAGTGCATCATATATCACACAGTGACGGAATCACAATTCACTCAGTGACAGAATCACATTTCACTGAGTCACTGCGTCCCATTTCACGCAGTCACTGCATCGCATTTCACGCAGTCACTGCATCGCATTTCACGCAGTCACTGCATCCCATTTCACTCAGTCACTGCATCACATGTCACTCAGTCACTGCATCACATTTCAGTCAGTCACTGCATCCCAATTCACTCCATCACTGCATCTCCTTCACCACAGTCACAGCATCCCATTTCCGTCAGTCACTGGTTCCCGTATCTCACAGACGCTGCATTCAATTTCCGACACTCACTGTATCCCATTGCCCATAGACACAGTATCTCCTTTCCCACAGTCTCTGCATCTCATTTCAATCAGTGATTGCATCCTACTTCCCAAAAATAGTGCATCTCATTTCACTCGGGCACTGCATCCCATTTCCCTCGGTCACAGCATCCCACTTCCCTCAGTCACTGCATCCCATTTCACTCAGTCACTGCATCTCATTTCACTCAGTCACTGCATCTCATTTCACTCAGTCACTGCATCCCATTTCACTCAGCCACTGCATCCCATTCCACTCAGTGACTGAATCACAGTTCACTCAGTGACTGAATCACAGTACACTCAGTGAGTGCATCATATTTCACTCAGTGACGGAATCACCTTTCACTCAGTGAGTGAATCACATTTCACTGAGTCACTGCGTCCCATTTCACGCAGTACCTGCATCCCATTTCACGCAGTCACTGCATCCCATTGCACTCAGTCACTGCATCCCACTTTCCTCAGTCACTGCATCCCATTTCACTCAGTCACTGCATCCCATTTCACTAAGTCACTGCATCCAATTTCCGTCAGTCACTCCATCCCATTTCCCTCAGTCGCAGCATCCCATTTCCCACAGACACTGCATTTCCTTTCCTTAAACCACTGCATCCCATTTCACTCAGTCACTGTACCCCAAGCCCGCTCGGGCACTGCATCCCTATTAACTCAGTCACTCCTTCCCAGTACCTCAGTCACTGCATCTCATTTCACTCAGTCACTGCATCTCATTTCACTCAGTCACTGCATCCCATTTCACTCAGTCACTGCATCCCATTTCACTCAGCCACTGCATCCTATTTCATTCAGTGACTGCATCACAGTTCACTCAGTGACTGAATCACAGTTCACTCAGTGACTGAATCACAGTACACCCAGTGACTGAATCACAGTACACTCAGTGACTGAATCACAGTACACTCAGTGAGTGCATCATATTTTACTCAGTGACGGAATCACCTGTCACTCAGTGACTGAATCACATTTCACTGAGTCACTGCATCCCATTTCACGCAGTCACTGCATCCCATTTTACTCAGTCACTGCATCACATTTCACTCAGTCACTGCATCACATTTCACTCAGTCACTGCATCCCATTTCACTCAGTCACTGCATCCCATTTCCTTCAGTCACTGCATCTCCTTCACCACAGTCACTGCATCACATTTCACTCAGTCACTGCATCACATTTCACTCAGTCACTGTATCCCAATTCACTCCATCACTGCATCTCCTTCACCACAGTCACAGAATCCCATTTCCATCAGTCACTGTTTCCCGTATCTCACAGATGATGAGTTCAATTTCCCAGACTCACTGCATCCCATTTCCCTGAGTCACTGCATCCCAATTCCCTCAGTCACTGCGTCACATTTCTTTCAGACACTGCAGCTCATGTCACTCTGTCACTGCATCCAATTTCCATCAGTCACTGCATCCCGTTTCACCCAGTCACTGCATTCCATTGCACTCAGTGATGCATCCCATTTCAAGCAGTCACTGCATCCCATTTCAAGCAGTCACTGCATCGCATTTCACGCAGTCACTGCATCCCAATTCCATCAGTCACTGCATCCCATGTCCGTGTGTCACTGCATCCCATGTCCGTGTGACACTACATCCCATGTCCCTCAGTCACTGCATCCCATGTCCCTCAGTCACTGCATCCCATGTCCCTCAGTCACTGCATCCCATTTCACTCAGTCACTGCTTCTCATTTCACTCATACACTGCATCTCATTTCACTCAGTCACTGCATCCCATTTCACTCTGCCACTTCATCCTATTTCACTCAGTGACTGCATCACAGTTCACTCAGTGACTGAATCACAGTTCACTCAGTGACTGAATCACAGTACACTCAGTGAGTGCATCATATTTCACACAGTGACGGAATCACAATTCACTCAGTGACAGAATCACATTTCACTGAGTCACTGCGTCCCATTTCACGCAGTCACTGCATCCCATTTCACGCAGTCACTGCATCCCATTTCACGCAGTCACTGCATCACATGTCACTCAGTCACTGCATCACATTTCAGTCAGTCACTGCATCCCAATTCACTCAGTCACTGCATCTCCTTCACCACAGTCACAGCATCCCATTTCCATCAGTCACTGGTTCCCCTATCTCACAGACGCTGCATTCAATTTCCGACACTCACTGTATCCCATTTCCCATAGACACAGCATCTCCTTTCCCACAGTCTCTGCATCTCATTTCAATCAGTGATTGCATCCTACTTCCCAAAAATACTGCATCCCATTTCGCTCAGTCACTGCATCTCATTTTACTCGGGCACTGCATCCCATTTCCCTCAGTCACAGCATCCCACTTCCCTCAGTTCCTGCATCCCATTTCACTCAGTCACTGCATCCCACGTTCCTCAGTCACTGCATCCCATTTCACTCAGTCACTGCAACCCATTTCACTAAGTCACTGCAACCCATTTCACTCACTCACTGCATCCCATTTCCCTCAGTCACTGCATCCAATTTCCGTCAGTCACTCCATCCCATTTCCCTCAGTCGCAGCATCCCATTTCCCACAGACACTGCATTTCCTTTCCTTAAACCACTGCATCCCATTTCACTCAGTCACTGCACCCCAAGCCCGCTCGGGCACTGCATCCCTATTAACTCAGCCACTCCTTCCCAGTACCTCAGTCACTGCATCTCATTTCACTCAGTCACTGCATCCCATTTCACTCAGTCACTGCATCCCATTTCACTCAGCCACTGCAACCTATTTCACTCAGTGACTGCATCACAGTTCACTCAGTGACTGAATCACAGTTCACTCAGCGACTGAATCACAGTACACTCAGTGACAGAATCACATTTCACTGAGTCACTGCGTCCCATTTCACGCAGTCACTGCATCCCATTTCACGCAGTCACTGCATCCCATTTTACTCAGTCACTGCATCCCATTTCACTCAGTCACTGCATCCCATTTCACTCAGTCACTGCATCACATTTCACTCAGTCACTGTATCGCATTTCACTCAATCACTGCATCTCCTTCACCATAGTCACTGCATCCCATTTCCATCAGTCACTGTTTCCCTTATCTCATAGACGCTGCATTCAATTTCCCACACTCACTGCATCCCATTTCCCATCGTCACAGCATCTCCTTTCCCTCAGTCTCTGCATCTCATTTCAATCAGTGATTGCATCCGACTTCCCAAAAATAGTGCATCCCATTTTGCTCAGTCACTGCATCTCATTTCCCTCAGTCACTGCATCCCATTTCCCTCAGTCAGTGCATCCCATTTTCCTCAGTCACTGCATTGCACTTCCCTCTGTCAGTGCATCCCATTTCACTCAGTCAGTGCAACCCATTTCACTCGTCACTGCCACCCATTTCGCTCAGTCACTGCATCCCATTTCCGTCAGTCACTGCATCCCATTTCCCTCAGTCACTGCATCCCATTTCCCTCAGTCACTGCATCCCATTTCCCTCAGTCACTGCATCTCATTTCACTCGGTCAGTGCATCCCATTTCACTCAATCACTGCATCACATTTCACTAAGTCACTGCATCACATTTCACTCAGTCACTGCATCACATTTCACTCAGTCACTGCATCCCATTTATTCAATCACTGCATCTCCTTCACCACAGTCACTGCATCACATTTCTTTCAATCACTGTTTCCCGTATCTCACAGACGATGAATCCAATTTCCCACACTCACTGCATCCCATTTCCATCAGTCACTGCATCCCATTTCCCTCAGTCACTGCATCACATTTCCATCAGACACTGCAGCTCATGTCACTCTGTCACTGCATCCAATTTCCATCATTCACTGCATCACATTTCACTCAGTCACTGCATCACATTGCACTCAGTGACTGCATCGCATTTCACTCAGTCACTGCATCCCATTTCACGCAGTCACTGCATAATAATTCCCTCAGTCACTGCATCCCATGTCCGTGTGTCGCTGCATCCCATGTCCGTGTGTCACTGCATCCCATGTCCCTCAGTCACTGCATCCCATTTCACTCAGTCAGTGCGACCCTTTTCGGTCAGGCACTGTATCCCATTTCCCTCAGTCACTGCACCCCATGCCCGCTCGGGCACTGATTCCCTATTAACTCAGAAACTCCTTCCCAGTACCTCTGTCACTGCAGCTCATGTCACTCAGTCACTGCATCCCATTTCCCTCAGTCACTGCATTCCATGTCCCTCAGTCACAGCATCCCATGTCCCTCAGTCACAGCATCCCATGTCCCTCAGTCACTGCATCCCATTTCACTCAGCCACTGCATCCTATTTGACTCAGTGACTGCATCACAGTTCACTCAGTGACGTAATCACATTTCACTCAGTGACGGAATCACATTTCACTGAGTCTCTGCGTCCCATTTCACGCAGTCACTGCATCCCTTTTCACTCTGCCACGACATCACATTTCACACAGTCACTGCATCCCATTTCACGTAGTCACTGCATCCCATTTCACTCAGTCGCTGCATCCCCTTCACCACAGTCACTGCATCCCATTTCCATCAGTCACTGTTTTCGTATCTCACAGACAGTGCATTCTAAGCTTCTCATTTCACTCAGTCACTGCAGCTCATGTCGCTCTGTCACTGCATCCAATTTCCATCAGTCAGTGCATCTCATTTCACTCAGTCACTGCATCGCATTTCACTCAGTCACTCCTTCCCAGTACCTCAGTCACTGCATCCCATTTCCCTCAGTCACTGCATCACATTTCAATCAGGCACTGCATCTCATTTCACTCAGTCAGTGCACCTCATGTCACTCTGTCACTGCATCCAATTTCCATCAGTCACTGCATCCCATTTCACTCAGTGACGCATCCCATTTCACTCAGTGACTGCCTCCCAATTCACTCAGTGACTGAATCACATTTCACGCAGTCACTGCATCCCATTTCACTCAGTCACTGCATCCCATTTCACTCAGTCACTGCATCTCCTTCAACACAGTTCCTGCATCCCATTTCCATCAGTCACTGTTTCCCGTATCTCACACACGATGCATTCAATTTCCCACACTCAGTGCATCCCATTTCCCTCAGTCACTGCATCTCCTTCACCACAGTCACTGCATCACATCTCACGCAGTCACTGCATCACATTTCACTCAGTCACTGCATTGTATTTTACTCAGTCACTGCATCCCATTTCACTCAATCACTGCATCTCCTTCACCATAGTCACTGCATCCCATTTCCATCAGTCACTGTTTCCCTTATCTCACAGACGCTGCAAACAATTTCCCACACTCACTGCATCCCATTTCCCATCGTCACAGCATCTCCTTTCCCTCAGTCTCTGCATCTCATTTCAATCAGTGATTGCATCCTACTTCCCAAAAATAGTGCATCCCATTTCGCTCAGTCACTGCATCTCATTTCACTCAGTCACTGCATCCCATTTCCCTCAGTCACTGCATCCCATTTTCCTCAGTCACTGCATCGCACTTCCCCCTGTCACTGCATCCCATTTCCCTCAGTCGCAGCATTCCATTTCCCACAGACACTGCATTTCCTTTCCTTAAGTCACTGCATCCCATTTCACTCAGTCACTGCACCCCAAGCCCGCTCGGGCACTGCATCCCGATTAACTCAGTCACTCCTTCCCAGTACCTCAGTCACTGCATCGCATTTCAGTCAGTCACTGCATCTCATTTCACTCAGTCACTGCATCTCATTTCACTCAGTCACTGCATCCCATTTCACTCAGCCACTGCATCCCATTTCACTCAGTGACCGAATCACAGTTCACTCAGTGACTGAATCACAGTACACTCAGTGAGTGCATCATATTTCACTCAGTGACGGAATCACCTTTCACTCAGTGAGTGAATCACATTTCACTGAGTCACTGCGTCCCATTTCACGCAGTCACTGCATCCCATTTCACGCAGTCACTGCATCCCATTTCACTCAGTCACTGCATCCCATTTCCACCAGTTACTGCATCCCATTTCACTCAGCCACTGCATCCCATTTCACTAAGACAGTGCATCCCATTTCTCTCAGCCACTGTATCCCATTTCTCTCAGCCACTGTATCCCATTTCCCTCAGTCACTGTACTCCAAGCCGGCTCGGGCACTGTATCCCTATTAACTCAGTCACTGCATCCCATTTCACTCAGTCACGGCATCGCTTTTCACTCTGTCACTGCATCTCATTTCCATCAGTTACTGCATCATATTTCCATCAAACAATGCATCTCATTTCACTCAGTCAGTGCATCCCATTTCACTCAGTCACTGCAACCCATTTCGCTCAGTCACTGCATCCCATTTCCGTCAGTCACTCCATCCCATTTCCCTCAGTCGCAGCATCCCATTTCCCACAGGCACTGCATTTCCTTTCCTTAAGTCACTGCATCCCATTTCCCTCAAGTCACTGCATCCCATTTCCCTCAGTCACTGCATCTCATTTCACTTGGTCACTGCATCCCATTTCCCTCAGTCACTGCATCCCATTTCACTCAGTCACTGCATCACATTTTACTCAGTCACTGCGTCCCATTTCACGCAGTCTCTGCATCCCTTTTCACGCAGTCTCTGCATCCCTTTTCACTCAGTCACTGCATCCCATTTCACTCTGCCACGATATCACATTTCACGCAGTCACTGCATCCCATTTCCATCAGTAACTGCATCCCATTTCCCTCAGTCACAGCATCCCATTTTCCTCAGTCACTGCATCGCACTTCCCTCTGTCAGTGCATCCAATTTCACTCAGTCACTGCAACCCATTTCACTCGTCACTGCCACCCATTTCGCTCAGTCACTGCATCCCATTTCCGTCAGTCACTGCATCCCATTTCCCTCAGTCGCAGCATCCCATTTCCCACAGACACTGCATTTCCTTTCCTTAAGTCACTGCATCCCATTTCACTCAGTCACTGCACCCCAAGCCCGCTCGGGCACTGCATCCCTATTAACTCAGCCACTCCTTCCCAGTACCTCAGTCACTGCATCTCATTTCACTCAGTCACTGCATCCCATTTCACTCAGTCACTGCATCCCATTTCACTCAGCCACTGCAACCTATTTCACTCAGTGACTGCATCACAGTTCACTCAGTGACTGAATCACAGTTCACTCAGCGACTGAATCACAGTACACTCAGTGACAGAATCACATTTCACTGAGTCACTGCGTCCCATTTCACGCAGTCACTGCATCCCATTTCACGCAGTCACTGCATCCCATTTTACTCAGTCACTGCATCCCATTTCACTCAGTCACTGCATCCCATTTCACTCAGTCACTGCATCACATTTCACTCAGTCACTGTATCGCATTTCACTCAATCACTGCATCTCCTTCACCATAGTCACTGCATCCCATTTCCATCAGTCACTGTTTCCCTTATCTCACAGACGCTGCATTCAATTTCCCACACTCACTGCATCCCATTTCCCATCGTCACAGCATCTCCTTTCCCTCAGTCTCTGCATCTCATTTCAATCAGTGATTGCATCCGACTTCCCAAAAATAGTGCATCCCATTTTGCTCAGTCACTGCATCTCATTTCCCTCAGTCACTGCATCCCATTTCCCTCAGTCAGTGCATCCCATTTTCCTCAGTCACTGCATTGCACTTCCCTCTGTCAGTGCATCCCATTTCACTCAGTCAGTGCAACCCATTTCACTCGTCACTGCCACCCATTTCGCTCAGTCACTGCATCCCATTTCCGTCAGTCACTGCATCCCATTTCCCTCAGTCACTGCATCCCATTTCCCTCAGTCACTGCATCTCATTTCACTCGGTCAGTGCATCCCATTTCACTCAATCACTGCATCACATTTCACTAAGTCACTGCATCACATTTCACTCAGTCACTGCATCACATTTCACTCAGTCACTGCATCCCATTTATTCAATCACTGCATCTCCTTCACCACAGTCACTGCATCACATTTCTTTCAATCACTGTTTCCCGTATCTCACAGACGATGAATCCAATTTCCCACACTCACTGCATCCCATTTCCATCAGTCACTGCATCCCATTTCCCTCAGTCACTGCATCACATTTCCATCAGACACTGCAGCTCATGTCACTCTGTCACTGCATCCAATTTCCATCATTCACTGCATCACATTTCACTCAGTCACTGCATCACATTGCACTCAGTGACTGCATCGCATTTCACTCAGTCACTGCATCCCATTTCACGCAGTCACTGCATAATAATTCCCTCAGTCACTGCATCCCATGTCCGTGTGTCGCTGCATCCCATGTCCGTGTGTCACTGCATCCCATGTCCCTCAGTCACTGCATCCCATTTCACTCAGTCAGTGCGACCCTTTTCGGTCAGGCACTGTATCCCATTTCCCTCAGTCACTGCACCCCATGCCCGCTCGGGCACTGATTCCCTATTAACTCAGAAACTCCTTCCCAGTACCTCTGTCACTGCAGCTCATGTCACTCAGTCACTGCATCCCATTTCCCTCAGTCACTGCATTCCATGTCCCTCAGTCACAGCATCCCATGTCCCTCAGTCACAGCATCCCATGTCCCTCAGTCACTGCATCCCATTTCACTCAGCCACTGCATCCTATTTGACTCAGTGACTGCATCACAGTTCACTCAGTGACGTAATCACATTTCACTCAGTGACGGAATCACATTTCACTGAGTCTCTGCGTCCCATTTCACGCAGTCACTGCATCCCTTTTCACTCTGCCACGACATCACATTTCACACAGTCACTGCATCCCATTTCACGTAGTCACTGCATCCCATTTCACTCAGTCGCTGCATCCCCTTCACCACAGTCACTGCATCCCATTTCCATCAGTCACTGTTTTCGTATCTCACAGACAGTGCATTCTAAGCTTCTCATTTCACTCAGTCACTGCAGCTCATGTCGCTCTGTCACTGCATCCAATTTCCATCAGTCAGTGCATCTCATTTCACTCAGTCACTGCATCGCATTTCACTCAGTCACTCCTTCCCAGTACCTCAGTCACTGCATCCCATTTCCCTCAGTCACTGCATCACATTTCAATCAGGCACTGCATCTCATTTCACTCAGTCAGTGCACCTCATGTCACTCTGTCACTGCATCCAATTTCCATCAGTCACTGCATCCCATTTCACTCAGTGACGCATCCCATTTCACTCAGTGACTGCCTCCCAATTCACTCAGTGACTGAATCACATTTCACGCAGTCACTGCATCCCATTTCACTCAGTCACTGCATCCCATTTCACTCAGTCACTGCATCTCCTTCAACACAGTTCCTGCATCCCATTTCCATCAGTCACTGTTTCCCGTATCTCACACACGATGCATTCAATTTCCCACACTCAGTGCATCCCATTTCCCTCAGTCACTGCATCTCCTTCACCACAGTCACTGCATCACATCTCACGCAGTCACTGCATCACATTTCACTCAGTCACTGCATTGTATTTTACTCAGTCACTGCATCCCATTTCACTCAATCACTGCATCTCCTTCACCATAGTCACTGCATCCCATTTCCATCAGTCACTGTTTCCCTTATCTCACAGACGCTGCAAACAATTTCCCACACTCACTGCATCCCATTTCCCATCGTCACAGCATCTCCTTTCCCTCAGTCTCTGCATCTCATTTCAATCAGTGATTGCATCCTACTTCCCAAAAATAGTGCATCCCATTTCGCTCAGTCACTGCATCTCATTTCACTCAGTCACTGCATCCCATTTCCCTCAGTCACTGCATCCCATTTTCCTCAGTCACTGCATCGCACTTCCCCCTGTCACTGCATCCCATTTCCCTCAGTCGCAGCATTCCATTTCCCACAGACACTGCATTTCCTTTCCTTAAGTCACTGCATCCCATTTCACTCAGTCACTGCACCCCAAGCCCGCTCGGGCACTGCATCCCGATTAACTCAGTCACTCCTTCCCAGTACCTCAGAAACTGCATCGCATTTCAGTCAGTCACTGCATCTCATTTCACTCAGTCACTGCATCTCATTTCACTCAGTCACTGCATCCCATTTCACTCAGCCACTGCATCCCATTTCACTCAGTGACCGAATCACAGTTCACTCAGTGACTGAATCACAGTACACTCAGTGAGTGCATCATATTTCACTCAGTGACGGAATCACCTTTCACTCAGTGAGTGAATCACATTTCACTGAGTCACTGCGTCCCATTTCACGCAGTCACTGCATCCCATTTCACGCAGTCACTGCATCCCATTTCACTCAGTCACTGCATCCCATTTCCACCAGTTACTGCATCCCATTTCACTCAGCCACTGCATCCCATTTCACTAAGACAGTGCATCCCATTTCTCTCAGCCACTGTATCCCATTTCTCTCAGCCACTGTATCCCATTTCCCTCAGTCACTGTACTCCAAGCCGGCTCGGGCACTGTATCCCTATTAACTCAGTCACTGCATCCCATTTCACTCAGTCACGGCATCGCTTTTCACTCTGTCACTGCATCTCATTTCCATCAGTTACTGCATCATATTTCCATCAAACAATGCATCTCATTTCACTCAGTCAGTGCATCCCATTTCACTCAGTCACTGCAACCCATTTCGCTCAGTCACTGCATCCCATTTCCGTCAGTCACTCCATCCCATTTCCCTCAGTCGCAGCATCCCATTTCCCACAGGCACTGCATTTCCTTTCCTTAAGTCACTGCATCCCATTTCCCTCAAGTCACTGCATCCCATTTCCCTCAGTCACTGCATCTCATTTCACTTGGTCACTGCATCCCATTTCCCTCAGTCACTGCATCCCATTTCACTCAGTCACTGCATCACATTTTACTCAGTCACTGCGTCCCATTTCACGCAGTCTCTGCATCCCTTTTCACGCAGTCTCTGCATCCCTTTTCACTCAGTCACTGCATCCCATTTCACTCTGCCACGATATCACATTTCACGCAGTCACTGCATCCCATTTCCATCAGTAACTGCATCCCATTTCCCTCAGTCACAGCATCCCATTTTCCTCAGTCACTGCATCGCACTTCCCTCTGTCAGTGCATCCAATTTCACTCAGTCACTGCAACCCATTTCACTCGTCACTGCCACCCATTTCGCTCAGTCACTGCATCCCATTTCCGTCAGTCACTGCATCCCATTTCCCTCAGTCGCAGCATCCCATTTCCCACAGACACTGCATTTCCTTTCCTTAAGTCACTGCATCCCATTTCACTCAGTCACTGCACCCCAAGCCCGCTCGGGCACTGCATCCCTATTAACTCAGTCACTCCTGCCCAGTACCTCAGTCACTGCATCGCATTTCACTCAGTCACTGCATCCCATTTCACTCAGCCACTGCATCCCATTTCACTCAGTGACTGCATCACAGTTCACTCAGTGACTGAATCACAGTACACTCAGTAAGTGCATCATATTTCACTCAGTGACGGAATCACCTTTCACTCAGTGAGTGAATCACATTTCACTGAGTCACTGCGTCCCATTTCACGCAGTCACTGCATCCCATTGCACTCAGTCACTGCATCCCATTGCACTCAGTCACTGCATCCCATTGCACTCAGTCACTGCATCCCATTACACTCAGTCACTGCATCCCATTTCACTCAGTCACTGCATCACATTTCACTCACTCACTGCATCCCAATTCACTCCATCACTGCATCTCCCTCACCTCAGTCAGCGCATCCCATTTCGATCAGTCACTACATCCCATTTCCACCAGTTACTGCATCCCATTTCACTCAGCCACTGCATCCCATTTCACTAAGACAGTGCATCCCATTTCTCTCAGCCACTGTATCCCATTTCCCTCAGACACTGTACTCCAAGCCGGATCGGGCACTGTATCCCTATTAACTCAGTCACTGCATCCCATTTCACTCAGTCACTGCATCGCTTTTCACTCTGTCACTGCATCTCATTTCCATCAGTTACTGCATCATATTTCCATCAAACAAGGCATCTCATTTCACTCAGTCACTGCATCGCATTTCACTCTGTCAGTGCTTCCCATTTCACTTAGTCACTGCATCCCATTTCACTCAGTCACTGCATCACATTTCACTCAGTCACTGCATCACATTTCACTCAGTCACTGCATCACATTTCACTCTGTCAGTGCTTCCCATTTCACTTAGTCACTGCATGTCATTATACACAGTCACTGCAACCCATTTCCCTCAGTCACTGCGTCCCATTTCACTCAGTGATGCGTCCAATTTCACTCAGTGGCTGCAACACATTTCACTCAGAGACTGCATCCCATTTCACTCAGTCACTGCATCCCATTTCACTCAGTCACTGAATCCCATGTCCCACAGTAACTGCATCCAATTTCCATCAGTCACTGCATCTCATTTCACTCATTAACTGCATCCCATTTCAATCAGACACTGCATCCCATCTCACTCAGACACTGCATCCCATCTCACTCAGTCACTGCATCCCATTTCCCTCAGTCACTGCATCCCATTTTCCTCAGTCACTGCATCGCACTTCCCTCTGTCACTGCATCCCATTTCCCTCAGTCGCAGCATTCCATTTCCCACAGACACTGCATTTCCTTTCCTTAAGTCACTGCATCCCATTTCACTCAGTCACTGCACCCCAAGCCCGCTCGGGCACTGCATCCCTATTAACTCAGTCACTCCTTCCCAGTACCTCAGAAACTGCATCGCATTTCAGTCAGTCACAGCATCTCATTTCACTCAGTCACTGCATCTCATTTCACTCAGTCACTGCATCCCATTTCACTCAGCCACTGCATCCCATTTCACTCAGTGACTGAATCACAGTTCACTCAGTGACTGAATCACAGTACACTCAGTGAGTGCATCATATTTCACTCAGTGACGGAATCACCTTTCACTCAGTGAGTGAATCACATTTCACTGAGTCACTGCGTCCCATTTCACGCAGTCACTGCATCCCATTTCACGCAGTCACTGCATCCCATTGCACTCAGTCACTGCATCCCATTGCACTCAGTCACTGCATCCCATTGCACTCAGTCACTGCATCCCATTGCACTCAGTCACTGCATCCCATTACACTCAGTCACTGCATCCCATTACACTCAGTCACTGCATCCCATTCCACTCAGTCACTGCATCCCATTTCACTCAGTCACTGCATCACATTTCACTCAGTCACTGCATCACATTTCACTCAGTCACTGCATCCCAATTCACTCCATCACTGCATCTCCCTCACCTCAGTCACCGCATCCCATTTCGATCAGTCACTGCATCCCATTTCCACCAGTTACTGCATCCCATTTCATTCAGCCACTGCATCCCATTTCACTAAGACAGTGCATCCCGTTTCTCTCAGCCACTGTATCCCATTTCCCTCAGTCACTGTACTCCAAGCCGGCTCGGGTACTGTATCCCTATTAACTCAGTCACTGCATCCCATTTCACTCAGTCACGGCATCGCTTTTCACTCTGTCACTGCATCTCATTTCCATCAGTTACTGCATCATATTTCCATCAAACAATGCATCTCATTTCACTCAGTCAGTGCATCCCATTTCACTCAGTCACTGCATCCCATTTCACTCAGTCACTGCAACCCATTTCACTCAGTCACTGCAACCCATTTCACTCAGTCACTGCAACCCATTTCGCTCAGTCACTGCATCCCATTTCCGTCAGTCACTCCATCCCATTTCCCTCAGTCGCAGCATCCCATTTCCCACAGGCACTGCATTTCCTTTCCTTAAGTCACTGCATCCCATTTAACTCAAGTCACTGCATCCCATTTCCCTCAGTCACTGCATCTCATTTCACTTGGTCACTGCATCCCATTTCCCTCAGTCACTGCATCCCATTTCACTCAGTCACTGCATCACATTTTACTCAGTCACTGCGTCCCATTTCACGCAGTCTCTGCATCCCTTTTCACTCAGTCACTGCATCCCATTTCACTCTGCCACGACATCACATTTCACGCAGTCACAGCATCCCATTTCCATCAGTAACTGCATCCCATCTCACACAGTCACTGTATCCCATTTCACGCAGTCACTGCATCCCATTTCACTCAGTCGCTGCATCCCCTTCACCAGAGTCACTGCATCCCATTTCCATCAGTCACTGTTTTCGTATCTCACAGACAGTGCATTCTAAGCTTCTCATTTCACTCAGTCACTGCAGCTCATGTCGCTCTGTCACTGCATCCAATTTCCATCAGTCAGTGCATCTCATTTCACTCAGTCACTGCATCGCATTTCACTCAGTCACTCCTTCCCAGTACCTCAGTCACTGCATCCCATTTCCCTCAGTCACTGCATCACATTTCAATCAGGCACTGCATCTCATTTCACTCAGTCAGTGCACCTCATGTCACTCTGTCACTGCATCCAATTTCGATCAGTCACTGCATCCCATTTCACTCAGTGACGCATCCCATTTCACTCAGTGACTGCCTCCCAATTCACTCAGTGACTGAATCACATTTCACGCAGTCACTGCATCCCATTTCACTCAGTCACTGCATCCCATTTCACTCAGTCACTGCATCTCCTTCAACACAGTTACTGCATCCCATTTCCATCAGTCACTGTTTCCCGTATCTCACACACGATGCATTCAATTTCCCACACTCAGTGCATCCCATTTCCCTCAGTCACTGCATCTCCTTCACCACAGTCACTGCATCACATTTCACGCAGTCACTGCATCACATTTCACTCAGTCACTGCATTGTATTTTACTCAGTCACTGCATCCCATTTCACTCAATCACTGCATCTCCTTCACCATAGTCACTGCATCCCATTTCCATCAGTCACTGTTTCCCTTATCTCACAGACGCTGCAAACAATTTCCCACACTCACTGCATCCCATTTCCCATCGTCACAGAAACTCCTTTCCCTCAGTCTCTGCATCTCATTTCAATCAGTGATTGCATCCTACTTCCCAAAAATAGTGCATCCCATTTCGCTCAGTCACTGCATCTCATTTCACTCAGTCACTGCATCCCATTTCCCTCAGTCACAGCATCCCATTTTCCTCAGTCACTGCATCGCACTTCCCTCTGTCAGTGCTTCCAATTTCACTCAGTCACTGCAACCCATTTCACTCGTCACTGCCACCCATTTCGCTCAGTCACTGCATCCAATTTCCGTCAGTCACTGCATCCCATTTCCCTCAGTCGCAGCATCCCATTTCCCACAGACACTGCATTTCCTTTCCTTAAGTCACTGCATCCCATTTCACTCAGTCACTGCACCCCAAGCCCGCTCGGGCACTGCATCCCTATTAACTCAGTCACTCCTGCCCAGTACCTCAGTCACTGCATCGCATTTCAGTCAGTCACTGCATCTCATTTCACTCAGTCACTGCATCTCATTTCACTCAGTCACTGCATCCCATTTCACTCAGCCACTGCATCCCATTTCACTCAGTGACTGCATCACAGTTCACTCAGTGACTGAATCACAGTACACTCAGTAAGTGCATCATATTTCACTCAGTGACGGAATCACCTTTCACTCAGTGAGTGAATCACATTTCACTGAGTCACTGCGTCCCATTTCTCGCAGTCACTGCATCCCATTTCACGCAGTCACTGCATCCCATTGCACTCAGTCACTGCATCCCATTGCACTCAGTCACTGCATCCCATTACACTCAGTCACTGCATCCCATTTCACTCAGTCACTGCATCCCATTTCACTCAGTCACTGCATCACATTTCACTCAGTCACTGCATCCCAATTCACTCCATCACTGCATCTCCCTCACCTCAGTCACCGCATCCCATTTCGATCAGTCACTGCATCCCATTTCCACCAGTTACTGCATCCCATTTCACTCAGCCACTGCATCCCATTTCACTAAGACAGTGCATCCCATTTCTCTCAGCCACTGTATCCCATTTCCCTCAGACACTGTACTCCAAGCCGGATCGGGCACTGTATCCCTATTAACTCAGTCACTGCATCCCATTTCACTCAGTCACTGCATCGCTTTTCACTCTGTCACTGCATCTCATTTCCATCAGTTACTGCATCATATTTCTATCAAACAAGGCATCTCATTTCACTCAGTCACTGCATCGCATTTCACTCTGTCAGTGCTTCCCATTTCACTTAGTCACTGCATCCCATTTCACTCAGTCACTGCATCACATTTCACTCAGTCACTGCATCACATTTCACTCAGTCACTGCATCACATTTCACTCAGTCACTGCATCACATTTCACTCTGTCAGTGCTTCCCATTTCACTTAGTCACTGCATGTCATTATACACAGTCACTGCAACCCATTTCCCTCAGTCACTGCGTCCCAATTCACTCAGTGATGCGTCCAATTTCACTCAGTGGCTGCAACACATTTCACTCAGAGACTGCATCCCATTTCACTCAGTCACTGCATCCCATTTCACTCAGTCACTGAATCCCATGTCCCACAGTAACTGCATCCAATTTCCATCAGTCACTGCATCTCATTTCACTCATTAACTGCATCCCATTTCAATCAGACACTGCATCCCATCTCACTCAGACACTGCATCCCATCTCACTCAGTCACTGCATCCCATTTCCCTCAGTCACTGCATCCCATTTCCATTCGTCACTGGTTCCCCTATCTCACAGACGCTGCATTCAATTTCCGACACTCACTGTATCCCATTTCCCATCGACACAGCATCTCCCTTCCCTCAGACTCTGCATCTCACTTCAATCAGTGATTGCATCCTACTTCCCACAAATACTGCATCCGATTTCGCTCAGTCACTGCATCTCATTTCACTTGGTCACTGCATCCCATTTCCCTCAGTCACTGCATCCCATTTCCCTCAGTCACTGCATCCCATTTCCGTCAGTTGCTGCATCATACTTCCATCAAACAATGCATCTCATTTCACTCAGTCAGTGCATCGCATTTCCCTCAGTCAGTGCATCCCATTTCACTCAGTCACTGCATCCCATTTCACTCAGTCACTGCAACCCATTTCACTCAGTCACTGCAACCCATTTCACTCAGTCACTGCAACCCATTTCGCTCAGTCACTGCATCCCATTTCCGTCAGTCACTCCATCCCATTTCCCTCAGTCGCAGCATCCCATTTCCCACAGACACTGCATTTCCTTTCCTTAAGTCACTGCGTCCCATTTCCCTCAGTCACTGCATCTCATTTCACTCGGTCACTGCATCCCATTTCCCTCAGTCACTGCATCCCATTTCACTCAGTCACTGGATCTCCTTCACCATAGTCACTGCATCCCATTTCCATCAGTCACAGTTTCCCGTATCTCACAGGCGCTGCATTCAATTTCCGACACTCACTGCATCCCATTTCCCAGAATCACAGCGACTCCTTTCCCTCAGTCACTGCATCTCATTTCACTCAGTCACTGCATCCCATTTCCCACAGTCACTGCATCCCATTTCCCTCAGTCAATGCATCCCATGTCCCTCAGTCACTGCATCCCATTTCACTCAGTCAGTGCGTCCCATTTCGCTCAGGCACTGTATCCCATTTCCGTCACTCACTGCACCCCGAGTCCGCTCGGGCATTGCACCCCGATGAACTCAGTCACTCCTTCCTGTTACCTCAGTCACTGAATCCCATTTCCCTCAGGTTCTGCATCACATTTCCATCAGATACTGCAGCTCATGTCACTCTGTCACTGCATCCCATTTCCCTCAGTCACTGCATCCCATTTAACTCAGTCACTGCATCCCATTTCACTCAGTCACTGCATCTCCTTCGCCACAGTCACAGCATCCCACTTCAAGCAGTCACTGCTTCCCGTATCTCACAGACGCTGCATTCAATTTCCCACACTCACTGCATCCACATTTCCCATCGTGACAGCATCTCCTTTCCCTCAGTCTCTGCATCGCATTTCACTCAGTGGTTGCATCCCATTTCCCTCAGTCACTGCATCCCATTTCCGTCACTCACTGCACCCCGAGACCGCTCGGGCATTGCACCCCGATGAACTCAGTCGCTCCTTCCTGTTACCTCAGTCACTGAATCCCATTTCCCTCAGGTTCTGCATCACATTTCCATCAGATACTGCAGCTCATGTCACTCTGTCACTGCATCGCATTTCCCTCAGTCACTGCATCCCATTTAACTCAGTCACTGCATCCCATTTCACTCAGTCACTGCATCTCCTTCGCCACAGTCACAGCATCCCACTTCAAGCAGTCACTGCTTCCCGTATCTCACAGACGCTGCATTCAATTTCCCACACTCACTGCATCCACATTTCCCATCGTGACAGCATCTCCTTTCCCTCAGTCTCTGCATCGCATTTCACTCAGTGGTTGCATCCCATTTCCCTCAGTCACTGCATCCCATTTCCGTCAGTCACTGCATCCCATTTCCCTCAGTCACTCCTTCCCAGTACCTCAGTCACTGCATCCCATTTCCCTCAATTACTGCATCACATTGCACTCAGGCACTGTATCCCATTTCCCTCAGTCACTGCACCCCAAGCCCGCTCGGGCACTGCATCACTATTCACTCAGTCACTGCATCCCATGTCCCACAGTAACTGCATCACATTTCCATCAGTCACTACATCTCATTTCACTAATTCACTGCATCCCATTTCACGCAGTCACTGCATCCCATTTCCCTCAGTCACAGCATCTCATTTCACTCAGTCACTGCATCCCATTTCCCTCAGTCATTGCATCCCAATTCTCTCAGTCACTGCATCCCATGTCCCTGTGACAGTGCATCCCATGTCCGTGTGTCACTGCATCCCATGTCCCTCAGTCACTGCATCACATGTCCCTCAGTCACAGCATCTCATTTCACTCGGTCACTGCATCCCATTTCCCTCAGTCATTGCATCCCAATTCTCTCAGTCAGTGCATCCCATGTCCGTGTGACAGTGCATCCCATGTCCGTGTGTCACTGCATCCCATGTCCCTCAGTCACTGCATCACATGTCCCTCAGACACTGCATCTCATTTCACTCAGTCACTGCATCCCATTTCCCTCAGTCACTGCATCCCATGTCCCTCAGTCACTGCATCCCATGTCCCTCAGTCACTGCATCCCATGTCCCTCAGTCACTGCATCCCATTTCCGTCCAATTACTGCATCATATTTCCATCAAACAAGGCATCTCATTTCACTCAGTCACTGCATGTCATTTCACTCAGTCACTGCATCCCATTTCCCTCAGTCACTGCATCCCATGTCCTTCAGTCACTGCATCCCATGTCCTTCAGTCACTGCATCCCATGTCCCTCAGTCACTGCATCCCATGTCCCTCAGTCACTGCATCTCATTTCCGTCAGTTACTGCATCATATTTCATTCAAACAAGGCATCTCATTTCACTGAGTCACTGCATCGCATTTCACTCAGTCAGTGCTTCCCATTTCACTCAGTCACTGCATCCCATTTCCCTCAGTCATTGCATCCCAATTCTCTCAGTCACTGCATCCCATGTCCGTGTGACAGTGCATCCCATGTCCGTGTGTCACTGCATCCCATGTCCCTCAGTCACTGCATCACATGTCCCTCAGACACTGCATCTCATTTCACTCAGTCACTGCATCCCATTTCCCTCAGTCACTGCATCCCATGTCCCTCAGTCACTGCATCCCATGTCCCTCAGTCACTGCATCCCATTTCACTCTGTCACTGCATCTCATTTCCGTCCAATTACTGCATCATATTTCCACCAAACAAGGCATCTCATTTCACTCAGTCACTGCATGTCATTTCACTCAGTCACTGCATCCCATTTCCCTCAGTCACTGCATCCCATGTCCTTCAGTCACTGCATCCCATGTCCCTCAGTCACTGCATCCCATGTCCCTCAGTCACTGAATCCCATGTCCCTCAGTCACTGCATCCCATGTCCCTCAGTCACTGCATCCCATGTCCCTCAGTCACTGCATCCCATTTCACTCTGTCACTGCATCTCATTTCCGTCAGTTACTGCATCATATTTCCATCAAACAAGGCATCTCATTTCACTGAGTCACTGCATCGCATTTCACTCAGTCAGTGCTTCCCATTTCACTCAGTCACTGCGTCCCATTTCCCTCAGTCACTGCGTCCCATTTCACTCAGTGATGCGTCCAATTTCAGTCAGTGACTGCAACACATTTCGCTCAGAGACTGCATCCCATTTCACTCAGTGAATGCAACACATTTCGCTCAGAGACTGCATCCCATTTCACTCAGAGACTGCATCCCATTTCACTCAGAGACTGCATCCCATTTCACTCAGTCACTGCATCCCATTTCACTCAGTCACTGCATCCCATTTCCCTCAGTCACTGCATCTCATTTCACTAAGGCACTGTATCCCATCGCCCTCACTCACTGCACCCCGAGTCCGCTCGGGCATTGCACTCCGATGAACTCAGTCACTCCTTCCCGTTACCTCAGTCACTGAATCCCATTTCCCTCAGGTTCTGTATCACATTTCCATCAGATACTGCAGCTCATGTCACTCTGTCACTGCATCCCATTTCCCTCAGTCACTGCATCCCATTTAGCTCAGTCACTGCATCCCATTTCACTCAGTCACTGCATCTCCTTCGCCACAGTCACAGCATCACATTTCACTCAGTCACTGCATCGTATTTTACTCAGTCACTGCATCCCATTTCACTCAATGACTGCATCTCCTTCCCCACAGTCACTGCGTCCAATTTCGATCAGTCACTGTTTCCCGTATCACACAGACGCTGCATTCAATTTCCCACACTCAGTGCATCCACATTTCCCATCGTGACAGCATCTCCTTTCCCTCAGTCTCTGCATCACATTTCACTCAGTGGTTGCATCCCATTTCCCTCAGTCACTGCATCCCATTTCCGTCAGTCACTGCATCCCATTTCCCTCAGTCACTCCTTCCCAGAACCTCAGTCACTGCATCCTATTTCCCTCAATTACTGCATCACATTGCACTCAGGCACTGTATCCCATTTCCCTCAGTCACTGCACCCCAAGCCCGCTCGGGCACTGCATCACTATTCACTCAGTCACTGCATCCCATGTCCCACAGTAACGGCATCACATTTCCATCAGTCACTACATCTCATTTCAGTAATTCACTGCATCCCATTTCACGCAGTCACTGCATCCCATTTCCCTCAGTCACAGCATCTCATTTCACTCGGTCACTGCATCCCATTTCCCTCAGTCATTGCATCCCAATTCTCTCAGTCACTGCATCCCATGTCCCTGTGACAGTGCATCCCATGTCCGTGTGTCACTGCATCCCATGTCCCTCAGTCACTGCATCACATGTCCCTCAGTCACAGCATCTCATTTCACTCGGTCACTGCATCCCATTTCCCTCAGTCATTGCATCCCAATTCTCTCAGTCACTGCATCCCATGTCCGTGTGTCACTGCATCCCATGTCCCTCAGTCACTGCATCACATGTCCCTCAGTCACTGCATCTCATTTCACTCAGTCACTGCATCACATTTCCCTCAGTCACTGCATCCCATTTCCCTCAGCCACTGCATCCCATTTCACTCAGTGACTGCATCACAGTTCACTCAGTGACTGCATCACAGTTCACTCAGTGACTGAATCACAGTACACTCAGTGAGTGCATCATATTTCACTCAGTGACGGAATCACATTTCACTGAGTCACTGCATCTCATTTCACTCAGTCACTGCATCACATTTCCCTCAGTCACTGCATCCCATTTCCCTCAGCCACTGCATCCCATTTCCCTCAGCCACTGCATCCCATTTCACTCAGTGACTGCATCACAGTTCACTCAGTGACTGAATCACAGTACACTCAGTGAGTGCATCATATTTCACTCAGTGACGGAATCACATTTCACTCAGTGACTGAATCACATTTCACTGAGTCACTGCAGCCCATTTCACACAGTCACTGCATTCCATTTCCCATCGTCACAGCATCTCCTTTCCCACAGTCTCTGCATCTCATTTCAATCAGTGATTGCATCCTCCTTCCCAAAAAGAGTGCATCCCATTTTGCTCAGTCACGGCATCTCATTTCACTCGGTCACTGCATCCCATTTCCCTTAGTCACTGCATCCCATTTCCCTCAGTCACTGCATCTCATTTCCGTCAGTTACTGCATCATATTTCCATCAAACAATGCATCTCATTTCACTCAGTCACTGCATCCCAATTCCCTCAGGTCACAGCATCCCATGTCCATGTGTCACTGCATCCCATGTCCGTGTGTCACTGCATCCCATGACCCTCATTCACTGCATCCCATTTCCCTCAGTCACGGCATCCCATTTCACTCAGTCACGGCATCCCATGTCCCTCAGTCACTGCATCCCATGTCCCTCAGTCACTGCATCCCATGTCCCTCAGTCACTGCATCCCATTTCACTCAGTCACTGCATCCCATTTCACTCAGTCACTGCATCTCATTTCACTCAGCCATTGCATCCAATTTCACTCAGTGACTGCATCACAGTTCACTCAGTGACTGAATCACAGTACACTCAGTGAGTGCGTCATATTTCACTCAGTGACGGAATCACATTTCACTCAGTGACTGAATCACATTTCACTTCGTCACTGCGTCCCATTTCACGCAGTCACTGCATCCCATTTCACGCAGTCACTGCATCCCATTTCACGCAATCACTGCATCCCATTTCACTCAGTCACTGCATCACATTTCACTCAGTCACTGCATCACATTTCAGTCAGTCACTGCATCCCAATTCACTCCATCACTGCATCTCCTTCTCCACAGTCACAGCATCCCATTTCCATCAGTCACTGGTTCCCGTATCTCACAGACGCTGCATTCAATTTCCCACACTCACTGCATCCACATTTCCCATCGTGACAGCATCTCCTTTCCCTCAGTCTCTGCATCGCATTTCACTCAGTGGTTGCATCCCATTTCCCTCAGTCACTGCATCCCATTTCCGTCAGTCACTGCATCCCATTTCCCTCAGTCACTCCTTCCCAGTACGTCAGTCACTGCATCCCATTTCCCTCAATTACTGCATCACATTGCACTCAGGCACTGTATCCCATTTCCCTCAGTCACTGCACCCCAAGCCCGCTCGGGCACTGCATCACTATTCACTCAGTCACTGCATCCCATGTCCCACAGTAACTGCATCACATTTCCATCAGTCACTACATCTCATTTCAGTAATTCACTGCATCCCATTTCACGCAGTCACTGCATCCCATTTCCCTCAGTCACAGCATCTCATTTCACTCGGTCACTGCATCCCATTTCCCTCAGTCATTGCATCCCAATTCTCTCAGTCACTGCATCCCATGTCCCTGTGACAGTGCATCCCATGTCCGTGTGTCACTGCATCCCATGTCCCTCAGTCACTGCATCACATGTCCCTCAGTCACAGCATCTCATTTCACTCGGTCACTGCATCCCATTTCCCTCAGTCATTGCATCCCAATTCTCTCAGTCAGTGCATCCCATGTCCGTGTGACAGTGCATCCCATGTCCGTGTGTCACTGCATCCCATGTCCCTCAGTCACTGCATCACATGTCCCTCAGACACTGCATCTCATTTCACTCAGTCACTGCATCCCATTTCCCTCAGTCACTGCATCCCATGTCCCTCAGTCACTGCATCCCATGTCCCTCAGTCACTGCATCCCATGTCCCTCAGTCACTGCATCCCATTTCCGTCCAATTACTGCATCATATTTCCATCAAACAAGGCATCTCATTTCACTCAGTCACTGCATGTCATTTCACTCAGTCACTGCATCCCATTTCCCTCAGTCACTGCATCCCATGTCCTTCAGTCACTGCATCCCATGTCCCTCAGTCACTGCATCCCATGTCCCTCAGTCACTGCATCCCATTTCACTCTGTCACTGCATCTCATTTCCGTCAGTTACTGCATCATATTTCATTCAAACAAGGCATCTCATTTCACTGAGTCACTGCATCGCATTTCACTCAGTCAGTGCTTCCCATTTCACTCAGTCACTGCATCCCATTTCCCTCAGTCATTGCATCCCAATTCTCTCAGTCACTGCATCCCATGTCCGTGTGACAGTGCATCCCATGTCCGTGTGTCACTGCATCCCATGTCCCTCAGTCACTGCATCACATGTCCCTCAGACACTGCATCTCATTTCACTCAGTCACTGCATCCCATTTCCCTCAGTCACTGCATCCCATGTCCCTCAGTCACTGCATCCCATGTCCCTCAGTCACTGCATCCCATTTCACTCTGTCACTGCATCTCATTTCCGTCCAATTACTGCATCATATTTCCACCAAACAAGGCATCTCATTTCACTCAGTCACTGCATGTCATTTCACTCAGTCACTGCATCCCATGTCCTTCAGTCACTGCATCCCATGTCCCTCAGTCACTGCATCCCATGTCCCTCAGTCACTGAATCCCATGTCCCTCAGTCACTGCATCCCATGTCCCTCAGTCACTGCATCCCATGTCCCTCAGTCACTGCATCCCATTTCACTCTGTCACTGCATCTCATTTCCGTCAGTTACTGCATCATATTTCCATCAAACAAGGCATCTCATTTCACTGAGTCACTGCATCGCATTTCACTCAGTCAGTGCTTCCCATTTCACTCAGTCACTGCGTCCCATTTCCCTCAGTCACTGCGTCCCATTTCACTCAGTGATGCGTCCAATTTCAGTCAGTGACTGCAACACATTTCGCTCAGAGACTGCATCCCATTTCACTCAGTGAATGCAACACATTTCGCTCAGAGACTGCATCCCATTTCACTCAGAGACTGCATCCCATTTCACTCAGAGACTGCATCCCATTTCACTCAGTCACTGCATCCCATTTCACTCAGTCACTGCATCCCATTTCCCTCAGTCACTGCATCTCATTTCACTAAGGCACTGTATCCCATCGCCCTCACTCACTGCACCCCGAGTCCGCTCGGGCATTGCACTCCGATGAACTCAGTCACTCCTTCCCGTTACCTCAGTCACTGAATCCCATTTCCCTCAGGTTCTGTATCACATTTCCATCAGATACTGCAGCTCATGTCACTCTGTCACTGCATCCCATTTCCCTCAGTCACTGCATCCCATTTAGCTCAGTCACTGCATCCCATTTCACTCAGTCACTGCATCTCCTTCGCCACAGTCACAGCATCACATTTCACTCAGTCACTGCATCGTATTTTACTCAGTCACTGCATCCCATTTCACTCAATGACTGCATCTCCTTCCCCACAGTCACTGCGTCCAATTTCGATCAGTCACTGTTTCCCGTATCACACAGACGCTGCATTCAATTTCCCACACTCAGTGCATCCACATTTCCCATCGTGACAGCATCTCCTTTCCCTCAGTCTCTGCATCACATTTCACTCAGTGGTTGCATCCCATTTCCCTCAGTCACTGCATCCCATTTCCGTCAGTCACTGCATCCCATTTCCCTCAGTCACTCCTTCCCAGAACCTCAGTCACTGCATCCTATTTCCCTCAATTACTGCATCACATTGCACTCAGGCACTGTATCCCATTTCCCTCAGTCACTGCACCCCAAGCCCGCTCGGGCACTGCATCACTATTCACTCAGTCACTGCATCCCATGTCCCACAGTAACGGCATCACATTTCCATCAGTCACTACATCTCATTTCAGTAATTCACTGCATCCCATTTCACGCAGTCACTGCATCCCATTTCCCTCAGTCACAGCATCTCATTTCACTCGGTCACTGCATCCCATTTCCCTCAGTCATTGCATCCCAATTCTCTCAGTCACTGCATCCCATGTCCCTGTGACAGTGCATCCCATGTCCGTGTGTCACTGCATCCCATGTCCCTCAGTCACTGCATCACATGTCCCTCAGTCACAGCATCTCATTTCACTCGGTCACTGCATCCCATTTCCCTCAGTCATTGCATCCCAATTCTCTCAGTCACTGCATCCCATGTCCGTGTGTCACTGCATCCCATGTCCCTCAGTCACTGCATCACATGTCCCTCAGTCACTGCATCTCATTTCACTCAGTCACTGCATCACATTTCCCTCAGTCACTGCATCCCATTTCCCTCAGCCACTGCATCCCATTTCACTCAGTGACTGCATCACAGTTCACTCAGTGACTGCATCACAGTTCACTCAGTGACTGAATCACAGTACACTCAGTGAGTGCATCATATTTCACTCAGTGACGGAATCACATTTCACTGAGTCACTGCATCTCATTTCACTCAGTCACTGCATCACATTTCCCTCAGTCACTGCATCCCATTTCCCTCAGCCACTGCATCCCATTTCCCTCAGCCACTGCATCCCATTTCACTCAGTGACTGCATCACAGTTCACTCAGTGACTGAATCACAGTACACTCAGTGAGTGCATCATATTTCACTCAGTGACGGAATCACATTTCACTCAGTGACTGAATCACATTTCACTGAGTCACTGCAGCCCATTTCACACAGTCACTGCATTCCATTTCCCATCGTCACAGCATCTCCTTTCCCACAGTCTCTGCATCTCATTTCAATCAGTGATTGCATCCTCCTTCCCAAAAAGAGTGCATCCCATTTTGCTCAGTCACGGCATCTCATTTCACTCGGTCACTGCATCCCATTTCCCTTAGTCACTGCATCCCATTTCCCTCAGTCACTGCATCTCATTTCCGTCAGTTACTGCATCATATTTCCATCAAACAATGCATCTCATTTCACTCAGTCACTGCATCCCAATTCCCTCAGGTCACAGCATCCCATGTCCATGTGTCACTGCATCCCATGTCCGTGTGTCACTGCATCCCATGACCCTCATTCACTGCATCCCATTTCCCTCAGTCACGGCATCCCATTTCACTCAGTCACGGCATCCCATGTCCCTCAGTCACTGCATCCCATGTCCCTCAGTCACTGCATCCCATGTCCCTCAGTCACTGCATCCCATTTCACTCAGTCACTGCATCCCATTTCACTCAGTCACTGCATCTCATTTCACTCAGCCATTGCATCCAATTTCACTCAGTGACTGCATCACAGTTCACTCAGTGACTGAATCACAGTACACTCAGTGAGTGCGTCATATTTCACTCAGTGACGGAATCACATTTCACTCAGTGACTGAATCACATTTCACTTCGTCACTGCGTCCCATTTCACGCAGTCACTGCATCCCATTTCACGCAGTCACTGCATCCCATTTCACGCAATCACTGCATCCCATTTCACTCAGTCACTGCATCACATTTCACTCAGTCACTGCATCACATTTCAGTCAGTCACTGCATCCCAATTCACTCCATCACTGCATCTCCTTCTCCACAGTCACAGCATCCCATTTCCATCAGTCACTGGTTCCCGTATCTCACAGACACTGCATTCAATTTCCGACACTCACTGTATCCCATTTCCCAAAGACACAGCATCTCCTTTCCCACAGTCTCTGCATCACATTTCAATCAGTGATTGCATATTACTTCCCAAAAATACTGCATCCCATTTTGCTCAGTCACTGCATCTCATTTCATTCGGTCACTGCATCCCATTTCCCTCGGTCACTCCATCCTATTTCCCTCGGTCACTGCATCCTATTTCCCTCAGTCACTGCATCTCATTTCCGTCAGTCACTGCATCCCATTTCCCTCAGTCACTGCATCCCATTTCCAACAGTCACTGCATCGCATTTCACTCAGTCACTGCATCGCATTTCACTCAGTCACAGCATCCCCTTTCACTCAGTGACTGCAACACATTTCACTCAGTGACTGCAACACATTTCACTCAGTGACTGCAACACATTTCACTCACTGACTGCATCCCATTTCACTCAGTCACTTCATCCCATTTCACTCAGACACTTCATCCCATTTCACTCAGACACTTCATCCCATTTCCCTCAGTCACTGCATCCCATTTAGCTCAGTCACTGCATCCCATTTCACTCAGTCACTGCATCTCCTTCGCCACAGTCACAGCATCACATTTCACTCAGTCACTGCATCGTATTTTACTCAGTCACTGCATCCCATTTCACTCAATGACTGCATCTCCTTCCCCACAGTCACTGCGTCCAATTTCGATCAGTCACTGTTTCCCGTATCACACAGACGCTGCATTCAATTTCCCACACTCAGTGCATCCACATTTCCCATCGTGACAGCATCTCCTTTCCCTCAGTCTCTGCATCACATTTCACTCAGTGGTTGCATCCCATTTCCCTCAGTCACTGCATCCCATTTCCGTCAGTCACTGCATCCCATTTCCCTCAGTCACTCCTTCCCAGAACCTCAGTCACTGCATCCTATTTCCCTCAATTACTGCATCACATTGCACTCAGGCACTGTATCCCATTTCCCTCAGTCACTGCACCCCAAGCCCGCTCGGGCACTGCATCACTATTCACTCAGTCACTGCATCCCATGTCCCACAGTAACGGCATCACATTTCCATCAGTCACTACATCTCATTTCAGTAATTCACTGCATCCCATTTCACGCAGTCACTGCATCCCATTTCCCTCAGTCACAGCATCTCATTTCACTCGGTCACTGCATCCCATTTCCCTCAGTCATTGCATCCCAATTCTCTCAGTCACTGCATCCCATGTCCCTGTGACAGTGCATCCCATGTCCGTGTGTCACTGCATCCCATGTCCCTCAGTCACTGCATCACATGTCCCTCAGTCACAGCATCTCATTTCACTCGGTCACTGCATCCCATTTCCCTCAGTCATTGCATCCCAATTCTCTCAGTCACTGCATCCCATGTCCGTGTGTCACTGCATCCCATGTCCCTCAGTCACTGCATCACATGTCCCTCAGTCACTGCATCTCATTTCACTCAGTCACTGCATCACATTTCCCTCAGTCACTGCATCCCATTTCCCTCAGCCACTGCATCCCATTTCACTCAGTGACTGCATCACAGTTCACTCAGTGACTGCATCACAGTTCACTCAGTGACTGAATCACAGTACACTCAGTGAGTGCATCATATTTCACTCAGTGACGGAATCACATTTCACTGAGTCACTGCATCTCATTTCACTCAGTCACTGCATCACATTTCCCTCAGACACTGCATCCCATTTCCCTCAGCCACTGCATCCCATTTCCCTCAGCCACTGCATCCCATTTCACTCAGTGACTGCATCACAGTTCACTCAGTGACTGAATCACAGTACACTCAGTGAGTGCATCATATTTCACTCAGTGACGGAATCACATTTCACTCAGTGACTGAATCACATTTCACTGAGTCACTGCAGCCCATTTCACACAGTCACTGCATTCCATTTCCCATCGTCACAGCATCTCCTTTCCCACAGTCTCTGCATCTCATTTCAATCAGTGATTGCATCCTCCTTCCCAAAAAGAGTGCATCCCATTTTGCTCAGTCACGGCATCTCATTTCACTCGGTCACTGCATCCCATTTCCCTTAGTCACTGCATCCCATTTCCCTCAGTCACTGCATCTCATTTCCGTCAGTTACTGCATCATATTTCCATCAAACAATGCATCTCATTTCACTCAGTCACTGCATCCCAATTCCCTCAGGTCACAGCATCCCATGTCCATGTGTCACTGCATCCCATGTCCGTGTGTCACTGCATCCCATGACCCTCATTCACTGCATCCCATTTCCCTCAGTCACGGCATCCCATTTCACTCAGTCACGGCATCCCATGTCCCTCAGTCACTGCATCCCATGTCCCTCAGTCACTGCATCCCATGTCCCTCAGTCACTGCATCCCATTTCACTCAGTCACTGCATCCCATTTCACTCAGTCACTGCATCTCATTTCACTCAGCCATTGCATCCAATTTCACTCAGTGACTGCATCACAGTTCACTCAGTGACTGAATCACAGTACACTCAGTGAGTGCGTCATATTTCACTCAGTGACGGAATCACATTTCACTCAGTGACTGAATCACATTTCACTTCGTCACTGCGTCCCATTTCACGCAGTCACTGCATCCCATTTCACGCAGTCACTGCATCCCATTTCACGCAATCACTGCATCCCATTTCACTCAGTCACTGCATCACATTTCACTCAGTCACTGCATCACATTTCAGTCAGTCACTGCATCCCAATTCACTCCATCACTGCATCTCCTTCTCCACAGTCACAGCATCCCATTTCCATCAGTCACTGGTTCCCGTATCTCACAGACACTGCATTCAATTTCCGACACTCACTGTATCCCATTTCCCAAAGACACAGCATCTCCTTTCCCACAGTCTCTGCATCACATTTCAATCAGTGATTGCATATTACTTCCCAAAAATACTGCATCCCATTTTGCTCAGTCACTGCATCTCATTTCATTCGGTCACTGCATCCCATTTCCCTCGGTCACTCCATCCTATTTCCCTCGGTCACTGCATCCTATTTCCCTCAGTCACTGCATCTCATTTCCGTCAGTCACTGCATCCCATTTCCCTCAGTCACTGCATCGCATTTCCAACAGTCACTGCATCGCATTTCACTCAGTCACTGCATCGCATTTCACTCAGTCACTGCATCCCCTTTCACTCAGTGACTGCAACACATTTCACTCAGTGACTGCAACACATTTCACTCAGTGACTGCAACACATTTCACTCACTGACTGCATCCCATTTCACTCAGTCACTTCATCCCATTTCACTCAGACACTTCATCCCATTTCACTCAGACACTTCATCCCATTTCACTCAGTCACTGCATCCCATTTCCATCTGTCACTGCATCCCATTTCTGTCAGTCACTGCATCCCATTTCACTCAGTGATGCATCCCATTTCACTCAGTCACTGAATCCAATTGCACTCAGTCACTGCATCCCATTTGAAGCAGTCACTGCATCCCATTTCACTCAGTCACTGCAGCCCATTTCACTCAATCACTGCATCTCCTTCACCACAGTCACTGCATCCCATTTTCATCACTCACTGTTCCCCGTATCTCACAGACGCTGCTTTCAATTTCCCACACTCACTGCATACCATTTCCCATAGTCTCAGCATCTCCTTTCCCTCAGTCACTGCATCTCATTTCACTCAGTCCCTGAATCCCATTCAACTCAGTGATGCATCACATTTCACTCAGAGACAGCAACAGATTTCACACAGTGACTGCAGCCCATTTCTCTCAGTCACTGCAACCCATTTCACGCAGTCACTGCAGCCCATTTCACTCAGTCACTCCATCTCATTTCCGTCAGTTACTGCATCATATTTTCATCAAACAATGCATCTCATTTCACTCAGTCACTGCAGCTCATGTCACTCTGTCACTGCATCCAATTTCCATCAGTCAGTGCATCTCATTTCACTCATTCACTGCATCGCATTTCACTCAGTCACTGCATTGCATTTCACTCAGTCACTGCATTGCATTTCACTCAGTTACTTCATCCAATTTCAATCAGTCACTACATCCCATTTCACTCAGTCACTACATCCCATTTCACTCAGTCACTGCATCTCATCTCACTCAGTGATGCATCCCATTTCACTCAGTGATGCATCCCATTTCACTCAGTGATGCATCCCATTTGAAGCAGTCAGTGCATCCCATTTCACGCAGTCACTGCACCGCATTTCACGCAGTCACTGCACTGCATTTCACGCAGACACTGCATCCCATTTCACTCTGTCACTGCATCCCATTTCACTCAATCACTGCATCTCCTTCACCATAGTCACAGCATCCCATTTTCCACAGTCACAGCATATCCTTTCCCACAGTCTCTGGATCGCATTTCACTCAGTGATTGCATCCGACTTCCCAAAAATACTGAATCCCTTTTCCCTCAGTCACTGCATCTCATTTCACTCAGTCCCTGCATCTCATATCCCTCAGTCACTGCATCCCATTCCACTCAGTGATGCATCACATTTCACTCAGTGACTGCAACACATTTCACTCAGTGACTGCATCTCATTTCACTCAGTCCCTGCATCTCATATCCCTCAGTCACTGCATCTCATTCAACTCAGTGATGCATCACATTTCACTCAGTGACTACAACAGATTTCACTCAGTGACTGCAGCCCATTTCTCTCAGTCACTGCAGCCCATTTCTCTCAGTCACTGCAGCCCATTTCAATCAGTAATGCATCCCATTTCACTCAGTGACTGCATCCCATTTCCCGCAGACACTGCATCCCATTTCACTCAGTCACTGCATCCCATTTGAAGCAGTCACTGCATCGCATTTCACGCAGTCACTGCATCGCATTTCACACAGTCACTGCATCGCATTTCACGCAGACACTGCATCCCATTTCACTCAGTCACTGCATCACATTTCACTCAGTCACTGCATCCCAGTTCACTCCATCACTGCATCTCCTTCACCACAGTCACAGCATCCCATTTCCATCAGTCACTGGTTCCCGTATCACACAGACGCTGCATTCAATTTCCGACACTCACTGTATCCCATTTCCCATAGATTCAGCAACTCCTTTCCCACAGTCTCTGCATCTCATTTCAATCAGTGATTGCATCCTACTTCCCAAAAATACTGCATCCCATTTCGCTCAGTCACTGCATCTCATTTCACTCGGTCACTGCATCCCATTTCCCTTGGTCACTGCATCCCATTTCCCTCAGTTACTGCATCATATTTCCATCAAACAATGCATCTCATTTCACTCAGTCACTGCAGCTCATGTCACTCTGTCACTGCATCCAATTTCCATCAGTCAGTGCATCTCATTTCACTCATTCACTGCATCGCATTTCACTCAGTCACTGCATTGCATTTCACTCAGTCACTGCATCACATTTCACTCAGTCACTGCATCCCATTTCAATCAGTCACTGAATCCCATTTCACTCAGTCACTGCATCCCATTTCACTCAGTGATGCATCCCATTTGAAGCAGTCACTGCATCCCACTTCACGCAGTCACTGCACCGCAGTTCACGCAGTCACTGCACCGCATTTCACGCAGACACTGCATCCCATTTCACTCAATCACTGCATCTCCTTCACCATCGTCACTGCATCCCATTTTCATCACTCACTGTTCCCCGTATCTCACACACGCTGCATTCAATTTCCCACACTCACTGCATCCCATTTCCCACAGTCACAGCATCTCCTTTCCCACAGTCTCTGGATCGCATTTCACTCAGTGATTGCATCCTACTTCCCAAAAATACTGAATCCCTTTTCCCTCAGTGACTGCATTTCATTTCACTCAGTCCCTGCATCTCATATCCATCAGTCACTGCATCCCATTCAACTCAGTGATGCATCACATTTCACTCAGGGACTACAACAGATTTCACTCAGTGACTGCAGCCCATTTCTCTCAATCACTGCAGCCCATTTCTCTCAGTCACTGCAGCCCATTTCAATCAGTAATGCATCCCATTTCACTCAGTGACTGCAACACATTTCACTCAGTGACTGCATCCCTTTTCACTCAGTGACTGCAACACATTTCACTCAGTCACTGCATCCCATTTCACTCAGTCACTGCATCCCATTTCACTCAGTCACTGCATCCCATTTCACTCAGGCACTGCATCCCATTTCACTCAGGCACTGCATCCCATTTCCCTCAGTCAAAGCGTCCCAATTCCCTCAGTCAAAGCGTCCCATTTCCCTCAGTCAAAGCGTCCCATTTCCCTCAGTATTGTGTCCCATTTCACTCAGTCACTGCAGCCCATTTCAATCAGTAATGCATCCCATTTCACTCAGTGACTGCATCACATTTCACTCAGTGACTGCAGCCCATTTCTCTCAGTCACTGCAGCCCATTTCTCTCAGTCACTGCAGCCCATTTCAATCAGTAATGCATCCCATTTCACTCAGTGACTGCATCCCATTTCCCGCAGACACTGCATCCCATTTCACTCAGTCACTGCATCCCATTTGAAGCAGTCACTGCATCCCATTTCACGCAGTCACTGCATCGCATTTCACGCAGTCACTGCATCGCATTTCACGCAGTCACTGCATCGCATTTCACGCAGTCACTGCATCCCATTTCACTCAGTCACTGCATCACATTTCACTCAGTCACTGCATCCTATTTCACTCAATCACGGCATCTCCTTCACCACAGTCACTGCATCCCATTTCCATCAGTCACTGGTGCCCGTATCTCACAGACGCTGCATTCAATTTCCCACACTCACTGCATCCCATTTCCCATAAACACAGCATCTCCTTTCCCTCATTCTCTGCATCTCATTTCAATCAGTGATTGCATCCTACTTCCCACAAATACTGCATCCCATTTCCCTCAGTCACTGCATCTCATTTCAATCAGTCACTGCAACCCATTTACAACAGTCACTGCATCCGATTTCCCTCAGTCACTGCATCCCACTTCCCTCAGTCAGTGCATCCCATGTCCCTCACTCACTGCATCCCATGTCCCTCACTCACTGCATCCCATTTCACTAAGACAGTGCGTCTCATTTCTCTCAGCCACTGTATCCCATTTCCCTCAGTCACTGTACCCCAAGCCCGTTCGGGCACTGAATCCCTATTAACTCAGTCACTCCTTCGCAGGATCTCAGCCACTGCATCCCATGTCCCACAGCAACTGCATCGCAATTCCATCAGGCACTGCAGCTCATGTCACTCTGTCACTGCATTCAATTTCCATCAGTCACTGCATCTCATTTCACTCATTAACTGCATCCCATCTCACTCAGACACTGCATCCCATCTCACTCAGACACTGCATCCCATCTCACTCAGACACTGCATCCCATCTCACACAGCCACTGCATCCCATTTCACACAGCCACTGCATCCCATTTCACTCAATGCTTCACTTTACACTCAGTCAGAGCATCCCATTACCATCCGTCACCGCGTCCCATTTCCTCATCACTGCATCTCCTTTCCACAGTCACTGCATCCCATTTCACTCAGTCACTGCATCCCATTTCACTCAGTCACTGCATCTCCTTTCCATCAGTCACTGCGTCCCATTTTACTCAGTCACTGCGTCCCATTTTCCATAGTCACTGCATCCCAATTACCAGTCACTGCATCCCATTCCCCTCAGTCACTGCATCACATTTCCCTCAGTCACTGCATCACATTCCTCTCAGTCACTGCATCCCATTGTCCTCAGTCACTGCATCCCATTGTCCTCATTCACTGCATCCGATTCCCCTCAGTCACTGCATACCATTTCACTCAGTCACTGCATCCCATTTCACTCAGTCACTGCATCCCATTACCCTCAGTCACTGCATCCCATTACCCTCAGTCACTGCATCCCATTACCTTCAGTCGCAGGATCCCATTTCCAACAGACACTGCATCCCATTTCCGTCAGTCACTGCATACCATTTCCATCAGTCACTGCATCCCAGTTCACTCAGTCTCGGCATCTCATTTCCCTCAGTTACTGCATCCCATTTCCCTCAGTCACTGCTTCCCATTTCCCTCAGTCACTGCTTCCCATTTCCCACAGTCACTGCTTCCCATTTCCTCAGTCACTGCATCTCCTTTCCACAGTCACGGCAATCCCATTTCACTCAGTCACTGCATCCGACGTCCCTCATTCACTGCATCCCACGTCCCTCAGTCACTGCATCCCATTTCAGTCAGTCACTGCATCCCATTTCACTCAGTCACTGCATCCCATTTCCCTCAGTCACTGCATCCCATTTCACTCAGTCACTGCATCACATTTCCCTCAGTCACTGCATCCCATTTCACTCAGTCACTGCATCACATTTCCCTCAGCCACTGCATCCCATTTCACTCAGAGACTGCATCCCATTTCACTCAGTCACTGCATCACATTTCACTCAGACACTTCATCCCATTTCCCGAAGTCACTGCACCCCAAGCCCGCACGGGCACTGCATCCCTATTAACTCAGTCACTCCTTCCCAGTACCTCAGTCACTGCATCGCATTTCACTCAGTCACCGCCTCCCATTTCACTCAGTCACTGCATCCATTTCCATCAGTCACTGCATCCCATCACCCTCAGTCGCAGCATCCCATTTCCCACAAACACTGCATTTCCTTTCCCTAAGTCAGAGCATCTCATTTCCACCAGTCACTGCATCCCATTTCACACAGCCACTGCATCCCATTTCACACAGCCACTGCATCCCATTTCACACAGCCACTGCATCCCATTTCACTCAAAGCTTCACTTTACACTCAGTCAGAGCATCCCATTTCCATCCGTCACCGCGTCCCATTTCCTCAGTCACTGCTTCTCCTTTCCACAGTCACGGCAATCCCATTTCAATCAGTCACTGCATCTCCTTTCCATCAGTCACTGCGTCCCATTTCACTCAGCCACAGCGTCCCAATTCCCAGTCACTGCATCCCATTTCCCTCAGTCACTGCATCACATTCCCCTCAGTCACTGCATCCCATTGTCCTCAGTCACTGCATCCCATTGCCCTCAGTCACTGCATCCCATTGCCCTCAGTCACTGCATCCCATTGCCCTCAGTCAGTGCATCCCATTGTCCTCAGTCGCTGCATCCCATTGTCCTCAGTCAGTGCATCCCATTGCCCTCAGTCACTGCATCCCATTGCCCTCAGTCACTGCATCCCATTGTCCTCAGTCACTGCATCCCATTGTCCACCCTAAGGAAGACAAACCCACGTAACATATCTAGTGACTTAAAACATACTCTATTGTTGCCCAAGGTGGAGAGCTGGATGAACACAGCAGGTCAAGCAGCATCAGAGAAGCAAGAAAGCTGATGTTTCGGAACGAGACCCTACTTCAGAAAATTGGCGCTGGAGAATCTGAGACAACAAGGTGTAGAGCCGGATGATACTGCTTGGCCTGCTGTGTTCATCCAGCTTTACACCTTCTTATCTCAGATTCTCCAGCATCTGCAGTTCCTCCTACCTCTATTGTTGCCCTTTCACTTTCCTGAACTAATATGAGCCAGTAGTTTTGTTTAGGCTCGTGTAATCTTACGCTTATTGGCCTGTACAAAATCCTGAATTAATTTTGATCGACTGACGGGAGGAGAGATGAATTTTTTAGAAATTTTTGTTTTCGACCAATTTGCAGAGGGCATCGTGGGCGATTGAAGGACAGTGTTATTATCCTCCAGGTCTGTGGACTGCATCGTTACCAACTTGCCTATTTGCATATACATAAAATATTCATTATGTACCAATGAAACATAATAAACCAATACTGCGTACTAAAAACAACGCTCACATATCAATGGAAATTTAAATATTTATCATAGAGTTTGAAGAATTGAATTCAATGATACAAAGCAAAAACCAGTGAAGATGAGTGCAGTTGGTCAGCACTTTTGCCACTAAGTGGAGGTTGGCAGTTTGAGGCCACCCAGGAACAAGCAAGCTCTGTCTAACTCCAAGGGCAGCACGGTGGCTCAGTGGTTAGCACTGCTGACTCACAGCGCCAGGGACCCAGGTTCGATCCCAGCGATTGGACGATTTTCTGTGCGGAGTTTGTACATTCTGCCCATGCCTGCATGGGTTCCTGCTGGGTGCTCTGGTTTCCTCCCACAGTCCAAAGATGTGCAGGCTCGGTGTATGGGCCATGCCAAACTTGCCCATTGTGTTTAGGGATGTGTAGATTAGGTGTGTTAGTCATGGGAAACGTACGGTTACTGAGGAAAGGGTCGGGGGATGAGTCAGGGTGAGATGCTCTTTGGAGCGTGGCCGTGGACTTCTTGGGTCAAAAGGGGCTTGTTTCCACACCGTAGGGATTCTATGATATGGAAGTATCTTTTGAAGTGGACATTCATGGGTATGCTGTAACAGAGACCTTGAAATACTGCACAACAAATATTTGGAACTAGACTGTCAATTCAGACATAGCATCAAAAAAGGTCATGGAAGTTGTCACCGATATAAAGCAGGATTGATGAAAATCCAGCAGGAAATGGTGTCAAAAGGCACAGTATCTTTTATTCATCTCCAGTTATTTTGTCCAAGGCACTGGATGCCGGCAGGATTGAAACATTTAAGAAATGCTTCACAAATCACATATAAGGACCTGCACATCTTTGAACAATGGGAGGAAACTGCAGCACCTGGCAGAAGCCCCTCGCAGACGCGGGGAGGACGTGTCAATTCCACACAGATAGTTACCCAAGACTGGAATCTCAATTGGCTCCCCAGTGCATGAGCAGCTCTAACCACTGAGCAACTACCTTGCCCAGAAGGGCTTTTATAAGCGCATACATTATTTCCATTAAGACAGATCCAATCCTCTATGTCCAATCAAAATAACATATTGTAGATATCATGACAACAATCATAAATGATTTTGAATAAGTAAATCAAAAAAATTGAAATAGTTTCCAAGCCTAAATACTAGATATGGTGCAGTTAAGATGAATAGCGCAACAACAAAAAGGCCATATTTTATGTGACGATCGGTAACATTTGAAAACTTGCAACAATTCGTCGCCAGTAGTGCTCTGAAGTGGCTTGATGGTGCACTCCTTCAGACACTGGAATGAAACTCCAAAGATCACAAATTCTCCTTCAATACCGTGTTGTAACAGTGACTGCATCAACCTGAGTTTATGGGCCTGACTGGAAACCCACACAACATGCATAAACAAAAAAATAATCTAAGGTGACAGGAGAAAAAAATGTATGTATGCAACGTCTTTGAAAAGCAATTATTTGTAGCGGCTGCAAGCCCATAAGGAATCTCGTTTCGCAGATTATATTCATTTGCACTGCAGGTCATGCCAGTCAGAATCAGTTTTCGTTTCATGACAGACAACTAAAATGTCCATTACAATGAACGTTGGTTGATCAGAAGATTTTAAGTAAGGACTACGTCTTGTGTGAGCTGACGGCATTAGGGGATGGAGAAGGTACATGCACTGCTGGCATCTTGACACCATGGAATGAGCAAGCGTGGACGCAAAGGTTGTAACAGGTAACAATTGTACAGGCAATATCTTTTGAGCTCCTTCCGAGCAGGCCTGTAATACTCTAAAGCTGTGCCAGACCCTCACTTCCTCCACCTTACGTACGCTGCCTTTTCTTTTTGACAAGAAGCACCTCTGTACCCGTCATCCAAGGCTCCTGAATCTTACCCCTTCTTATCTGTCTCAGAGGAACAAATTTATACATCACTCGCAACAACTGCTCCTTGAACAGCCTCCACATGTCTGCTGCACCCTTTCTGTGGAACAATTGCTCCCAATCTGTACTTCCCAACTCCTGTCTGATAGCATCATAGTTTCCTTGACCCCAGTGAAATATCTTCCCCTGGTAACTGCTCCTTTCACTTTCCATGGCTATGGTAAATGTGAGGCTCTTGCGGTCACTGTCGCCAAAGTGTTCTCCCACCACGAGATCTGACACCTGTCCTGGCTCATCGCCGAGCACCAAATCCAAAATGGCCTCCCCCCTCGGCCTGTCCACATACTGAGTCAGGAAACCCTCCTGAACACACCTGACAAAAACGGCTCCATCCAAACCATCTGCACTCAGGAGGTTTCAATCTATATTGGGAAAGTTGAAGTCACCCATAACAACAACCCTGATACGTTTGCACTTTTCAACAATCTGCCGGCCAATGAGTTCTTCGATCTCCCAACCGCTATTTGGGGTCCGTAGAAAACCCCCAGTGAAGTGACTGCTGCCTTGCTGTTCCGAACTTCCACCCACACTGGCTCAGTCGATAAACCTTCCTTGGCAACCTCAGCCCATACCACCACAGTAGACAAGTCCTCAAAGGTTCTTTCAGCCGCCGTTATACTGTCCTTGACCAACAAAGCCACACCTCCCCCTCTTTTACCACCTTCCCAGACCTTAATGAAAGATCTAAACACGAGAACCTGCAACATCCATTCCTGACCCTCCTCTATCCATGCCTCCGAAATGGCCACAACATCGAAGTCCCAGGTACCTATCCAAGCTGCAACCTCACCTACATTATTCCGGATACTCCCGGCATTAAAGTCGTCACACTTCAATCCAGCTTGCTGTCTGCCAGCACACTCCTGTGACAGTGAGGTCCTGACCATGTCCTCCCTACGCTCATCCTCCTGTGTACTGGGACTACACCTCAGTTTCCCATCCCCCTTCTGAGCTAGTTTAAATCCAACCGAATGGCACTAGCCAATTTCCCACCCAGGATATTCGTGCCCCTCTCATTCAAGTGGAGACCGTCCAGTTTGTACAGGTCCCACCTTCCCCAGAACGAGCCCCAATTGTCCATGTACCTGAAGCCCTCCCACCTGCACCATCCCTGCAGCCACGTCTTCAGCTGAAATCTCTCCCTGTTCTTTGCCTCGCTATCACGTGGTACGGGTGACAAACCAGAGATGACCACTCTGCTTGTTCTAGCTCTCGGCTTCCACCCTAGCTCCCTCAAATCCTGCCTGACATCCCTATCCCTCTTTCTACCTATGCCGTTGGTGCCTATGTATATCACGACTTGGGGCTGGTCAGCCTCTCCCCTCAGGACCCTAAACACACGATCCGAGACATCACAGACCCTGGCACCTGGTCGGCAACACACCAATCGTGAGTCTCTTTCGTTCCCGGCAAATCTTCTATCAGTCCCTCTAACTATTGAGTCCCCAATGACTATCACTCTCTTCCTATCCCCGCTCCACTTCTGTGCAAGAGGGACAGACTCTGTGCCAGAGACCTGCACCCTACTGCATACCCCTGCTAAGTCGTCCCCGGAACAGTATCCAAAATGGCATAGTTGTTTTTCAGGGGAGCTACCGCAGGGGATTTCAGGGGAACGACCACAGGAGAAGGTTAGTCAAGCTACACCGGGTAAATGTGCATTTTTGGCTGAAGAAACATGTGTTTCAATGTGAGCTAATGGAAGAAGCCATGGAGTCAAAGCTAAACATTTCGACAATAAGACAACCATTTTTAAAAGGAGCATACAGCGTGAAAAAGAAATGAGCTGCTTTAATATCCACTTAAAATTTATGTGGAATATCAGATGGAATTTTCTTATTGACTCCATTGCGCAATCATGTCGAGCTAAAAATGTTAACTGCATTAATTAATACTAACCAGAAACGGACTTTGTTGTAAATGGTTTGACGGTTTTCTGTATCTGGAACACCCCTTTTCCTTCTCCAACGAAGATCGTACCAACCTATGGTACCAAACTGTGAGTCAAACGGATGGGACACGTAATCTTTAAATTTCTCATCAAAACAGTCTAATCGTATGGTTCTGTGCAATAAAAGAGAAAGAATAAACATGTTTCCAACAATTTTGCTGATGTTTATGAACAGAATGCTCAAATTCAAAAAGTTTGGGCTGGGATGTCTGCTTCCTCCAGCCTGTTTAAACTGTTCCATTCAATGTGAAATTTGCGATAAGTTTTAGCACACAGGTCTATGTGATCTGCGCCACCACCTTCTATTAGTCATACATGCTTTCCCCCTCTTCCTGTAATACATTCCTTGAAGTGTTCAATGAGATTTTGATTTTAAATCTTATTGTCATATTCTTTTGATTCTCAAGCATCAATGAATCTGATGTTGCCGCCATTCCATGCAGTGCACAGCACGTCAAACAGGAGTCTTACTCTTGCCATGAGCACTGAGGTAGTATGGGGTCACAACTGTCTCATAGTTCAGAATGAAATTCTACATATAGGGCTATGAAGAGTCATGCAGTTAATTTTATTTGATATGCTATTTCTTTTCTTCACAAATATGCTGGATTTAAAGTGATCTTCACCCTCATTTAAAATGAATTCAATATCCAACCATCTGTAAAACTAGCATATCCAAATTTTAATTTGAGTTCAGTGTTTCACAAATATATGACTTTTTTAAAAATTATTTTCGAGTCAACATTAACATTTCATTCCCTGACAACGGGTGAACTTACTTTTAAACTCCAATTTTCCTTCGGTATTAATGGAGAGGTGAGCCTTTTTGCAAGCACCGAAAGGCTGCACCAGTTTATGCTAAAACTTACGGAACTGTAAGTTTCACAAATATGTTCCTATTAAACACTAATTCCTATTGAAGCAGTATGAAGCTAAATTCATTCAACTGGACAGCAAAAACGGTCAAGATTTTAAAAGCAAGCAACTATTTTGAAGTCACTCTTCGAACTAAATTCCATCTTGGTGTCTGAGAGTCCATAGGTTCCTCACTCTCAACGAACCATTCAACTGTCATGCAATTACTGAAACACACAGACAAAAAACATCAATGTGAACAGTCACTAAGATTTTGAGAGTGATTTGGAATTCGTACTCAATACCCCCTGGGGAAAATCTGTTCCAATCTGGATAGTACTCACTTATCACCATCCCACCTACCTTCCCTACCACCTCCTCCCCCTCAAAACTATTTGATTCTGAGCTCCCTTCCACCCTCCATTTCTCAGGAAGGGTCCGGACCCAAAACCTCAACTTTCCTCAGCCTCTGATGCTGCCTGCCCTGCTGTGTTCCTCCAGCTCCACAATGTGTTATCTCAGACACCAACATTGGCAGTTCTTACTATCTGGATAACTCATTCTCACCTTGTCACAAGTGATTTATACTCATTATCTTTTCAGATGACGCATGTACATGTATATACATAAATATACATATTGCACTTTTATGCCTGAACCACTAACCGAGAGGATATTTTAAAAGAGTCTCTTCATATCTGCATGAAAGAGAAATCATCAAGGTCATAACTTTCATTTTAGGAATAACTCGAACATTCAAAGTACTCACAGTCAGTGTCCCATTTCCTTGACCAGTCAATTTGATGTGAATCTTTCTTCCAAGTGGAAACTATAACAGCAATTATATTTGAGAGTCAAACACTTCATTGCATCACCAATATTTCCTTGTCTGTTTGAAGCATAAGATAATGAAATAATCATGGACAGATTGGCCAACAGTGTAATTTAATGTGTGTTATGGCAACTCAAAATCACAACCATTGAAGTGATCTTTAAAAAGCTACTGTCATACAACAGAGCACTTTTTGAGATGCAGTGATGAACATACTTCCTGAGATGCAAATAATATATGCCAAATTAATTCCAAAGAATACCTTTACAATTAAAAAGAAGCTAAAAATCTCTTTACATTGCGAAGCTTGTCAGATTGCTATTAGTCAATGGAAATCGTTCAGAACAATTATTTATTCCCAGATGAAAAGGAAGTGTATACATTTCATGACAACAAAATGTGAGGCTGGATGAACACAGCAGGCCAAGCAGCATCTCAGGAGCACTTGTGTCCTCCTGAGATGCTGCTTGGCCTGCTGTGTTCATCCAGCCTCACATTTTGTTGTCTTGGATTCTCCAGCATCTGCAGTTCCCATCATCTCGTATACATTTCATTTTCACATCTTATCCAAGAGAGAAAAAAAAACACCTTCATGAATGCATTGTCAAACAAGAAGACTCACAAAAAAAGTCATTTGGCCCATTGAATATTCCTCCATCATTCGGTGAGATCATGGTTGATCTCATTACATGTATCATGACACAGCATTTCCACCAAACCCTCCTTATAGCTAATACATTCCGATTCAAGTAACATCCTGGTAAATCTCTGTTTCTGGGCCATGCCTTGTCTTTCTAAATATTTTTTCAGTCATCTACAAATTTAGCCACAGCACATGCACCGCTTTCCTCCAAGTCATTAATAAACAAGCACAAGAGCTTTGGTTCCTTCAGCGCGTTCCTTCATTTGGTTCCTTCATTTCTTACTGACAAGCCAACCCTGGCATCTCTGTCCATTTGTATCGGAGATAATGGGAACTGCAGATGCTTCAGAATCCAAGATAACAAAGTGTGGATCTGGATGAACACAGCAGGATGAACACACAGAAGTAGAAGGGTCTCGGCACAAAACGTCAGCTTTTACGCTCCTGAGATGCTGCTTGGCCTGCTGTGCTCATCCAGCTCCACACTTTGTTATCTCTGTCCATTTGCCTGTTCTTTCTATCGGACATGAATCATTGGCTATTTCGTTCCCAACACTTATCCCCTAACAACCACCTCTCTGTGATACCCAGAGTGATGTATCTGTCAATTTCAATCTGCACCACAAACTCATTCACTTTGTTTCATACACTCCCTGCAATTCAATACAAGATCTTCAGTCTGGCATTTACAGCCACCCTTCTTATCTGCTGCAGCTGAAGTGAGACTCCTGACCATTTCCAAACTTTTTGTCCTATTACTTGCTCTGGAAACTTTGCTGAGCACTTACCAGCTTCTAACTTTTTCCACAATTTTCCATGCAACTGAGCTCACCCACTCCACACTTTTTATTTTAACGCCCTAGCCCCAGACCTAGCTCTGTATTTTGCGAGGATACTTGTCCCAATATGATTCTCGTCGAGCCTATAACACCAGAACGACTCCCTCCTTCCCCGTACCGATGCCAATGTCCCATGAATTCAAACACATTTCTGCCATGCCACCATTTGAACAATGTACATCTATAATTATGTTCACACCGTGCCAAATTGCTCAGATAATAATCCAGAGATTATTACCATTCTGGGTGTGCTTTCTCACCTCAGCACCTCGGTGCTCATAATCCCTCAGGAGAACCTCTTTCCTCTTTCTTCCATATCAATGGTACCTGTGTGGACCACGATAGCTGGATTTCTACTCCTCCCACTTCAAGTTCCTTTGTAGCCGAGATGGAATCTCCTGAACCTGGGCACCAGGCAGGCAACAGAACTTTCGAGACTCTCGATCCTGGTCACAACGAACAGTGTTCATTCCCCTAACTATACTACCTCTGATTATAACTACATTTCACTTTCTATTCCCTCTTAAATGTCCCCCTGTACCACAGTGCTACAGTCAGTTTACTCATCTTCCCTATACCCTGCACTCTCATCCACACACGAAGAAAGAATCTCAAACCTGTTAGATAAGATCAAAGGCCAAGGTTCCTTCTGCACTACATCCTGAAACCTTCCACCTGCCCTGTTCTTTGTCATTGGCCACTGACCAAGTTTCAGCTAGTTAATCTAAGGTGTGTGACTGCCTCCTGAAGGACAGCATTCCCCAGTAACTGTCCCCAACATGATTTGTTGATTGGTAAAAACTGAGATTCCAGTTCATCAACCCTAAGCTGGAGTATGGGGCCTGACCACTCCCCCGTCATGTAGGTACAAATCATCATCTGGCCTGGCATCTCCATTTCAATTACTTCGATCTTAATTTGATTTGAAAACATTCTGGTCTTTTAGTTTGTAGCCTGTAAATATTTCTCTGATTTACTTTCAATCTGAAAGCTACCGATAATAGATTCTTAAACCAGTAGCGATCACCAACCAATGAACCTGGTTCACCCTCTCGGTCCCTGATTCTGGCTTCAATTCACCCTGTCTCAAAAAAAATGCTTACGAACTATCAGGCAAAAAAAGCAAGCAAATGGCACCTCTTACCCTCTGCACTGACTTACCGGATTGCCACCAAGTTCCCCAAAATATATATATTCACTAGGTGCATTTCACTCGAGATGTGATCTCTCCTTCCAGAACGTGCAAAGTATACTGATCCATAGCAATATACTACCTTCAAAACCTCAGCTATTAGCTTATTACTTTTGAGTACATTCTCAATGCTTTCTCCAAGTCCAAACACAACACATTTACTGGTTTTCCTCTATTAATTCTCCTCCCAAAACTTCCTCCGAAAACCCAAACAAATGAGCCAGACATAATTTCTCTTTCATCAGGCTATGGTGATTCTGTTTGATTAGATTCTGATTTTCCAAATGTTCTGCTCCTATTTTCTTCATAGTTGATTGCCACATATTTCCAACAATAGATGTTAGGCTGGTTCGGTTGTAGTTATCTTCTTTTTGCCTCTCTCCTTTTTAAACAGGGATGTCACATCGGCAGTTTTCCAGCCCTCAGATGCTTCTCTGGAATCTAAACCTTTTTGGGAAATTACAGTCAAAGCAGACACCGACTCTGAAGCTCATTGTTTCGAATCTTAGAAAGTAAACCATCACGGCAAAGAGTCCAATCTGCTTTCACTCCATTAGATTGTCTACTGCTACTTTTCTCATGGTAGTGATGGTGTGGTAGTGATGTGTTTAATTCCTCCCTGTGTTCTTTAGTAATAAGGGGATCCTTGAAGTATCTTCCACTGTAAAGACTACCCTTTTCTCATTATCACTGATAATGGGAACTGCAGATGCTGGAGAATCCAAGATAACAAAGTGTGAAGCTGGATGAACACAGCAGGCCAAGCAGCATCTCAGGAGCACAAAAGCTGACGTTTCAGGCCGAGACCCTTTTCTCATTATCATTGTTTCTTGATTTAAAAATTAACCTGGCCGTTACAGCCTAGCATATGATTAATGGCATTACCTCTAAAACCTTCTTGGCTAAAGTGTTCAATAAATTGCTGCAACCTGAAAGAAGTAATTCTTCCCTGAATTAATGGGCAACCAATTTGAAAATGTGGCCTCTGGTCGTAAAATCTTTCACAAATGGGAGTAATCTCTACGGATATACACTATCAAGCCTCTTAAGAATCTTAAATGTTGAAAAAATAAGATTGTTTTCAATCTTAAAAACGCCAATGAACGTAGTCCCTGCCTGCCCAACTTTCCTAAGCATAGCAATCCCCTCCGCCATTTCCGAAATCAACCCAGTCAACATGAGGTGTACGGCCTCCGCAGCACTCGCTCTGTGGCTGTACATGACTTGTCAGTTACCATCTTGCTGCTACAACTCTACTTCTATTAACGATGCAGTCCTCTGTCCATCCGAACATACTACCGTTGAACACACGGGCTCTTTTCCTTCGAGACACCTTACGAGCTGTACCTTATCAAATGCTTTGTTGAAATCTCAATGTACGACATCAACTGGTGGTCCTTCATCAGTAATGTTTGTTTCCTTCTCAAAGCACTGTAGCAAGTTTGTCAAGTATTATTTCCCCGTTATGAAAGGATGTTCACTCTGTAGGATGTTATAGCACACTCAGTACCCTGTTATTTCATCTTTCATTGCCGGCATGAACATCTACCCAGGTTGACCTAAATTGGCAATAATTGCTTGCTATCGGGTCGAAGTATTTTTCTCATCATGGTGTTATGTTCACAATCTTTCAATCCTCTGCGAATTTTCCACAATCTAAGGATTCTTGGAACATTATCATCAGTGCCTCCATTGTATCTGTCGCTGCGCTGTTCAACATGAGAGGATACAACTCATCACACACCTTGGATATTTTCTCTGCTGATTGGAGTCATGTTTGGAATTCTGTGCAGTGACATTCACTTTTAACAGTTTGCTAAATACTACCACGAACAGAAATTGTCATCCAGCTGCAACTAAACTAAAGCTTTCAGCACAGAAGGAAGTCTTTCAATTCATTATGAACCCAATAACTCCTGAAAAGGGCAATACAATTTGCCTCAGTCCATAAATGTTCTTCCTCCAACATCCTGAGATGCATCATCTGTATTTCTTCAAATTTACCACAGATTCTGTTTCAATCATCCTTTCAGCAATACGCATGACAACAATTCGGCATTTTTAGTCCCCCTGTAGCCTCCGTTGCACATGTGCATTGTTAGATGATTATTTATTTGCGTGCCTGCTTTTTTGCTCGAATGGATAAAGGTAAATTTCTGTTCTTTTGTCATCAGAGCTATTGCCTCCTCACTCTCATCTTCCTTGTTTTATCCTGTGCTGGAATATTTAATTTGTTGACATATCTGAAATATGTTGTTGAATGGATCGGGTTTTGTAACATTGCATTCCCCATAGACCACCTACTGATGCTGTTGCTTATTCTCACAGTTATTATCTTGCAGAGTGGAAAATGCAGTTTGAAAGCAATGGAACATTATCAATGAAGAAGTTGATGCATAAATTGCTGCGATCTTCCAAACTACAAACTCACCTTCAATTCTTTCTCGGTCAGAGCATTATGCCGGCGCAAATGAATCGTGTTCTCAATGGGACTTCCAAAACCATGGAATTGAATTTTCATGTTGATTTCTTCTTCCCTCTTCAGAAATGCAAAGTAGTATCGTGATGAAGCTTCCAAGGCGATGATTGTGTCCTTCAATGAACGGAAAAGTGACTTTTAGATTCACGGAAATATTTCACTACTTCTACAGACATGAAAGGCAAACATTCTCCCTGCATATGACCCAGTCTCATTTTATCGTATCTTTCTGATTTTACATGCCACGGGATAATCATTGCAGTGTAACAGAAATGTTGATCATGGAAATTTATCACTGTTTTCATAAATAATGGCAAATTTTCAACATCTTGCAATTGTATGAAGGCTCAGTCTCATCACACCTCGCCTGCTGCACAAAGACATTCTTACAGTGCTTTGAATGTTAGGGCTGAAACAAAACACAATCATGACACAAATGCATCAACACACCACTTTCAACAGGATCTGATATCCTTGCCAGGCACTGGAGGGGTTGCGGAGACTGGTGAGTGGATAAAGTCATTCCTCTGTTCAAGCAGGAAAACAGGGACTTTCCAGGAAACTACAGACTGGTGAGTGTCTCATGTCTCAAAAGTATGGGCTAATAAGGGACAGCCAGCATGGTATTATGCAAGGCAGGTTATGTCTTACCAAGTCAGTTGAAGTTTTCACGGAGGTGACAAGGGTGATCAATTCGGATCGAACAGTTGATAACATATACATGGATTTTATGAAGGTTTTCAATAAGGTCCCTCATGGTATGCTCATCCAGAAGATTAAGATCCATGAGATCCATGGTGACTTGGCCTGCCCATATAAGGCAGACGGTAGCGGTGGAAGGCTGACAAAGATAACACAGTATAGGGCTGGAGGAACACAGCAGGCCAGGCAGCATCAACAATGTCAGCTTTCCTGTTCCTCTGATGCTGCCTGACCTGCTGCGTTCCTCCAGCTCCGCACTTGGTTAACTGATTCCAGCATCTGCAGTTCTTGCCGTCTCAGTGGTGGAAAGCTGTTTTTCTGGCTGCAGCTCAGTGACGAGTGGTGTTCCGCATCGATGTGATTTCTGCTGTTTGTGATATGTGTAAATGACTTGGTTGCAAATGCAGATGGGGGATCACTAAGTTTGCAGATGATATAAGGACCAGTGGACTTGTGGACAGCATGGAAGGTTGTCAAAGGACACAGCAAGATACAGACCAATTGCAAACACGAGCGGAGAAATGGCCGATGGAATTTAATCTGGGCAGGCATGAGGTGTTGCATTTTAGGAGACCAAGTGTTAAGGAAAGGGATACACAGTTAATGGCAGGACCCCAAACAGCAGTGATGTCCAGAGGGATCTTGGGGTCCTAGACCATAACTCCCTGACAGTAGCCACACAAGTAGATAGGGTGGTCAAGAAGGCATATCGCATGCTTGCCTTTATTCATAGGGGAACTCAGTGCAAGAGTCAGGATGTCACATTGCAGCTTTACAAGACTTTGGTGAGACCACACAGAGTATTGCATTCAATTCTGGCCACCACATTACACTAAGGACATGCAGGCTTTGGACAGGGTGCAGAAGAGATTTACCAGCATGCTGACTGGAATACAGGGTATGAACGAGAGGGAGAAGCTGGAAAAACTCTTCATTTTCTCTGGAGCAGTAGAAGCTGAGGGCAGGCTTGATAGAAGTCTATAAAATTCGGAGATACATAAATACAGCTAACGGTCAGAAAATTTCTCCCCCGGAGTTGAAGTGTCCACTATTAGGGGGCATGCATTTAAGCTGAGAGGGGGGAAGTTCAAAAGAGATGTGAGGGGCAAATATTTCACACTGAGCATGTTAAAAGTGTGGAATACAGTGCCCGGGGTGGTAGTGGATGCAGATACGATGAAAGCATTTAAAAGGGACTTTTAGTTAAGTGCGCGAAGAGGTAAGGAATGGAGGACTATGGATCAAGGACAGGCAGAAGGGATTATTTCATTTGTTGTCATGTTTGGCCCAACATGGTGGGCCAAAGGGCACATTCCTGTTGCTGTCGTGTTCCAAGTTTTATGCTCACTTGTATCATGATTGCAAAAAGTAGGATTGGGAAGAATTTTTGAGAAGCGTTTGTGAACATTATTTCATGTAAGGACAAACGGGATAAGGATCAGGTGACACAGCACAAACAGATTTTGGAGCCCATGATGAATCATACGGACCTCACAAGCACCAATGATCAGAGGGATCTCAGGATCTTGATGTGCATGCCTGTTGATCCCCCAATGTAATGGACCAGGTCGTTGAAGTGGTTTGGAAGGCACATTGGATACTTGTCTTTATTAGACTTAATATTAAGTGATAGAGTTTCAGAATAGGCAGGGTATGTACAAAATGTTGGTTAGGCCCAACAGTGAAGTCAACGGTGAGAAAATACAGTGAGACTTGGGCAACGATCAGGCTTGGCCTGATAAAGGTTAAGTTACATTTGCGCCACACAAGTGCTAAGCAGCAATCAGCTCCAACAAGAGAGAATATGACCACATCAAAAAAATTCCATGTCCTTACCCTCACATCATCCTTACATTTATTTTTTTTTTAAACGTGCAAGTGCTATCCAAGCCATGCAAGGCTATGGGCCAGGTGTTGGAAATGAGGTTAGAACAATTGAGTGCTTGTCCTTGACTGTCACAGAATCCGTGAGCTGAAGAATGTATTTCTCCTGTATTGTAGACGACTCAGGTGCTTGGCTATCCACGAAACCAAGGTTAACACTGATCTAAAACTAAACTGGGTCAGTTATACAATCAGCAGTAGCCAGGTCCATGGTACAAACCACCCTGCTGTGGGACAGGGTCAGGCAAATCCAAGTGAGCGAACGTGGTTGGAGACTCATTCGTTGGGGGCATAGATTCTGTAGCCACATTTGAGACACCAGGGCTGCGTGTTGCATCCCTGCTGCCAAGGTCAAGGGCATCTCTGATTGGGTGCCAGAAATTCTTAAGGGGGAGGGTGAGCAGCCAGAGGCCACTGTGCACGTTGGTACCAATGACATAGGCAGAAAGAGGGATGACATCCTGCGAACTGTGTACAAGGAGTTAGCAAAGAGGCTGAAAGGCAGGACCGAGAGGGTAATAATTTATGGGTTACCACAAGTGCCACATGTTAGTGAGTTAAGTCAGAGAAAGATAGGTGAGATGAAAATGCATGGTTCAGGAGCTGGCACAGGGGGCTGGATTTCCGGTTCATGGATAATTGGGACCATTTCTGAGCAAGGGGTGACCTGTGTAAGAGGGATGGGAGGCAAGACGCTGTGAGCGGGTCAGGGCTGCGGAGGCCGGTCCCTGTGAGGGGGTCAGGGCTGCGGGGGCCGGTCCCTGTGAGCGGGACAGGGCTGCGGGGGCCGGTCCCTGTGAGCGGGTCAGGGCTGCGGGGGCAGGTCCCTGTGAGCGGGTCAGGGCTGCGGGGGCCGGTCCCTGTGAGCGGGTCAGGGCTGCGGGGGCCGGTCCCTGTGAGCGGGTCAGGGCTGCGGGGGCCAGTCCCTGTGAGCGGGTCAGGGCTGCGGGGGCCGGTCCCTGTGAGCGGGTCAGGGCTGCGGGGGCCGGTCCCTGTGAGTGCGACAGGGCTGCGGGGGGCAAGTCGCTGAGAGCGGGTCAGGGCTGCGGGGGGCAAGTCGCTGTGAGCGGGTAAGGCCTGCGGGGGGCAAGTCGCTGTGAGCGGGTAAGGGCTGCGGGGGGCAAGTCGCTGTGAGCGGGAGAGGGCTGCAGGGGGCAAATCCATGTCAGCACGACAGGGCTGCAGGGGCCAGTCCCTGTGAGCGGGTCGGGCTGCGGCGGCCAGTCCCTGTGAGCGGCTCAGGGCTGGGGGGGCCAGTCCCTGTGAGCGGGACAGGGCTGCGGGGGCCTGTCCCCTGAGCGGGACATGGATGCGGGGGCCAGTCCCTGTGAGCGGGACAGGGCTGCGGGGGCCAGTCCCTGTGAGCGGGACAGTGCTGCGGGGGACAGTCCCTGTGAGCGGGTCAGGGCTGCGGGGGACAGTCCCTATGAGCGGGACAGGGCTGCGGGGGCCAGTCCCTGTGAGCGGGACAGGGCTGCGGGGGACAGTCCCTGTGAGCGGGACAAGGCTGCGGGGGACAGTCCCTGTGAGCGGGTCAGGGCCGTGGATGCCAGTCGCTGTGAGCGGGTAAGGGCCGCGGAGACCAGTCCCTGTGGCGGAACAGGGCTGCGGGGGCCAGTCCATGTCAGCGGGACAGGGCTGCGGGGGCCATTCCCTGTGAGCGGGTGAGGGCTGCGGTGGCAAATAGCTGTCAGGGGGTCAGGGCTGCGGGGGCCAGTCCCTGTGAGCGGGTCAGGGCTGCGGGGACCAGTCCCTGTGAGCGGGTCAGGGCTGCGGGGACCAGTCCCTGTCAGGGGGTCAGGGCTGCGGGGGCCAGTCCCTGTCGGGGGTCAGGGCTGCGGGGGCCAGTCCCTGTGAGCGGGTCAGGGCTGCGGGGGCCAGTCCCTGTGAGCGGGTCAGGGCTGCGGGGGACAGTCCCTGTGAGCGGGTCAGGGCTGCGGGGGACAGTCCCTGTGAGCGGGTCAGGGCTGCGGGGGACAGTCCCTGTGAGCGGGTCAGGGCTGCGGGGGACAGTCCCTGTGAGCGGGTCAGGGCTGCGGGGGACAGTCCCTGTGAGCGGGTCAGGGCTGCGGGGGACAGTCCCTGTGAGCGGGTCAGGGCTGCGGGGGACAGTCCCTGTGAGCGGGTCAGGGCTGCGGGGGACAGTCCCTGTGAGCGGGTCAGGGCAGCGGGGGACAGTCCCTGTGAGCGGGTCAGGGCAGCGGGGGACAGTCCCTGTGAGCGGGTCAGGGCTGCGGGGGACAGTCCCTGTGAGCGGGTCAGGGCTGCGGGGGACAGTCCCTGTGAGCGGGTCAGGGCTGCGGGGGACAGTCCCTGTGAGCGGGTCAGGGCTGCGGGGGACAGTCCCTGTGAGCGGGTCAGGGCTGCGGGGGACAGTCCCTGTGAGCGGGTCAGGGCAGCGGGGGCAAGTCCCTGTGAGCGGGTCAGGGCAGCGGGGGACAGTCCCTGTGAGCGGGTCAGGGCAGCGGGGGACAGTCCCTGTGAGCGGGTCAGGGCTGCGGGGGACAGTCCCTGTGAGCGGGTCAGGGCTGCGGGGGCCAGTCCCTGTGGCGGGACAGGGCTGCGGGGGCCAGTCCATGTCAGCGGGACAGGGCTGCGGGGGACAGTGCCTGTGATCGGGTCATGGCTGCGGGGGCCAGTCCCTGTGAGCAGGTGAGGGCTGCGGTGGCAAATAGCTGTCAGGGGGTCAGGGCTGCGGGGGCCAGTCCCTGTGAGCGGGTCAGGGCTGCGGGGGCCAGTCCCTGTGAGCGGGTCAGGGCTGCGGGGGCCAGTCCCTGTGGCGGGCGAGGGCTGCGGGGGCCAGTCCCTGTGAGCGGGTCAGGGCTGCGGGAGACAGTCCCTGTGAGCGGCTCAGGGCTGCGGGGGACAGTCCCTGTGAGCGGCTCAGGGCTGCGGGGGACAGTCCCTGTGAGTGGGACACGGCTGCGGGGGCCAGTACGCTGTGTGCGGGACAGGGCTGCAGGGCCCAGGCCCTGTGAGCGGGACAGGGCTGCAGGGCCCAGGCCCTGTGAGCGGGACACGTCTGCGGGGGGCAGTACGCGGTGAGCGGGACAGGACTGCGGGGTGCAAGTCACTGTGAGCGGGTCAGGGCTGCGGGGGCCAGTCCCTGTGAGCGGGTCAGGGCTGCTGGGGGCAGTACGCTGTGAGCGGGACAGTGCGCGGGACATGGCTGCGGGGCCAGTCCCTGTGAGCTCCAGCTCCAGTTCCCTAACGCAGTTTTCAAGGAGCTGGAGTTGGGTGCACTTCCCGCAGATGTAGTCAGCAGGGACACTAGTGGTGACCCTTACCTCCCACATTCTGCAGGAGGAGCATTCAACTGCCCTGACCTCCGTTCCCATTATTCTAAATTCCCAAAGAGACTGATTAAAAATAAAGAATAAAAAATAAACTAGTTCCCTTCTGTCGCACAGAAACTTTTTTTTTTGCTTCGAGGAGGAGGATGGGTGGGAGACACTACCCGAGTCGTGTTTCGGGTAATGCAACCAACACAAATATATTCATATAAATATTATATATATGTAATATATAAAATATTATATGTATAAATATTATATACACAAATATAAATTAGTACATATATTTTCTCATTAGGTTTACCCATGCAACGAATTAAGTGACTATGTAGAGTGTTTAAAGGAGTTTAAATTGCTTACTCCCTGTGCACAATGTCCACGAGCATTCATCAAATGCCACTTTAAACAGAAACACATGAGTTAACCACAATAATAGTGAAAACAATGCAAGGTCCAATGGCTGGAATATTGAACTCTCATGTTAATGAAATAATAACTTACAACTAGCAGCAGCTAACCACTATTTCACAATACACAGTTCGAATGAGAAACACTCCACTTTCCATAGTGGAGAACAAATTTAAAACAACCATTGATCCAACTTTGTCCACGAAGACATTCTACGAATTCGGGAAATGTTTTCTGTGTGGTGTATTCCTGATGAAGTTGATGCTAATAATGAAGCATCATTTCACTGAACTCTTGAACTTCCTGGTACGGTTACAGCCAGGAAACGTACAGATTTATCACCAATGCAGCACAGCAGGACAAGAAATGAGAACTGTTACGATTCCAGCTGCTTCAGCAAGTGGAATAGTCAAACCCCAGAATAAAACCTGCCTCGCTCGATCTTTTTCCCCTTTGTCAAACCTTGTGGTCTTTCACTGAAACATAAGCACATCAGACTACAGATTAGATTTTACCAATAAAACAGAAGTTTATTACATTGAAGAAATAAAATAAACCAAAATATCAAATATAGCAGTTTCAAAAATTTCAGAACACATTGCAAAAGAAAGTTACCCATGAGAACTTTCCCCTTGACTCCTCACAAACTTAAGCTTAGCCTTCCTCAGTTTTTTCACAGTCTGCAGAATTCAAACAAAATACTCGGGGTCTGAAAGATTCACAAATAATAACCCTTACTCTGAGACAACTTATTCCTTTAACTGTTCTAAACAATCGCCTTTTCTGGAGAGACTGTGCTTAATTCTGAAGTCAATGCTTAACAAACAGAGCTTGCAGTACAGGAACAGGCTCATGATGTTATCTATGTTTCACACAAGACTCTTTCTACCCCTTTTTAACCCTACCATCCCCTTTACCTCATGTGCTCCTCTGGCTTCCTCTTAAAAGTATCTGTGCTATCATTTCAGCCACTCTTCCTGGTTCAAATTTTAACCACTTTCTGGGCAAAGTTGCTTCTCCTGAGTTTCCTGTTAGATTTATTAGTGGCTATGTAGCATCTATATTAATAAAACATTCTTCTATCTGGTCTCAAGAATGAAGCTCCAATAATAGAATTACGAGGTGTGAAGATTTGATAGAGTATAAAACTTGTGCTCTTTCCCCAACATTTTCCACTGAGGAATGAACAAGGAGAGTTCAAGAGCATCCCTGTTACATCCATTGATCAGGAGACTAAAATATCCATTAAACATTCAGTAGGCATTCCACAGCAGTAACACTGATCATATTGTAGTATTCCTCAGAGAGTTTCATGACTGATTCACTGAGAAGCAATCTTGGCCGAGGTTTCTCAGTGGATATTATTCAGAATAAAGCAACGTGTTGCCTTCGGCTGTATTGGGAAGCTGCTGGTAATGGAACTGTTGAAAGCATTCACACCTTTTCTGGATCCATCTTTTATTCCTGTACTTATCTCATTGCTACACTTTTTGTGCTTTACAAAAGCATTTCCTTTGTCATTTAAAACAATGCAGTCTCTGTCTCTGTAACTTCTATCTCTGTCTAATTTTACATTGTTGCATTTTTCTTGATTCATTCACAAGATGAGGGCGTCACGGGTCAGGCAGCATTTATTGCCCATCCCTTATTGCCCGGAGGGCAGTTAAGAGTCAACCACATTGCTGTGGGTCTGGAGTCACATGTAGGGCAGACCAGGTAAGGAATGCAGTTTTCTTTCCTAAAGGACATCAGTGAACCTAGACAGGTTTTTCCAACAATCGACAATGGATTCACGGCCATCATTAGATTGTTAATTCCAAATATTTATTGAATTCAAATTCTACCATCTGCCGTGGTGGGTTTCGAACCCAGGTCCCCAAAACATTACTTGGGTTTCTGGATTAACAGTCCAGCGATAATATCACTAGACCATCACCCCTCCTCCAACTTTTAGCTGCCTAGGCCCGAATCTCTGGAATTCCCTTCCCATGCCCCTCCATTTTCACTCTTTCCTCCTGAAAGCTGCCTTTTTGGCAATACTTTATGTCACTTGTCCTAATAACTACCGATTTGTAATTAAATACACTCAGTGTGGATTTGTTCACGGGTGATCACGTCTGGGTAGTACAACAGCAAAATACTGCAAATGCTGGCAATCTAAAGTAAGACCAAAACACGCTGGAAATATTCAGCACAATGGACCTATCTTTGGACTTCTGATGGCAGGTTCATGAAACATTAATTCTGTTTCTCTGTCCACAGACGCTGCCAGACCTTCTGAGCAGTTCTGGGATTTTCTGATTTCATTTGTGTCTGATGAACTTGATTCTATATTTGAATTTCATGATTCATAGAATCCCTACAGGGTGCAAGCAGGCAATTCATCCCATCAAGTCAACACCAACCCTCCAAACAGCGTCCCAGCCAACACATCCCCTATCCTATCCCTGTAACCCTTCATCTCCAATGGCTAATCCACCTAATCTACACGTCCCTGCACACTATGGGTAATTTCGCATAGGCAATTTAGCATGGCCAATCCACCTACCCTCCACATCTTTGGACTGTGGAAGGAAACCAGAGCACCTGGAGGAAGCCCACACAGGCATGGTGAGAGTGTGCAAACTCCGCACAGACAGTCTCCTGAGGCTGGAATCAAACCCTGATCCCTGGTGCTGTGAGTCAGCAGTTCTAACCACAGAGTCACTATGCCGCACCAATTTGAATTGGTGTTAAAGAGGGTCAAGGAGAGTAGAGCATTTGATGCAGCTTACGTAGGTTTCAAGGTGGCTTTGGACTAGTTCCCACATGATGAATTGGTCAAAACAGAAGGTGGTGATGGAATCTGAGGGAAAGTAGCAAATGGAACAAAATAAACTCAGTGACTGCAGACAAAGGGTAATGCTCACTGTAGTTGTAGTTGAAAGGTCATTTCTATTGGGATTCCACAGGGTTCAGTATTGGGTCCTTTCCCTTTCATGGTAGATAGCAAAGAAGCAAACTTAAGTGCAGGGGGCACCATTAAAAATTTGCAGATGATAGACTAAAAATGAGTGCATGGTTGATAAAGAGGAAGAAAGCTGCAGACTTCGAATATAGTAACAATGGGCTGATCGGTTAACAGAAAGGGACAAATAGAATTTAATCTGCCGGAATGTGCAGTAAGGCATTTGGGGAGGGCAAACTAGTCAATAGGATACACAATAAATGATACAATACTGATCAGCTTAGAGGCACAGCGTATGTTTCCAGATACTGGGGGGAGCAATGAGCAGCACATGGTTTGCAACTCTATCAGCTACAAGTTCCCCTCCAAGTCATACTCTCAACTCAACTGGGGTCAGAACCAAGTATAATCTATCCTAGAAATGGAGACTGTTCAGAGGGGCTAAGGAAATAAGCTATTTTTGTGAAAGGGTGTAGTTAGTGAAACTTCCAGAGCTGGAATGTCTGGGGAGAACCGTGTGGATTAGTAAAACACTGAGGAAGTCTAAACTCTCAGTTGTGTGAATGGTGAAGGAGGAAGACCCCACAATTTGAGGGACAGAAACTGAGCAGAAGCAGTTAAATCTAACATGCAGATTTGATAGAGAAAGAAAACCGCTCCAGATTGTTAAGTAACTGTAAAGTGACTGTTTTAGGGAGTACATGGGATGCTGTTTTGTTGTGTTTTGCAACCTTTCAAACTGTGTTATATAGTTAGTTTGGTTTGCTTTATTGTATTTTACTTTCTTTAGTGCAATGAACTGTTTTATTGTTAAAACCAAATGTGCAGCTTTGTGTGCTTATGTTTCAGTGAAAGGCTGCCACACTAAATTGAAGAAAAATTGATAATCAAGTCAGATTTCATTCTCGGATGTGGCCTGGCTTGTAACAACAGCAGCTGGAATCATAGCACCAGCAAAAGAAGAATAAATGAAAAAACTTTGTTGGGAGCAGACTGTATAGTTTTCGACATTGTAGAAGAGAAAGAGGACTAACAGAGGTGCTTCTGATCCGGAAGGGAAACAACCAATGATTCTGTTGTGCACATTATTTGCCCAAAGACAAGCATTGAATACAAGTTAATTGTGCCCTTGGACACAGCACTGTTTTAGTAGGATATGAAATTTCACTTTAGAATCCATTTTCACTCGCAAATATTGATGGGGAGCACTATTTAATAAAGTGAATTTCTTCAACATCTTCAGAGCTGCATGTTTATCATTCGTATACATGGGAAATCTCAAATTCATTTTGCAGTTACATGAAAATAATGTACAAGGAAAGGAATTTAAACTCAGTATTTTGCACTTCAATTGAGCACAGGCCTTACTCATAAAAATCTCATCTCCTGAATCCCTCTCCAGAATTGATTGACAATGGATACTATATTCATTACAGACAGTATAGGAGATTTTCCATGTTGTAGCCCATTCCGAAATCTAGGCAAAGCTTCTTGGCGCCTCGCTGCAGGAGTTAAAGATCTGGGGAAATTGCTACATCTTACATCCCTGCCTAGGGGATGCTTCAACATCGTTTCCTAAGATAACCACATGTCCATATACATGTTTTCATATTGGGGAGGTCTAAACAGGACACAAACGCCTCCAAGGGTATGCCAGCTGACGCCTACATTGAAAGCGTAATACTGAGAATGCTGGAAATCTGAAATAACAGCAAGCGCTGGAGAAACTCAACAGGCCTGGCAGAATCTATGGAGAGAAAAAGGCCGAATTTTACTGTCAGCTATACATCAGTGAGTAATACTATTTATTTCAGAGGAAAGGTGACCGGACCTGAAGCCTTAACTTTGATTTCTCTTCACAAATGCTGCCCAGACCGGCTGAGCTTTTTCAGCAACTTCTGTTTTTTGTCTCTTATTTACAGCATCCACAGTTCTTTTGGTTTTTAACACTATTTATTTCTTGAGTTGTAAGGTTTTTGGATTTAAGTTCTTGCCCACTGAGGTGAAAGCTATATCTAGCCCATGTAGTATGGTAGTAAAGGGATGGTGCACTGACTGTGGGGCTGCCTTATGGATGTGTGGTTAAACATTAAACATTCAGTAGGCATTCCACAGCAGTAACACTGATCATATTGTAGTATTCCTCAGAGAGTTTCATGGCTGATTCACTGAGAAGCAATCTTGGCTGAGGTTTCTCAGTGCATATTATTCAGAATAAAGCAACATGTTGTCTTCGGCTGTATTGGAAAGCTGCTGGTAATGGAACTGTTGAAAGCATTCACACCTTTTCTGGATCCATCTTTTATTCCTGTACTTATCTCATTGCTACACTTTTTGCGCTTTACAAAAGCATTTCCTTTGTCATTTAAAACAATGCAGTCTCTGTCTCTGTAACTTCTCTCTCTTGTTTAGAACAGTTAAAGTATTTTGTTAGAATTCTGCAGACTATGAAAAAACTGAGGAAGGCTAAGCTTTAAGTTTGTGAGTAGTCAAGGGGAAAGTTCTCATGGGTAACTTTCTTTTGCAATGTGTTCTGAAATTTTTGAAACTGCTATATTTGATATTTTGGTTTATTTTATTTCTTCAATGTAATAAACTTCTGTTTTATTGGTAAAATCTAATCTGTAGTCTGATGTGCTTATGTTTCAGTGAAAGACCACAAGGTTTGACAAAGGGGAAAAAGATCTAGCGAGGCAGGTTTTATTCTGGGGTTTGACTATTCCACTTGCTGAAGCAGCTGGAATCGTAACAATTCTCATTTCCTGTCCTGCTGTGCTGCATTGGTGATAAATCTGTACCTTTGTTTGCTCTCCCAGGTGGAAGTTAAAAAAATCACATGGTATTCTTTAGAGGAAAAACAGGTGAGATCTCACTGGAATCAACATTGCTAAAAGTGATTATCAGGTCATTATCACATTACAGTTTGTGGGAGCTCATGCAAGTAAATTTACTGTTTGTAGGAACTTATGTAAATACATTCTCTATGTTACAGCAGTGACTACACTTTGTCTGTTTCAAAGCACTTTGGTTTGTCCTTATTGGGGAATATCAATCAAGTCTGAATCCTATTTATATGTGTTTGGAACTAGGTCAGTGAGTTATAAATGTTCCGTTTAATTTTATGCTTAAAGCAATGATTAATTAACTACCGGATTATCCATTCCCCTTTCCCAATTTAACATAGAAACAGAGAAAATTGGACTGGGAGTAGGCCATTCAGTTCTTGAGCCTGCTCCACCATTAAATATGAGCATGCCTGCTCATTCCTGTTCCTGCTTTCTCCCCATATTCTTTGATCTCTTTCGCTCGAAGAACAATATCTAACTCTGTCTTTAAAATATTCAATGATAGAAAATTCCACTGGCTCACCATTCTCTTGGCGAAGACATTTCTCCTCATCTTCGTTCTACTGTGTATCCTTAGTCTGTGACCTTTGGTTCTGCAATCTCCAGTCATTAGGAACACCCTTCTTCACTTCCCCTCTCTGATACTCTCCAGCTCCACGCTGTGTTACCTCTGGCTCCAGCATCTGCAGTTCTTGCTGTCTCTGAATGAGGACAGTCCAAAGAGAGTGTGTTAAGTGATATCGATGGGTTAAATGAGCAGGCAAAATATTTGGTAGATGACGTGTAATGTTTGAAAATGTGAGGTTGTCCAGTTTGGCAGGAAGTGTGGAGAAGCAGATTATTCAAATGGAGAGTGTCTGCAGAATGCCATGTTTCAGGGTGCTCTGGATGTCACTGTGCATGAATCACAAAACGTTATCATGTAGCTACAGCAAGTCTTGGGGAAGGGAAATGGGATGTTGGCTGTTATTGGAAGGAGGTTGAAAAATAAAAAGAAGGATGACTTGCTGCAGCTATACGGGGCATTACTAGGTACAGTTTCCACTGTTCTTCCTGAAAGAAAATATACTTGCGCTGAAAGCAGTTCAGACAAGGTTTTCTAGGCTGAATCCTGGGATAAATGGCATACAGCTGGATGAACACAGTAGACCAAGCAGCATCACAAGAGCAGGAAGGCCGACGTTTCAGGCCGAGACCGTTTTCTGATGAAGGGTCTAGGCCTGAAACATCAGTCTTCCTGCTCCTACGATGCTGCTTTGCCTGCTGTGTTCATCCAGCTCTACACCTTGTTATATCGGATTCTCCAGCATCTGTAGTTCCTATTATCCCTGGGATAAATGGATTGTCTTACAAGGAAAGTTGGAGCAGGTTGGGCTTATACTCATTGGAATTTAGAAGCACAAGAAGTCCCCTTGTTGGAATCTAAAGGACTTTAAGTGAGTGTGACTGGGTGGATGCCGAGATAAGGATTCCCCTCATGCAAGAATCTGAAAACAGGCAGCACAGACATAAAACGGGGAGTTTCCCATTTTGGATGGAGGGGAAGATAAGTTTTTTGTCTCCAAGGGTCATTACTCTTAGTAATTATCTCTCCCAGACAGCAGTCAAGGCTGTGTCATTGATATTCAAGGTTTGCTTAGAGAGATGTTTCCTCTAATAAGGGAGACAAGGGATACTGAGGGGGTCAGGAAGGAAATTGGAGTTCAGGCCACCACCAGATCATCCATGATCTTACTGACCGGAAGAGTTGAATAACCAACTCTTGCTGCCATTTCTTGTGATTTTATGGTTTTATTTCATCTCCCATCAGCTCACTGGCAGACAGATGAAACAGGAAACCCCAGATTATTAGGTTATTTAAAATGGTTAGTTGGATTTGCTCCAGCAATAATCCAGTGCAAACAGTGATTTAATTAAACCAAACATCTGTAATTCACTGGCTCAGTCCCAACAGAGTCTAACAGAATACTCCTCAAGTTATTAACTTTTGCATTTAAGACAGAGAGGTCGTTGGAAACAGTTATATCATTGTGATTAATTGCTAAAGTTGGCAGATGAAATCAAATATTCAATAGATCAATGCTACAAATTCTCCCTTAAGTTGTCAAGTACAAGCAGAGCTTTTAAACCAGTGCATAGACCATATGCCATCATCATAAACACACTGGGTAACAGGCATGCCATCAGAATAATTAATGCAGTGCACAATCTGCCCATAATTTTACTCCAATACTTCCATTACCACATTCAGTCAAATGTATCCCACAAAGGAAGAACAAAAATGGGGTAATATTTTTGTACCGAGTAGTAATAGCTGGCATTTACAAAGCTTCCCAAGCCACACACATATCTCATTTGAGTTTAGATAGCTGAAAGGCACCTATGTGCCTTTCATTCCACAGGACATCTCAAACAGCCGTGCAGCCAATGAATTAAAATTAAAGCGTCAGGTAGAATTTAATATGTGCAACAGGGGTCTCAGTCCCCAGATCTGGAGAACAGACAGAAGTTCAGGCACCTCTACTGGGGAAACCTGCTGTATAAAGTGCCCATCAGGCAATGAAGTGGACACCATCGACACGCCCAAGGACGCTGTGAGTGGAAATATTGTCCTTGAGGGCTGCCAGCCAATGGGATCTTGGTAGCTCTCTACTGCCCATCAGCACCATTGGAAGAAGTGGCAGATGTTGGTGCTGCACCCACCTGAGTCCAAGTATCAACAAGGAAATCCCAGGCCAATGGGGAGTCAGGGTATGGTGATGGTTGGACTTGGTAGGGACAGTGGTTATCTGTGGTATCACTTCCTTATGCTGGTAATGTACATCAGGCACTGGGTGCGCTTGGACGAGGAATCTCCAGAGTCTGTTAGACTTGCTTTTTGGACACCCACATACCGACTCTCCGATGGAATTAATTATCCCTGGCCACTATGTTTCCTTTAACCAATATCTTTAAAGCAAACTAACCATCATGATCACACTGTTGTTAATGAGGAATTGTTGTCCATGACTTGGCTACATTACAACAACAACTACACTTCAAAAGTCATTAATTACCTGGAACATGCTATGAAACAGCCTGAGGTTGTGAAAGCAGCTATATAAATACATAGATTTATTCTTTAGCCACTGGTCCACTTGTTGTCGAGATGGGTACCAGTATCAGAAGCAAGGTAGCAGAAGATAAATATTTGAGGCCCATTGGTCAACTTCAATATTTAAACTTTGTAAGAAACCCTTAACAGAGGTCACAGATTTGACGTAATCAACAAAATCTGCAGGGAGGGAATGTGAGGTGGTTGGTTTTCAACAAAGTTATTATGAACTAGAATTAACTGCCTTAATGTTTTAAATTTACTTTATTTATTTATTCACAGGGTATGGGCATCGCTGGTAGGACCAACAATTACTCCCCATCCCTAATTTCCCTGGAGAAGACGGTAGTGAGCTGCTTTCCTGAACATCACGGGTAGAGACACTCACAGAGCTACTGCGAAGGGAGTTCCGGGATTTTAACCCAGTGACAGTGAAGGAACAGAGATAAATTTCCAAGTCAGATTGGTGACAGGCTTGGAGGGGAACTTGCAGGTGGTGGTGTTCCCATATATCTGCTGCTCTTCTCCTTCTAGATATATAAGGTGCAACTTGGAAGGTGCAGTCTAAGGAGTCTTGGCAAGTTGCTGCAGGGCATCTTGTAGCAGGTACAAGCCACTGTCTCTGTGGCGATGGTGAAGAGAGTGAATGTTTGCAATGGTTGATGAGGTGCCAATCAAGTGGGGTGCTTTGTGCTGGATAGTGTCGAGCTTCCTGGGTGTTGTTGGAACCGCACCCATCCAGGCAAGTGGAGAATATTACTTTACTTTCCTGATTTATTGTTAGCTGATGGCGTTGAGGATGTGGATTGTCTGCTCTAGAATACCCAGCCTCTGACTTGTGCTTGGAGCCATGGTATTTATTCATCCAGTTCAATTTCTAGTTACCAATAGTCACTAAGTTGTTGGTAGTGGGGGTTGAATGTGTCACTGTATATCAAGGGGAAAAACTTAGATTTTGTCTTGCCATTTATCAGCCCAAGTCTGAATGTTTTACTTGGTCTTGTTGCATTTGACCATGGACTGTTTCCATACCCAAGGAATCACGAATGGTGCTGAACATTGTACAACCATTAGCGAACATCCCCACTTCTGACCATATGAGGGAGGGAAGGTGATTGATGAAGCAGCGGAAGATGGTTGGGTCTAGGATACTACCCCGAACGTAATGAAAGCTGATTTTATCATAACTGTCACTGGAATTGGGCAAACACACAAAAAGAATAAAACAGCAGGGCTCTGGGGTCAGAACAGCACATGTGGGTCTAATTACACAGCTCATATAAAGAGCCAGCAGTGCATGATGGGCTGAATAGCTTCCTGTTGTGCTGCATCATTCTATTCTATAGGTAAACCTGCTTCTGATATAAATTCTTAGTTTGTCCGGGTGTATGAACCAATTAATCTCTTAGACGAACATCTACCTTGTCGTTGCCCGGCACTGTGGGCCTTCACCTTTCACTGTGATTTTGTAATCTTCTTTAAAATCTACTTTATGATTGAAGATAAAGTTGTCTTCCCTATTTCCTGTCTGACACTTCACATGGAACATTTACAATATCTTTAGCAACTGAGGTATCGTATCTTCCTACCAATTTTCCTTTGGCTCCAGTCCAGATTGTACAAGCTCAGCTAAGTTTACAGCTTTCCCCCCACTCTCAGCCTGCTCCAGGCAATTCATCACATCCAATACTGGGCTGCACAATTAAGTTACATTAGCAGTGGATATTCCCATATGGTCTGAGTGAGACAACCAAGGAAAAGATGCATAGTGCACTGCCTCACAATCTTGTCAGAAATAACATGGTGCCCAACCCATCCATAGGGGATAATCGATGTACAGCAACAGCCTATTGGAGGCATGAGGTTTCCCTGTGATGAACCTTTGCTAATTGGCTGAAAAGGCCAATCCTTCAGAAGCAAGTTCGAGCACAGGAGGCACATGAACCTGCCAAGTGATGTTGTGGATTGCTATTTGTGCCAGGCTGTAGTAGCCACTGGTCATCATGGTGCTGTGTGCCAGCTCACACATCGTACCATTATCATCCTCTCTGGTTTAAACATCTTGTTTCAAGAGACAATGCAGCACTCACTTGGCCAGGGGCAGGGGCAGTAATCTGTAGGCCCCAGTGTCACACGTGGCCTAGGACCCCAGCCCAAGCACAGCAGGCTCCCCGCAACCCACACCCAGTTAATTAGCCCCTGATATACCTCAGTGTCCTGGGACCTGCCCTCAGTCCAGGCCAGCAGTATCAGCATGGACTTTCTTAACCAAGTGTGTGAAGTGGAGCTTGGACTTGTAACCTTCTGAATTAGAGTCAAAAGTGTTACAGACTGAGCCACAGCTAACAATAAGGCCAACAGCTGTCATTAATAAATTCTGCCTTAGCACCACACCTCTCAGTCATCAATCACTGAACGAATTATGTTGGAGGATTGGTTTACTAGCTCAATTAATGGGCTGAATTTTACAGTCCACATCTTCTAGACAGCATATTTTTGGAGGGAAGCAATTTCCAAAAGATATGTCAAGTGGCTAGTCCATTGCCTTCCCACCCATCCCAACCTGGTCCCCATCTTATTGGTGGAGGTTTGAGGGTGGGCAGGGTGGTCAGTGAGGACCCAATAGACTACCTGCTCTTAGACCTACTGAAGCCCTTCAGTGGCCAACTGTAACTTGACTCAGGCCCTCCATCCTTTCTATACTGGCCATCCAGGTCCCCTTGGAGAGGGAGCTCGCAATGTCCAACAATACTCTCAGTGCCTTTAGAGAGAGGTGGGCACTGCAGGGGAGATGCTGCTTTATCTCCCCCAAAAACTCCATTCTGCTTTTGTTCCTTCCCTTGCTCCCTACCTCCACACTTGTTGATAGTTTGCATTTTCCTCAATGGCCTCGGCAATGTAAACATCTAAATGTAAACATCTTTTACTAGTGGTGGTTACTGTTTAAAAAGGAAAACAAAACAAAAGTTAAAGTGATTTGGTGGTGGAAAAATCACTCAGCCGTGGGTGATAGTACTTCTGAGCATAAAAATATACACTGATCAGGAGTAGGGTCAGCAAGCTGTTTATCACCAGCTTTGGTGAAAAGGAAAGGAGGAAGAAGATTACTTCTTGTACCCTGTATGCAACAGAGGCCATTTCCCCCTACTTTATGATCTTGTCCACCCAACCTGCTTCCTACATTCCCATCTGGCCTTCAAAATCCAACAAGTCCGCCCTCTCCCCACTTACACCGCTGACGGACTCATCGCCCAGGCTAGCCTCCCTGATCTCTCTCCATCCATAACTCTTTCAGAGAATATCTCCAGTGTGAAAACAGGCCCTTCCGCCCAACATGTCCACACTGACCCTCAGAGCAACCCACCCAGACCCATCCCCAATAACACACCTAGTCTACACATCCCTGAACACTACGGGCAATTTAGTATGGCCAATCCACCAAGCCTGCACATCTTTGGACTGTAGGAGGAAACCGGAGCACCCAGAGGAAACCCACGCAGACACAGGGAGAATGTGCAAACTCCGCACAGACTGAGGGTGGAATCAAACATGGGTCCTTGGCGCTGTGAGGCAGCAATGCTAACCACTGTGCCACTCACTAAGGCCAACTCAGGATCTAACAACCCCGGGATCCCAGTTCGGTGGACAACAAACAGTTCTGCTGGGACTAGCATATCTACCAGGTCATTGTCCAGCAACTCCTGAGGAGTGAAAGCCCAATGCCACATTATACAGGCCCCTGGCAGTGGAATACAGTCACCGGACTGCCTCATTTCATGGTGGTCCATTCATGAATCATTTTCAGTATCCACGTTTTCCTATTGTTCACATTCTAATGCCCATTGAAACACGGAGTGACCATTCGATCCCGGTGTCTGACTGATTGGTACTTTAACATCATCTGTGTTAACTAGTTCAATATCTTTGAAAACTCTTACCTGACAGATAACCTCAGTCTTGAAAATATCACCTGCTGCAGCGTTTCGAAGGAGAAGCTTCCAGAATTCCACTGCCCTCGGTGCAACTGAAGAAAACAATGAAACCTCTTTCTCCCCTGTCACTGGTCTCTGTTGTCATTTGCGGATTTGTAACTAAGTTTCAATCCGCTTTGAGAGGATCGTGGCAACAAGGACCTCGCAGGAGATTGGCTGATAATTGCAACTGAAACAGATCCCAAGGAAAACACGGCATCTTTACTGAAAGATCTTTAAGGAGCCAGCCAGCCTAGAGTGTGACAGAGCTAAAGGGAAAACAGCGCAGACCATTCAAAATACAATCGCTTCTCATGATTGCAGAGTTCTTGTATCAGACGAATGAGCTTCAAGGGCTTGCAAAGGCTTTTGTCATTGCTGGCATACCTCAAATGGCAATAAGATAAGCTTCTAAAGTAGAAATCACCACTAACGCCTTTGATGTACATAAACACATAACGAAGTCTTGGTGCTCGACAGTCTTCATCTTGAAGATGAGAGTAATCCGGCCTATTTGTATATCAAGTGTAGTTCAAGACCTTCATTTTGATATTGTGTTTGACTGATTACAACATGATGAAAGACCATTCAACAGCGCATAATTCAGTAAAATTATGATTCCTATCAAAACTGTTGAGTCGGCAGGATCATATTACATTCATATATTGAGAGGCGCTGCCAGCATAAATGTTAAATAGGACACACTATTCAAAGAAAAAAAAATTGAGAAGTCGCTTTGGTGTGACCTCGAGCAGACTGTAGCTTGCCCTTGTAGCACTTAGTCTTTCAGTGTACAATCTGGCCTGCATTTCAGAACATCTCATTCAGTCATCAACTGATATTGGATTCTGACTCACAAATGATTTGAAAGTGTTTCAAAGTCTAAAAAGTGCTGCAGATACTAAATAATGAAAAGGAAGCTCGGGATTTATGCGCGCGTAAGTGCAACAATGTGCTGTAGCATTTGAATTTGCCGTTCCACTCAACAAAAAGTTAATAATATTGCAGAACTCCCATCTCCTTTAGGCAGTGGAACTGCTTTGGCATTGAAAAGATCAAGTTAAACATTTCTACAGATAAGTTTCAAGATATTTCTGCACAAGAATTGACTCTCCCAGGATTCAATATTTATGCTTTACATCATGATGTGCATTATGTAACAACAACATATCACTAGAATGGAACTGGAATAAAAAGGGGAATGTCAAACTAAAGACACGGTATTAGGAGATTTGCCTGCATGCTGTTTATTGACTGGAACAAGCATGATGGGCTGATTGGCCTCCACCTGTCAAGCCAAAGGCAGTGATTTTAGGAGGTTTGCCCTGGTCTTGCTCATTGACAGGCATAGTCATGGTGGGCTAACTCAACATTTATGATACAAATGGAGGCCAATGATTCCACATGTCTAAAAGTGTGGTCAGAAAGGTCAGCTTGAAAAGAAGTAATTTGGATAATCGGAGATTTGGAGAGAGAATTCCAAAGCTTGCGTGCCAGAGAGCTGAAGGCACCAGTGGTTTGTTGATTGAAGGGAATTACACCCTTAATCTTGATATAGATACAGAACAAGTGCAGAAAGAGCTAAGTCGGGACACCATCAGATCACATGGAACTGTCAGGCTCCAGATAGCATCTCCTTCCTTCCCGCCAGCAAAACCTGTCGCTGTTCACACAGGAGAGTGTCAATCCCGCATTACTACATGGTGGATTAAAGTGAAAGTGAGGCATAAGATGGCAGAAATGGAGGAATGGGGCATTATGGGAAGCTTGCAGGCTTAGATGAGGAAAGTGAAGTGGGGAAGACCAAGGCATTTAATGGATTTAAGTGCACAGACAAGAATTTTAAACTGGGGGCCTGGGAACCAAGTCAGGAAAAGCAGGTATGTTCAATGGGAGGTACCAGGAATGGGATAAATACAGGAAGCAGAAGTTTGGAAGCATACGACAGAGGGTAAAGGACAGGAGATCAGCTGCAGGGGCATAAGAGTCATCAAATCTGGAGATAAGGAGAGGGCTTCAGAGGCAGATAGCCTGAGGCAGCTGACATTACAGAGATATAAACAGAATAAATTACATTGTAGAGCCTGAACTACTCTAAAACTGAGCATTATTTGTGATTTAGTGATAATGGGAACTGCTGATGCTGTAGAATCCAAGATAACAAAGTGTGGAGCTGGATGAACACAGCAGGCCAAGCAGCATCTCAGGAGCACAAAAGCTGACGTTTCGGGCCTAGGCCCTTCAGAGATCTTTGATGTACTCTGAAGTCATGAAAGGTGCTACATGAATGCAAGTTCCGTCTTTCTTGAGGCCTCAAGGTTCAATTGGTTTATACTTTGTGTTTCGATCCCAACAGATGTCATTACTAGACAACTTGACGTCCAGTCCCTGTTCACCTGCATTCCGCATGGAGATGGCCTCAAGGCCCTCCGCTTCTTCCTGTCCCGCAGGCCCGACCAGTCCCCCTCCACCGACACTCTCATCCGCCTAGCTGAACTCGTCCTCACACTCAACAACTTCTCTTTTGACTCCTCCCACTTCCTACAGACTAAGGGGGTGGCCATGGGCACCCGCATGGGCCCCAGCTATGTCTGCCTCTTTGTAGGTTACGTGGAACAGTCCCTCTTCCGCACCTACACAGGCCCCAAACCCCACCTCTTCCTCCGGTACATTGATGACTGTATCGGCGCCGCCTCTTGCTCCCCAGAGGAGCTCAAACAGTTCATCCACTTCACCAACACCTTCCACCCCAACCTTCAGTTCACCTGGGCCATCTCCAGCACATCCCTCACCTTCCTGGACCTCTCAGTCTCCATCTCAGGCAACCAGCTTGTAACTGATGTCCATTTCAAGCCCACCGACTCCCACAGCTACCGAGAATACACCTCCTCCCACCCACCCTCCTGCAAAAATTCCATCCCCTATTCCCAATTCCTCCGCCTCCGCCGCATCTGCTCCCACGATAAGACATTCCACTCCCGCACATCCCAGATGTCCAAGTTCTTTAAGGACCGCAACTTTCCCCCCACGGTGATCGAGAACGCCCTTGACCGCGTCTCCCGCATTTCCCGCGACACATCCCTCACACCCCGCCCCCGCCACAACCGCCCCAAGAGGATCCCCCTCGTTCTCACACACCACCCTACCAACCTCCGGATACAACGCATTATCCTCCGACACTTCCGCCATTTACAATCCGACCCCACCACCCAAGACATTTTTCCATCCCCTCCCCTGTCTGCTTTCCGGAGAGACCACTCTCTCCGTGACTCCCTTGTTCGCTCCACACTGCCCTCCAACCCCACCACACCCGGCACCTTCCCCTGCAACCGCAGGAAATGCTACACTTGTCCCCACACCTCCTCCCTCACCCCCATCCCAGGCCCCAAGATGACATTCCACATCAAGCAGAGGTTCACCTGCACATCTGCCAATGTGGTATATTGCATCCACTGTACCCGGTGCGGCTTCCTCTACATTGGGGAAACCAAGCGGAGGCTTGGGGACCGCTTTGCAGAACACCTCCGCTCAGTTCGCAAAAAACAACTGCACCTCGCAGTCGCAAACCATTTCCACTCCCCCTCCCATTCTCTTGATGACATGTCCATCATGGGCCTCCTGCACTGCCACAATGATGCCACCCGAAGGTTGCAGGAACAGCAACTCATATTCCGCCTGGGAACCCTGCAGCCATATGGTATCAATGTGGACTTCACCAGTTTCAAAATCTCCCCTTCCCCTACTGCATCCCTCAACCAGCCCAGTTCGTCCCCTCCCCCCACTGCACCACACAACCAGCCCAGCTCTTCCCCCCCACCCACTGCATCCCAAAACCAGTCCAACCTGTCTCTGCCTCCCTAACCGGTTCTTCCTCTCACCCATCCCTTCCTCCCACCCCAAGCCGCACCCCCCGCTACCTACTAACCTCATCCCACCTCCTTGACCTGTCCGTCTTCCCTGAACTGACCTATCCCCTCCCTACCTCCCCACCTACACTCTCTCCACCTATCTTCTTTACTCTCCATCTTCGGTCCGCCTCCCCCTCTCTCCCTATTTATTCCAGTTCCCTCCCCCCATCCCCCTCTCTGATGAAGGGTCTAGGCCCGAAACGTCAGCTTTTGTGCTCCTGAGATGCTGCTTGGCCTGCTGTGTTCATCCAGCCTCACATTTTATTATCTTGGAATCTCCAGCATCTGCAGTTCCCATTATCTCTCATTACTAGACAACCCTGACTGATCCAGACTGAAATCTGGTTTGCCAGATCATTTTTTGTTTTGTTTTTAACTAAGTGGTCTCTTGCTGAAGTAAAGTAAAATGTTGCAAATTTTATTTTAACAATAAAACAGGAGTTTACAATGCAAAAGAAATGAAGTTAAATGGGTAAATCAATCTACTTACACATAATACAAATTCAAGAGTTTTAAACACCCAGTAAAAATAGAATCCTATAGTCCCAAAATACTCCTTTATAATATTAAACATATCCCTACAGTACTTAACAACACCCTTCTGCATTATTCAAACCAGAATCTCTTCCCAAATAACTTGGTAGGTTAAAATAACTGTGTCTCGAAGTCCAATACTGGAACCTCTGATAGATAATTCCTGGAACTGTCATACACCTGAGGCTAAGTAAACTCAGCTTCAAGTCCTCTTCACGGTTTTATCCCAACATTTCTGGAGTGGGACTCTCAGTACCTCCTCCCTCCAAGATAATCAAGTTTACTGTATTCCTTTCTCAGATGCATGGCTCTACACATGCATCTCCATGCAAGAAATGCCCAAAACTAAAGTAAAACTGAAATAAAAACCTCTTCCTTCTAAGCTATAGATCCCTTAAGCTGAAAAGGAACTGCCTGAGTCTCAAAATTTCGAATGAAAACCTTGAGGTACAATTATCTACAATGCCAGGTTGTAAAATAATAAAATAAAATAAGAACAAATCACACTGTCAAAGTAGCCCTCACAAACTGTTTTAAAGAAATCACCATGGCTACAGAAATACTTACAAGTTAATTATTAACTTCAAACACACAGAAGATCCACATGTTACTCACTTAAAGTTCAAAACCCAAACTAAAAAGAGATGATATTTTAAATATTAATCAGAAAGTTTATATCACACTTTGTTTCTTGTCTCTAAGTGACTTTCCTTTTGAATCTTATATTCCACCACAACTTAGATGTCCTTATGTAAACAGAAATAAATCTGCAAAAAATATCGATCAACAGGAGCTTGTGATTGGAGGATTTGTGGTGCTGCAGAGATTCCCTGCAGCTTGAATATAAACAGCTATTAAATCCCTCGTGTCAGAGACAGCAGCCAAGTAAAATCAATGAACAACAAGTAAGGTCAATGATAAATGTGCACTGTATGCTTGGGCATGGATGAAGGCAATGGATCTTTTATCTTCAGGTTTAGTGCTGAAAAATTGTGTCAGAAACTTTCTCCCTCCTCACAAAACAGCTACAAAATGTTAATAGGCTCAGTACGACAAATTTTCTGGGGCAGGCTGGATAAATCAAAGACGTTTTATCTCTCCATCATTAATTACAAGTTTGCGACACTGTTTCAGCAAGTGAAGTGAAATTAATGGCAAGTTTCAAAAGTTCTCCTTTGTTATCAACCTCTTGCCTAGTTTAGAGTGAATCCAAAATGGAACCACTGTTCAATAAAGAGAATGGGTGACTGGGGTCCCCTAGAATGGAACAAACAGCATCACAATTCACTCTGGGTCAGGTTTATCTGTCAAGTCAATGTCAGCTGTTAAGAATTGAACCCAATTCCCAGGGTGACTTTTCTAAGAGTGTGTCCTCTTCGAGTCCACAGGATTAATGCCTGACTCACTACATCCCATTTCAATACAGCCTGTTAGAGCTACACAGTCATAGAGATGTACAGCGTGGAAACAAAACCTTCGGTTCAACTTGTCCATGCTGACCAGAGATCCTAAATTAATCTAGTCCCGTTTGCAAACATTTGTCCCATATCCCTCTAAACCCTTCCTATTCATTTACGCATCCTGATGCCTTTTAAGTGTTGTAATTGTACCAGCCTCCACCACTTCCTCTGGCAGTTCACTCGATGCATGCATCACCCTCTGCATGAAAAGGTTGCTCCTTCGGTCCTTTTGAAATCTTTCCCCTCTCATCTTAAACCTATACCCTCTGAAACCTATAAACCTCTGTAAGATCAACCCTGTGCCACCAGCTTCTTCGGTCAAGCATTTGGTCACACCTTTATCTTCATCCATCATCCTCTTCAACTCAGCATCCAATTTTGTTTGCTTACGCCACTGCATAATGGAGTACATCCATGTTTAAATTTGTGGTTGTGTTCCTGAAAATGGTGACAATAAATTAGACAACATTATAATTCTTACAGAGGACTCATCCAGCACAGTGGATTTAGTATCCGGTGCCAGGCAAACCACTGGCAACGTTCCGCAACATATTGCACACAAATGACCAAAAGGATTGCCTTTATGGCTATGACAATAAAGAGAAACAGAGAGCAGGAGGGAAAGTGGAGTTGAAATGTAAGATCAGCCTTGGTCACTATTCAGCAGGAATTCAGGTCCTAGGCGCAATATTGTCTACTCCTGCTCCTATTTATTGTGTTATTTTATCCCTGGGACTGGAAATTATGAGATGAATGATAATCTTTTGTGACCATTCTTCTCATATCTCTAAAATACAGTTTCTCATCTGATTTTCTTCATTTATAATAACTTATAGAACACTAAATCGAAAAAATTACATGGATATCATTTTATGTTGACATAAATTGAGAGCAACATATTGCATTTAGGTACAGCCTGCCTTTCATGTCGGACGACACCTCAAAGTGCTTCAAGGGAGTATGGGCAGCTAAAAACGGATGCTCAGCCAAAAACAGTGATATCGGGATAGGTGATCAAAAACTTAGTAAAGCAAGAGGGTGACTAACAAAAGTGACAGGCAAAGATATTTAGGGTCTTAAGAACTTAAGACTCAGGTAGCTGAAAACGTGGCCACCTGTGATGGAAGTTTGGGACTGTCAGGAGGCCAGGTTAAGAGGAGTGCAGAGAACTTAGAGGTTAATCGTGTTGGAGGATATTAGAAAGGGAAAAGGGAGAGAAAGGTCATGAAGTCATTTTAAAACAAAGACTATAATTTCATGTATTTTAGTTCTGTCTGACGGAAGAAGTGGTGACAGTATTCATAGGAGGATGTTGTTTTAGACTCAGTGACAGCGTGAAATACTAAAACGTATAGAGGATGTTTTATTCAGTGCAGACTGGATTTCTGTCACCCTGTCACCGTCCCCAGCTATGATCAGCTTCACCAATTCCACCTTTCTCTTTCCCACTCCAATAAACCTTTGCATTTGTCTGAGAAAGCAATTAGAATCCAACACACAGGATAATCCGTGATAACGGGAACTGCAGATGCTGGAGAATCCAAGATAATAAAATGTGAGGCTGGATGAACACAGCAGGCCCAGCAGCATCTCAGGAGCACAAAAGCTTTTGTGCTCCTGAGATGCTGCTGGGTCTGCTGTGTTCATCCAGCCTCATATTTTATTATCTTACACAGGATAATCCCTTGCTATTTGCAGCAGGTTTTGTCCATTTCTCAAAACACTTAAACAGCATCAAATTTTGGTTTCCACTCTTGTGAATATTGTTTGAAACACTGATATTAAATATTATTTCTCTATCACAAATCTTATTTTTAACGCCGACATTCATTTTTGCATCTCTGTTTAATGATGAGACAATACCGGAGTATAAAGGGAGTGGGTGTTAAGGAACATGTGTTATGCAAATAATCAAGAAATGAAGTACAAAACATGATTACTGCTGAACAGTACAGAGCTGTGACGCTGAAGATATGCAACTTGTGCCCATCAGGACAAATGCAAGAATACCACTTTTTGAATGATCATAGCAATTTATACCACAGGAAGAAAAGGAGTGCTGATTGACTGGCAAGTCAACTCTGACTTGTCAAGATGCTGAAATGGAGACAGCAGTAGATAACAATAGGCTCCTTGAGCCTCTGAATAATTCAATAAAGGAATCTTTCATTTGCAGAAAATGTTTCCTTGCATGTGGATGTATGCTGCTTCTAGGAAGCATATTGAATCACATTAAGAGGTCGGCTGATTATCTTGTCTCCAGTAATGTACAAAGTCGGGTTGGATCTGAATTAGATCCAGCATTTCTTTGGGTTTTGTTTTGATTGATGTAAATTGTTATGGTTCTTTGAAATTTGTCATTCTCGCAGTTGCTGTGCTGAGTTTAACTGAAAGGAATGGCATCATGTCTCTCTGTTCAGCAGTATTAACAGGTATTATCCTGCTACCTTCAGATGAAAGAGTGGGAACTGCAGCGATTCTGGAAAAGGAAGAGAAAATTAATTTCTAATCATTGAAACAGCTCCAAAATTAACGATAATGAATTAAAACCTGAAAGAACTGAGGACGTTGCAAGTCAGAAACAAAAACAGAAATTACTGGAGCTGCTCAACAGGTCTGGCATATCTGAGGATCGGTCACTACACCCAAAATGGGATTTCTCTCCACAGATGTTGCCAGACCTGCTGAGCTTTTCCAGCAATTTCTGATTGTGTTTCCAAAATTAAGGAGCATGTTCTCAGTTGAATTGCAAAACAATATTGAAGGTGGTATTCTTCCTAATTTGATTATTCATGAGGGTGTCTTCAAAATTCAAATGATAAGCTAACCACTCCAGACCACGTGGTTAAATGGCTCCAGTGTACAATTGTGCCAAAGGTGCAGGTTTAATTGCTGCAGCTCTTATCAGGGCTCTCAGGGTCTATCTTTTTGTCTTGCCCTTCAACGGTAACATGGGGTAAGAAATGATGAGCAACTTTTGGTGAATGAAGATGCTGCGTCGAGAGACGACCGTGCATGTCATCGTGTTGTATTCACCAAGTGTCATAACCTGCTGCGGACCATTTTCCTTCACATGCATTTGAACTGGTATTGCTTTGAATTGGCTTGTTATTGCAAATGGAAGCACTGATTAAATATTTAAAAGTTTTAACAACGTCATTTTACATCCCACCACCCTGCCTCCATAGACAGGTTTGGGACCCAATTTTAACTTTATGAAAGTGGATGCTTTTTGACTGGCTAAAATTGGGCCCATAAAGGTGCTATAAATCAAGTGGGAGGTGTTGGCCTGTTGGTATTATCGCTAGACTGTTAATCCAGAGACCTAGGTAATGTTTTGGAGACCTGGGCATTGCAGATGGTGGAATTTGAATGGAATGAGAAAAAAATCTGGTGTTAAGGGTCTAATAGTGACCATGAAACTGTTGGGGAGAAACCACCTGGTTCACTAATCTCTTTTAGGGAAAAGAAACTGCTACTCTGGCCTGCATGTGACTCCAGACCCACACAATATTGCTGACTTTCAACTGCCCTCTCGGCAGTAAATGCTGGCTAGCCAGTGCGGTGAAATTTTAAAAAGTAACAGTGCAATTTTATACATTCTAATAGGGTCATTCCCCATCAACACAAGTTTCGCAGAGCAATTGCTTAATGTGGGCCAGATATTCAATGTTGCTGACATTGGGTCAAATTGTACTATAGTGCAGCCAAATCCTCGGAAAGCTTGTAACTAGTTTATCCAAGGCAATTGTGTTCAGAGTGAAATTCAGCTTGGATCAGATATTCTGTCCAAAGCCAGATTGCCAATTTACAATCATTTATTAAATCAGGGTATTTCAAAATTTGTTCTGAAATACAATGTTAAGCATATTGAATAGGTCTACTTTTCGGCACATTGATCTGGCGCTTACAGTGCACAGATGTCCCTTAGTGAAGCTGCAGATCGCTCATAATACTAAAGGGAACTTTAGTCGCACAGAACAAATGACTGGGGGCCTGGTGGGAGTTTAACTTTTTTTCATGTTCATGGATTGTGGGTGTTCCTGGCATGTATTGCACATCCCAAGTTTCCTTGGGCTCGATGGCTTGCTAGGCCATTTGAGAGATAGCAAGAATTGCAGATGCTGCAGTCAGAGACAACACAGTATGAAGCTGGAGGGACACAGCAGGCCAGGCAGCGTCAGAGGAGCAGGAAAGTTGATGCTTCAAATTGGGACCCTTCCTCATAAATGTCCATTTCTGAGGAAGGGTCCTGACTTGAAACGTCAACTTCCCTGCTTCACTGATGCTGCGTAGCCTGCTGTGGACTATTTTGGAGGCAAGTTATGAGTCAACTACACTGTGGCATGTATGGAGTCATACTCACAGATACTGGCACATGCACACACACACAGATACAGACACACATACTCACAGATACTGGCACATGCACACACACACAGATACAGACACACACACACTCACACAATGAATCAAATAACCAACCCAGGCTTCTATGAAGAGCCAAACACTACTGCCGTACAATTAAAAACTATTGTAACAGCAGTTAAATTTTTAGTTAGGTAAGTGGTGATCAATTTTCAGAGATCTGCAGAAACATTTCAGGCTGTCCATTACATTGCATTTCAGGGGCTCCATGGGTTTCTCAAGGGTCGAAAGGGACAGTACAGCTCTGTTTGGGTTTGTGTTTACTAAATGGTTTGCTGGATAAGCTACACTCTGTGGAAAAATATAACTTGTCTGCGGCTGCAAGAATTCATTTACAGCCCTGTTTACAAAGTCACTGCATCCTGATCACGAGTCAGGGAGCCCGGTCGAAAAACAGATTTCTGCTGCAGACTTTCTTCAACCAGTTTATATTTTGGGCACTTCTAGGCAACCTGCCCAAGTAATGGACTGATCAGTCGAATGCTGTCTCTAGAAACATCATCAAAACAGACAGCCTGAACCTAGCTGTCTACTTTACTTTCTGTAAAAGACATCATGTTGATACATATTTTTAATGCCATATATATGGGAAGCTTGGCTTGCAAGGTGTCTGTACTGGGTATTTAACAATTCTCTAGATTTGTCAACTTCTTTGTTGTCAAACATGTCCAGGTTTGGAATTGGGAATGAAGTTACAGTTATGGGGATCCTATACTTGAGGCCTAAAGCATCCCTATTACAGTCCTGTGACATTTCCCCAGACCATATTTATCATCTCTGTGAAAACTATTGATTTTGTACCAAGAGTTAAATTATGGGTAGTCTCATCTATTTGTCTTCTGTCAAATGGGAACTGAATTCTTAACTGTTATGGCAAATGTCCCTGGGTGGGCTCGAACCACCAACCTTTCGGTTAACAGCCGAACACGCTAACCGATTGCGCCACAGAGATCTTAACTGTTATGTCCCAGTAAACACTGAAATTGGTGTGCTAATAACTAACTGCTATTATTTCCAGGCCCTCTAGAACATTCTGTCAGTGAATAACAAAGGGACACATGAGAAGTGTGATTGTTATAATGTGCTTACTCCCTTCAGGGGGCCAGCTCATACTCATTTAACAACATGCACGTGCCATACACATCAGAAACACAGCAGCCACCCTCCTGTTCTGGAATGGATTTTAACCCAGGTGCCAAAGGTTTAAGGGCAAGCCACCCAAAGAGTTCCTGTGCCGTTTTTAATCTCAGCTTACAAAATGACATTCTCCCCTGCACTCTGACATTTTGTTAAAAATACACATATTTATGTCACAAGTGTGTACACATCACTGACAAGCATTGGCTGATACATTAGGCTTATCCTACACTCAAGATGCCTGAGGATACCTTACAGCCACATCATTTCATGGTGAAAGAATCAGGACTAATGGGGGATTTGGAAAGTGGAGCGGGGGTGGGGGTGGAAGAAGCACTGGAAAATATCTGGCTTCATCCTTTCCCCCACCCCGGGCAACAATCAAGATGCAGGGGCAGTCAAGAGACGTTAGTGTCTGCATATTATGGGGTGGCGCAATTGTTGTGATTAATTCAGGAAACTACCAGAATATGACATGTACCAGAGCGCCACCATACTTTAATGACTCCATTTACGTTTTTGCAAAGGAAGGCACGGATTGCAAAGGATCATTTAAGCAATGCTGAGATGTGTTTACGTTAAGAGATACAAATGAAAACAGGGCCATATTTTTCAATCTAGTGGGATGTCTGTCTTTTTTTCAATTCACTTGTAGGATGTGGGCAAGGCTGGCTGGACCAGCATTTATTGCCTGTCCCCAGTTGCCTTTGAGAAGGTGATGGTGAGCTGCCTTCTTGAATCACTGCAGTCCATGCGCTGCATATAGAACCACAATGCCCTTAGAAAGAGAATTCCTGTTACAGTGAGAAAATGGCAATATATTTCAAAATCAGGACAGTGGGTGGCTTGGAGGGGAACTTGAAGGTGGTGGTGCTCCCATGTATCTGCTGCCCTTGTTCTTCTAAATGGAAGTGGTCATGGGTTTGGAAGGTGCTGTCTGAAGATTTCTGGTGAATTTCTGCAGTAAATCTTGTAGATAGTACACACTACTGCTACTGAGCGGCAATGTGGAGGTAATGGATGATTGTAAATGTGGTGTCCACCCAGAGGCTGCTTTGTCCTGGATAGAATCAAGCTTCCCAGGTGTCGTTGCAGCTGTACCCATCCAGGCAAGCAGGAAGTATTCCACAATACACCTGACCTGCACCCTATAGATGGTGAACACGCCTTGGGGAGTTAGGAGGTGAGTTACGTGCCACAGTATTTCGAGCTTCTGACCTGCTCTTATAGCCACTGTATTTAGTGACAAGTTCAACTGAGTCAATGATAACCCCAAGGATATTGATATTGAGGTATTCAGTGATGGTAATCTAAATGACCAGCTCCGACTGGGCTTCAGAAAGCAGTGGCAAAATCCCAGCCTTCAGTATTGAGAAAGCTTTTATTATCTCGCTCCTTTCAATTACAAACTTCACACAAGGCCCTCTGGGAGTAGAAACGTGAGCTAAAGGTCAGCATTCAGCTTTCTTGACAGGTCTATGCAATTGCGAGCAGGAATTAACATTTTGATGCTTTTGCTGTCAAGGTGAGCTTATACAAACGATCTTTGGTTACCCCGCCCCACCAGTCAGTGTTCAATTAGCCGATCTCAGTCAGAATGACATTATTTTGTGTAAATGGAGTTTGAGGGTAAGTGCAGTCATGATCCAACCGAGCAGTGGAGTAGGCTTGATGACCTCCACTTTTTTCCTGTGTAAGCTCTGGCTCAGTTGATAGCCCTCACACTTTGGGAAGGTCCCCGTACAGTACTGAGGAAGAGCTGTACTGTCAGAAGTGCTGGATTCTGCAGAGAGCAAAGCCAGGGGGGAAAAAGCCATGCCAACATTAAAGACAAAACTGATCTTTTCCATTTTATTGGAATTTTCTTTGCTCATCCCGAACAGAAAGTTGAAGATTCAAAATAAGCATTTATTGACTGCAGTGCCATGGAAACAGGGGGTCATGTGATGAAACCTCCAGGAATACATCCAATCAGTGTTGGCAATCTGGTGGTGAGGCAGGTCGGGGGTAGGGGCGTCACTGAGATCTCCAATAGCTTGTGTCCTGACTGAATGTTACCAGGATATAGCTATCAAGGAAGAAGATCAAGCTTAACTGAGAGATACCTCAAGTGATTATCTTCCCTGGCTTCATTCTGATGCTAACCAAGCTGATTCCACGAAACATTGGAGTTGGAAACAGAACAAGATAGCATTTCTCTTACTGTTTGTTTGAACCAAACCCCTCCCACTTCATACCTCCCCCACCCCGCTCCCTTGGTGGATGACTCCAGTTTGATATCCCAGTCATAACTGTAATTAATAGGTGAAATTACTGACACCCAAGGCACAAGTAGCATCAGCGACATATCTGAAATAAAGATAAAAATGTAACAAAAATGAAAATAATGCAAAAAGTATACAGCTGAAGAGAAAAGGAAGATTTTCACTTTGCTTTTAAAATCCGCTTTAAAAATTAAGTAATTTATCAGGCTGTCCAATCCAAGTTGAAAATCACCAAACCATCAAATGCCTGTTAATATTCAGACCTAGAAGAGGATATGACATAGTATTTACAGCATTGAAAGAGGCCATTTGGCCCAACCAGCAGCTGTCAGCTTTTATGCTTCATATTGACCCTCTTTCCGTCCCTCTTCATCTTATCCCATTAAATCATCCTGCCCCTTGATGCTATTTGCCTCAATCACTGTTTGTGTTGGAGAGTTCCACATTCAAAGCGATACTACATTGAAAGGTTTCCCTCCTGTCAGTGCTGCTTCCCACCCATTGTTTCTGTGCTGCCTGTGCACAGAAAGGCAGTGATTAACTGATGCCTTGTAGGCATTACACAAGAAACCACACCAAGTTAAGGGATATGGAGCAACTGGTCTGCTGGATTATCCCATCCATTCTCAAGGTTACAACATGGGATTCATTTGTACAGTACTTACCTGAAAAAAACAACTTACATATATGTAGTTCCTTCCATGACTTCAGGAATTTTTTTGATTCACTCATGGGGTATTGATGTCGCTGGCTAAGCCTGTACTTATGGATCATCCCACTTGCTTCGAGGGCAGTTATAAGGCAATCGCATTGCTGTGGGCCTGGAGTCACATGTAGAACAGACCCAGTAAGGGCAACAGTTTCCTTATCCAAAGGATACTGTTTTCGTGGACCAGATAGGCTTTTCCAACAATCAACAACAGTTTCATGGTCAGCATTCGACTCTTCAGTCCAGACTTTTTCAAGTTCCACCACTGACCATGATGGGATCTAAACCTGGATCCCCAGAACATTACCTGGGTCTCTGAATTAATAGTTTCACAGTAATATCATTAGAACATCAGCTTCCACTTTACAGCTAATGAGGTACTTGTGAAGTGCAGCCATTGTTGTAAAAATGTGTTAGCCAGTTTATGCGTAGGAAGGTTCCATGAACTACAAGCAGTTAATAACTGCAAAATGTGTTTTTAGCGTAGGGCAAATATTTGTGAGATTCCGCTTGCCTTGCTTTGAAATGGCACCACGGGAATCTTTAACATCTATCTGAACGGGCAAGTTGCGTATCGGTATAAAGTCTTGTTTGAAAGATGGCACCTCAGACGGTGTGGCAGTCCCTGAGTGTAGCACTGGAGTGTCAGCGGGGGTTTTATGCTCAAGTTTCTGGAGTAGGGTTTGAATGCACAACATGCTGGCTCAGAACACAGAATGCACCCAACTGATGCTGTCAGGAGATCTTTGCTGCTGTTTGAACAGGCTATTGACACTCACCCTCCAAGCTCATTTCTGTGAACATTGGTGGCACCCTGATATAAGTCAAAGAATAGCATTGTTAGAGATCCCTCAATTCAAAGCCTAAGTCTACTCATGAACTTGTGCTTTGAGTCTTCGAATAAGCAAACAAGTGAACAATAAATAGGAGCAAAATTGTGAGGACGGGGGGGATGAGTTTGAAAGTATATTCTGTGCAAAAGGAAGAGATCTTTAACACTATGAAATGGCCACACCTGACTGCAAGATTCTATGTTGAACTCCAACCCTTTACACCAAGACACATACATCTCCAAAATCATTTGCAATGAAATGTAAACCACTCAAGACGACAGTCCCGCAGGAAGCAATCCCAGTCATTAAAACAATCAGGCAGAGGGCAGGAAAGCTTGATATTCATCTGATGACAAGAAAATACAGTCAATCAGGCAGGATAGCCACACAGTGGGAGGTTAGCAGTCACTGGGGCATCGGATGGGAGGTGTTAACGGGAGGGGAGGGCAGAAGGGGGAATTGGTAGAGGATGGCAACCCTTGGCTCTAATGTAGAAGCATTCCAAAACACAGTCTAAGCAACATCAAATGACGTGTGGCTCTTGCAGCTCCGTCACATGCAATTATCAGCGCTTGGAAACAAAAACTGAACTGACACTGTGGCATTAGACTGGCAGCAATGGCTGAACACGTGTCTGTAGGTCTTCGAGCTTGGAAGGTGGGGGTAGAGTTAGAGGGCGATATAACTCACTCTGAAAAGAACTGGGCTGAAACTGCTCGTCAATGTTAATTAACTTTTTAATATGCTGCCACATTCAAGACTTCTAGTCCATAATTAATTAAAACCATTTATGGAAGGAGATGGAAATTGGAATTTAAGTACAACCGCGCAGTCTGCAGGAACATACAAAGATTGCATTATTCCACGCTAGTGATTCATTAGTCAGACCAGCATGTAACTCAACACTCTCAGCACACAAGGTTAAAATTCCTCTGCACGAAAGGCACACTGCACTTCCAAACAAATTGTCAACTATTTTCATGCTCTGTGTGTCAGCCAAAGTCTGAGGATGCATTATCCAACTGAAGGTCACTTTTCCCCTGGGCACAGATCAGAGTGTCATGGTTTTCTGTAAACAGCACTGACCATTTGAGACATATTCAGGTTCTGTTGACAAAATTGCTACACTCTAATGTTCTTTTTGTTGTCTTTTGGTGCAGTTAATTAAGGATGCCTGATAATCTGACAACCAATGTATTTCTTAAATGCAGAGTTTCCTTTTAATCTTTTAGGGAATATAGATGTTGCTTGCCCACCTTTACTTGGCCCTGAGCAGGAGCTGGTCACGGGATAACATGATCCGCTTCACCAAGAGACAACTCTTACAGAAACATTTGATAAGTAAGGACATTCTCCAAAGACAATGTGAGGGCCTCTTAAGACAACCTAATAGCTTCAAGCGCTCTTACTGATGTTGGAGCTTTCTCCCTTCTGGGGGGAACATGTAAACTGCACGTAGACAGTCGCCCAAGGGTGGAATCGAACCCAGGTTCCTGGCGCTGGGAGACAGCAGTGCTAACCATTGAGCCAACATGGAGGACTTCTGCCAGCTTGAATGATGTTCGAGAAATCCTTTAAGGAATCCTGCTGCTGCAATCCTTCAATTACTACCCCCTGCCAATTCCCCCAGTCTTTTCCCCTCCACTTCACAGAAGATTTTGCAGTAACTTAATTTTATAATTTCTGCTAACTTGCATCTGGCAGAACATCACATAGCAGAACTCTTGTAAAAGCATCAAATTTAGGTCATGGGATAACAAGGTGTAGAGCCGGATGAACACAGCAGGCCAAGCAGCATCAGTGGAGCAGGAAGGCTGACGTTTCGGGCCTAGACGCTTCTTCATTTTACTGAAGAAGGGCCTAGGCCGGAAACATCAGCCTTCCTGCTCCACTGATGCTGCTTGGCCTGCTGTGTTCATCCAGCTCTACACCTTGTCATCCCAGATTCTCCAGCATCTGCAGTTCCTACTATCTCTGAAACAAATTTAGGTCACGTGCAGGAAGTTACATTGGAGTAAGCCAAGCTCGAACAAATGATTCGCTGAGGACCAGAGAGGTCAGAAGAGAGCAAAATGGACAGGGAAGAAAAGAGACAAAGACCAATAAGATTGAAACGAGGCTGGAGAAAGGAGAGTGAGGAAGTTGGGAGATGATAAGAGGGAAGAGAGAGATGAAGTATGAGAGAGGTGAAGAGAAAGGGGACAGAGAGGGGAGAAGAAAAAATGAGCAAGAAGAGATGGAGAGAAAAAGGAGGAGAATGAGCATAAAGGGGAAAGATATAGAAGGGAAATAAGAGAGAAGGCGAGAAAAATAAAGGGAAAGATAACACAAAAGAGAGGGAGTGAGAGAAGGAGAAAGTGTGTAAATGGAAGGGAAAGAGAGTGCAATACAGGCAATTATTATCACAGTATCAAAGGCAGAAAATAAATGACCCCTACAAATGCACATAGGATAGCTGCAGGCAGATGATGTACTACAGCAATAAGACATGTCTGGCTCATGGAGAAATCAGAATGTCAGTGCTTCTTTCCTGCCTCAACAGAATAGTGCAATGTTCGTTATAACTGTGTGCACAGGCCAGTCTACAACCTCTTAGGATTTGCTACAGTCAATTGTCAGGCGTATGGCTCATCGCCAACTTCCTTATTTCTGTTGAAAATTACTCCTGGTCTATTCCAAGCTTCTTTTAGTGGTTATTGCAGAGAAATGTGCACACATATTTAATGGACAAATTATAGGATGGAGAAGGTTGTCAACACATCAGTTTGAGGTTTTACATCATTGCAGCCTTAATTTGTCTGGAATAAAGCACAAACAGGCATTGGGAGTTGTATTATTTGAAGTTGGCCATTCAAACATGCCTGGGTGAGTGCACAAAAACAACATTCAAATAACCCTCCAACAGTCAGGCAAAGCAGACCACTTGATCAGCACCCATTGCACACACTTAAACAATCACTCCCTCCACTAACAGTGCACAGTGGCAACCATACACACCATCTACAAGATGCACTGCAGTAGCTTTCCTCGATAGCACCCTTCAAATCCACAACCTGTACCACTCCAAAAGACAAAGGCAACAGATTCTCCACCTTCAGATTCCCCTCCAAGCCACACACAGGCCTGAGTTGGAACTATATCGGCATTTCTTCACTGTTGTTGAAACAAAATCCTGGAACTCACTACCAAACAACACTGTCAAAGGAATGGGGTAAAAAGGTTCAAGAAAATGGCTGAGGTGTTGGGCTTAAAAATGATATCTCCAAACTGGGCCATTAAGGGTTAATTGTTATGGGTTAATTGGACATGACAGTCAGCAATTGAAGCAAATGCTGCATTGAAAACGTCCCTGGACAGGCAACAATGCGGTGTGAGATCCACCTGTTTCGTATGTACATCAGTGGTTTGAGCTAACCATACACACATACTATAAATTAAATAAATTAGCTATATATTGAAGTGCATACATCTTCTGGTCAGATCTTAAATAGCCTGTTCGGTTCTTACAGTCTAATACAATGGCTCACCATAAACTTGGCAAGGGAAGACAGGGATAGATGATAACCCAACCAGCAATGCCCATCTCCTCAGTGTGAAGAAAGGGCACAAGGGTGTTAAAGTGAATATCATAAAATTGGTGGTTATTTCAATTGCTGAGCATATCAAAGCTGACACTGTAACATGTCAGCTCTATAGCAGAGTGGATGGTATACATCAATAAAATGCTGATATGAACACTGGCTGATGTTGTTGGAGATGGAAAGTTAATGAAAGCAGTTTCTGCAGAGTCTGTTCTGAGACACAGCTGGATTGGAATAAAATCTGCCAATTGCATCTTCTGACCTGCCCTCCCTCCTCAGGATAGATGTGTACCTGAGCCAGCCCGCAATTTACTCGTTCGACATGAATGTGCTTTTCACTTTCACTTAGTGGCTTTTAGTGCTCTGGAACATTCCGTCATGATGTCAATGAGCAGTTTAAAGCTCCATTTCATCCAACTTCCTTTTCTTTTCGTTTCAACACAGAAATCAATCATGTTACCCTTCCAGAAAAACAAAACTGACAATATATGAAAAAATAAATTGGAATCAACTTCAGTCATGACATTTTAAGGTGGAAGGTTTGATGAATCAAAGTTAGCCCAATTGCTTTTCTGATCCATTGTGCTCAGACCTCAGTTCATCAGTCACATTGCATTTACTTTGCCTGAACAACATCAGACTCATTAACTGGGCTTTTTCTCATGTTCATAACAGAGTTCAATGTTGTGTCCTGTCTCAGGGCAAGCATACAATATACTTTTAAGGGATAGACACGTTATATCGTCACCATAGCACGTGACTAGATGGTATAAAAGATTTCCATCTGTGTTTTACAAATTGCCTACTTTAAGCCCAGGCACAGAAGTGGCTATGTTTATAATTATAGATACAGATACAAGGATCTGCGGTAAAAGTTTATTATATGCTTCAGTACGCCATTCTCTTTTTTTCCTTTTTGAAACCTTAAAAGTGTGGAAGCAGGCCATTTAGCCCTTCGCGTCTACACTGACCCTCCAACAAGTATCCCACCCTACCCTATCCCTGTGAACCTGCATTTCCCATGGCCAATCCACCTAACCTGCATATCTCTGGGCTGTGCGAGGAAACTGGAGCACCCAGAGGAAAGCCGTGCAGACACGGGGAGAACGTGCAATCTCCACACAGACAGTCGGCCGAGGTTAGAATTGAACCCAGCTCCGTGGCACTGTGAGGCAGCAATGCTAGCCACTGAGCCACCGTGCCACCCTGAACCAACTTGTATCTTATGGGAGCTAACCTCAAATATGAATACCCTGCTGAAGGTAAAAAGCCCATTTCCACGCCTGCAGCAGCTCTTGCGGGCAGAATAGATCGGGGTTAGCCGCGGTGGGTATTCACAGGAGATGGCTACCCACTTGTTCCAACAACATGTTGCTTGGTAACATTGGATGGGGAATTTCATTAAGAATGAGAAAGTGTGGACAACATCACATTAGAAAAATGAATTGGAAATTTTAAACAGTTTTGGAAGATTGCCAGACCCAAAAAAGGGCTATTTGTCCTTTACAGGTGAAAGGAAACCCAAGATGACATGGAGTCTGAAATAATTTGTTTCTCTGCACCTTTCGAGTCAACATGGCAAATGGTATTTCACACTGGATGGTCACAGAGGAGTGAGCTCCATTTGCTGGATATCACCTGACATTATTTCTGTATGTTATTCAAGACATGGGCCAAGGCATTTGGAACAGAATGTATGGAAAATCTTATCACTGAAGAGCACATTCTATCAACTTAGGATTTCCTGAAATGGTTTGCAATCAGTGATGCATCCTTTGAAGTGTAGGCACTGTGCTTATGTAGGAAGTCCAGCTATCACAGTGGCTCAGTGGTTAGTACTGCTGCCTGGGACCTGGGTTTGATTTCACCCTCGGGTGACTGTCTGTGTGGAGTTGGCACATTCTCCCCATGTCTGCGTGGGTTTCCTCCGAGTGCTCTGGTTCACTCCCACAGTCCAGAGATGTGTAGGTTATCTGGATTGACCATGCTAAATTATGCAAAGTGTGCAGGTTAGGTGGGAAATGCAGGGTTACAGTGATGGGTCGGCTTCTGGGTGGGATGCTCTTTGAAGGTGCAACGTGGACCTGATGGGCCGAATGGCCTGTTTCCACACTGTAGGAATTCTATGGCACCTCTCAGGGTAATATCCTAGGCCCAAACATCTTCAGCTGCTTCATCAATGAACTTCCCTCCATCATAAGGTCAGGAATGGGATGTTTGCCAATGATTGTACAATTTACAATCCCTTAGATACTTAAGCAGTCCGTCTTCAAATGCAACAAGGTCTGGGCAATATCAAGGTTTGGGCTGACAAGTGGCAAGTAACACTTGTACCACATAAATGCCAGGTAATGACCATCTCTGTTAAGAGAAAATCTAACCATCACCCCTTGACATTCAATGTGTTACTATCATTGCATTCTCCACTATCGATATCCTGGGGGTTACCAAGATAACAAAGTTTGGAGCTGGATGAACACAGCAGGCCAAGCAGCATCTCAGGAGCACAAAAGCTGACATTTCGGGCCTAGACACTTCATCAGAGAGGGGGATGGGGAGAGGGTTCTGGAATACATAGGGAGAGAGGGGGAGGCGGACCGAAGATGGAGAGAAAATAATATAGGTAGAGAGGAGAGTGTAGGTAGGGAGGTAGGGAGGTGATAGGTCAGTCCAGGGAAGGCGGACAGGTCAAGGAGGTGGGATGAGGTTCTTAGGCAGAAAATGGAGGTGCGGCTTGAGGTGGGAGGAAGGGATGGGTGAGAGGAAGAACAGGTTAGGGAGGCAGAGACAGGCTGGGCTGGTTGTGTGCTGCAGTGGGGGGACGGGACGAACTGGGCTGGTTTTGGGATGCAGTGGGGGAAGGGGAGATTTTGAAGCTGGTGAAGTCCACATTGATACCATTATGCTGCAGGGTTCCCAAGCGGAATACGAGTTGCTGTTCCTGCAACCTTCGGGTGGTATCATTGTGGCATTGCAGGAGGCCCAGGATGGACATGTCGTCTGAGGAATGGGAGGGGGAGTTAAAATGGTTCGCGACCGGGAGTTGCAGTTGTTTATTGTGAACCGAGCACAGGTGTTCTGCAAAGCGGCCCCCAAGCCTCCGCTTGGTTTCCCCAATGTAGAGGAAGCCACACCGGGTACAATGGATACAGTATACCAACTGCACCTCCCAGTCGCGATCCAAATTAACTCCCCCTCCCGTTCCTCAGACGACATGTCCATCATAGGCATCCTGCAGTGCCACAATAATGCCACCCCAAGGTTGTAGGAACAGCAACTCATATTCCGCTTGGGAACCCTGCAGCCCAATGGAATCAATGTGGACTTCACCAGCTTCAAAATCTCCTCTTCCCCCACCGCATCCCAAAACCAGCCCAGCTCATCCCCTCCCCCCACTACAACCCAAAACCAGTCCAGCCGGTCTCCGCTTCCCTAACCTGTTCTTCCTCTCACCCATCCCTTCCTCCGACCTCAAGCCGCGCCTCCATTTCCTACCTACTACCTCATCCCGCCTCCTTGACCTGTCCGTCTTCCCTGGACTGACCTATCCCCTCCCTACCTCCCCACCTATACTCTCCTCTCCACTTATCTTCTTTTCTCTCCATCTTTGGTCCGCCTCCCCCTCTCCCCCTATTCATTCCCGAACCCTCTCCCCATCCCCCTCTCTGATGAAGGGTCTACACCTGAAACGTCAGTTTTTGTGCTCCTGAGATGCTGCTTGGCCTGCTGTGCTCATCCAGCTTCACACTTTATTATCTTGGATTCTCCAGCATCTGCAGTTCCCATTATCTCCTGGGGGTTACCATTGACCAGAAACCCAACTAGGCTTGGCACACAAATAGATTGGCTACAAGAGCACATCAGAGGCGAGGAATACTGTGGTGAATAATTTACCTCTTGACTCCCTAAAGCCTGTGCATCGTCGACAAGGCACAAGTCAGGAATATGATGGAATACACCCTTCTCGCCTGGACAGGTGCAGCTCCAACATTCAAGAAACTTGACACCTTCCAGGACAAAGCAGCATGCTTGATTGGTCCCACATCCTTTCCCACGACTGCTGACACTCAGTAGCAGCACTCTGTACTATCTACAAGATGCACTGCAGAAATTCACCAAAGACTCTCAGACAGCACCTTCCAAATCCACTACCAATTCCATCTAGGACAAGCATAGCAAATACATGGGAACACCACCACATGCCTGTTCCCCTCCGAGCCACTCAGCATCCTGACTTGGAAATATATCACTGTTTTTTTTTCCACTGTTGCTAGGTCAAAAGACTGGAATTCCCTCCCGAACAGCATTGTGGGTCAACCTACAGCATGCGGATTGCAGTGGTTCAAGAAGGCAGCTCACCACCACCTTCTCAAGGGCAACCAGGGACGGGCAATAATGCTGACCCAGATAGTGATGGCCCACGTCCCACAACTGAATAAAAATAAACATAAGAACACACACACAGTAACATGACAACGACTAGAAAATCTGTTTTTTTTTGTTTGCTTTCATGATACTTATTGTGGGAAAAAATCCCAGCCAGATTAGCAAGAAGAATGTCCATGATTACATGTGGGATTTTTTGCATCGAGCTGAGAGGGTTAATGTTTCATCTTAATTACAATACCTCAGGCAGTGTAGCACTCTATATGTCATCCCCTGCTGTGGGATTTGAACCCCTGAACTACCAGGCAATATATCTCATAAATTTCACTTCTGAGGGTAGGAGATAATAACTTGCAGAAACTATCCTGATGTATCAATGGATTTCCCCTTAGACACAGAACCTTTTCATCATCTTTGTGCAGAAATGACCAAGTTTCTGCACAAGCAACAGCTAACACTGCTGGAGAGACTCGAGAGAGAGAGAGAGAGAGAGAGAGAGAGAGAGAGAGAGAGAGAGGGAGAGGGAGAGAGAGAGAGAGAGAGCACCAAAAGATGAAAGCGCCATGTGAGGAAATTTCAGTGAGAAATGCAAAAACGTTCCAAATGAAAATTCAAACACAGAAAGCACAATTGCAGTATTATACTGAACGCTGAATTTAATGGAAGTGATGGACATTAAGCGAAGAAAAAAAACAACACTGAACGGTTTGTGTCTTGTATTTTATAGCTGTACTAGCATGATAGATTTTCATACAGCTCCTGGTCCATTATTAATTGGTGGGTTTTCAGTGATGGAAACTATACCCATATTTAAAGCCCACCTCCAGCTGCCTGCAGTGAATTGTATTGAATTATTTATTGTCACTTGCAGTGAATAATACGGTAAGATACAGTGAAAAGCTCCAACTGTTTCCGCAATACAGTGCCATCATGGATGGTCTGAGAATAAAAAGAAAGTTTTTGTTCCACTGCCTCCAGGATGACTCTGAGCCGGCTCACCAAAGACATCTGCACTGCCAGCCCTCTTGTGCCGTCTTGCACCATCTGTGCCAGGTCCACCAACATAGGTGTCGCCACTCTTCAGGAGCCTTGCCACGGGGCTCATATCACTGTCACCAAGTCCCGTGCTCAACACATAATCGCCCCACATACGGAAATTCCCGATTGCAATCCGTCGCCACCTTGCCAATAACCAGGGGTCCCTGCTCCAGGCCTGCAATCAGCGGTGCCTGCCCGCACTGCCACCTTGATGATGCCAGGAGTTCCCACTCTAGGCCCACCACATCCAGGAGTCCCTGGCTCTGCTGGCGACCACCTCGCCAAGAGCCTCGCTCTGGCTGCCTTCACCCAAGGTGTTGTCTTGCCGGTGCCGCCATCTTGAAGCGTGCGCAGCAGCTGCTGGCCCCACGTGAGGACGTCCCTGATGCCATTGCCATGGTTTCTGACTGCCAGGAAGCAGCTGCCAGTCTTCACGTGGCCCGTGCTCACTGCAACGTCAATCCGGGTGACTCACACGCCAAAAAGATAATCCAGGAAAACAAAGCAGAAATAAAAAGAATAAAAAGTGAAAGAAAACAGATGAGAGTGGGTGAGCCCCAGGCAAGAGCCCAGACACAACCCTGCTACTCCCTCCTTTAAGCAGTGCAGTGGTTTCAGGCACTTGAAGAGTTTGAGTAACAGGCTGAGGTCCAGTTCCTGTTCCTATCTCAGCCAGAGATAACAAGGTGTGGAGTTGGATGAACACAGCAGGCCAAGCAGCATCATAGGAGCAGGGAAGCTGACGTTTTGGGCCTAGGCCCCTCTTCAGAAATTTCTGAAGAAGGGCCTAGGCCCGAAACATCAGGTCTCCTGCTCCTATGATGCTGCTTGGCCTGCTGTGTTCATCCAACTCTACACCTTGTTATCTCAGATTCTCCACCATCTGCAGTTCCTACTGCTTATGTCAACCATCTTGTGTGGAAATGTTGTTCAGTGCAGAAAATACAACAAATGCAGACTAGCGTGGTGGCTTGCCTGACAGATATCAGGATGCCATTTAAGAGTTTGCGACAAACCAAAAGCTTTTGTCGTCATTTCCTGATGCCAGTCTGTTGTTTCCAGCATGCACTGAGAGACCACTTATTTACTGATTTTCAATCATGAAGGAGCCACGGGTTTCCATGAAAGACACTTGGAACATTGAAGGCAATGCCAGGGGCTCATGTCTTTGGAGTGTTCTGCCAGTCATGTCTAAAATAGACCAGCAGGTGAAGCAAAGTGATAATGGGAACTGCAGATGCTGGAGAATCCAAGATCATAAAATGTGAGGCTGGATGAACACAGCAGGCCCAAGCAGCATCCTGAGATGCTGCTGGGTCTGCTGTGTTCATCCAGCCTCACATTTTATTATTAAGGTGAAGCAAAGGGCAGTTTTCAACCTTAAAAGCTCCAACACGCAGCCACAATCAGCAGCTCTCACTGCACAATGGACGGTTCCTGCTTATTATTTCACGTTTGGAGTGCGCTCTAATGAGTACAGTTCATTTTTAATACACGAATTATTTCAAACATCAATTCAGAATGCGTAAACATTTTTGCATTAATTCAGCTTTAATTGGCCAATTTGCTCTCATAACAAGCATTGTTGCAAAACAATCTGACCCAGATCTGAAAGATTAAAACATCCTGTAAAAGCCAACACATGAGAATTGTCAAGAATGATATTTACTCGTTCACATCACCCATTTGGATCTTTGCAGCTCTTAAAAAGGTGAATCCTGCTCTCTATGTTTAAATAGGTTTCCAGTGGATGCTTCTGTTGCTGGTCATGAATGCCTCTGTTGGCATTGCTGAGATGTTGACTGCTCTGCGCTAACCCTCCACTAATTTTGCATTTATGGGCCTTATATCATACTCATGTACCTATCACAGCAACTTTATTCAGAACTGCAGATCATCCAGCTTGTTTAAATCTGAGCAAGGTGAAGAACTTTGAATATGGGAAAAGAAAAGCAGACTTTGTGTATCATTGTCAGCTATTTATCTCTAGCATTAGAAAGTTAGGCAGTTCTGAACAGTTTGATTAGAAAAGTAGGTCAATCATAATTTCTATTTAAAAAATGGACCACAAGAGTGGGCACTGCAGGGGATAGGGTGCTTTATTTCCCCATGAGAAGAAAGAAAGCAAAAAGGGGAAAAAATCTAGGCAGTTATGATTCCATTATTTCCCACTCCCAGACTTAGAGTTTCACTACCTTGAATCAGTACTCAACAACCTTTTGTCATCCAACCATCCTGAGAGACTAATTGGAACAGTCTTAAAGAAAAACTGCATTAGTGTAATGCTTTTCACAAGTTCAGGGCATCTCAAAGCAATCAAAGCCAATGAAATACTTTCTGAATTGTAGTCACCACTGTAAAGTGGAAAACAGCAAACTACTGCAAGCAACAATGTAACCTTGTTTTGCCCATGAAAACACAAATTTTGATTGCATTATGATAACTGTTGAGCTCAATGACATTCAAAAAGAAAGTCAGAATTCCATTTAATCGTTAAAAACAGTAACACTACTGAAACTTGTATTTTAAAACCTGTACTGCAACAGATGACCAAAACACCATTGATTAAGCATTATTATGAAAGACAACTTAGATTTTGAACTACAAAAAGGATCATTTGCCTTTTAAACTTACCCATACATTGCACATTCCATGCACATTGTAAACCATATGCAGTAGCTCCAACCCTACAATGGATTTGTATTTCCATGTTTTACATTCTAGCAGCTTCAAGTGGCCCTCTCCAGGTACTTCCCTCAATTTTTATAGTTTCCTAATCCACCAGGAGTAGTAAAGTCTATCTCAATGGATTTTCTTCCCCGACCATGTCAAGACAAATCTCCTGCAATCTTTATATCTCTATGCCTATGAAATGCATCTCTTCAACTAGAGTTGGTCTCATACCACAGCCAGTTCACAAAGTCAAGTGATAATGGGAACTGCAGATGTTGGAGAATCCAAGATCATAAAATGTGAGACTGGATGAACACAGCAGGCCCAGCAGCATCTCAGGAGCACAAAAGCTGACGCTTTGGGCCTAGACCCTTCATCAGAGAGGGGGATGGGGTGAGGGTTCTGGAATAAATAGGGAGAGAGGGGGAGGCAAACCGAAGATGGAGAGAAAAGAAAATAAGTGGAGAGGAGAGTATAGGTGGGGAGGTAGGGAGGGGATAGGTCAGTCCAGGGAAGACAGACAGGTCAAGGAAGTGGGATGAGGTAAGTAGGTAGGAGATGGAGGTGTGGCTTGGGGTGGGAGGAAGGGATGGGTGTGGTGCAGTCGGTGGAGGGGACGAACTGGGCCCAGTTCGTCCCCCCGCCCCCACACTGTACCACACAACCAGCCCAGCTCTTCCCCTTCACCCACTGCATCCCAAAAGTTTAGGGAGGCAGAGGCGGGCTGGACTGGTTTTGGGATGCAGTGGGTGGAGGGGAAGAGCTGGGCTGGTTGTGTCGTGCAGTCGGGGGAGGGGACGAACTGAACTGGTTTTGGGATGCGGTGGGGAACTAAAAAAAATTATACAGGTTTTAATCAAACAGACACACAAAAAAGGAGTGGGTTGGAGGTGAAAATAGTATCAGAGATAATGGGAACTGCAGATGCTGGAGAATTCCAAGATAATAAAATGTGAGGCTGGATGAACACAGCAGGACAAGCAGCATCTCAGGAGCACAAAAGCTGACGTTTCGGGCCTAGACCCTTCAGAAACGTCAGCTTTTGTGCTCCTGAGATGCTGCTTGGCCTGCTGTGTTCATCCAGCCTCACATTTTATTATCTTGGGTTGGAGGTGATGTTGGTGGTAGGAAAGAGCTCAGAGGGGCAAAATAAAATGATGTTACAAAGGGGGAATTGGGCAGGTCTGACTCTACGTTGTGGATAAGTGATTGGAAGCTCATCTCAGAGTCACATATGACACCACCGAGTGCGCAAACAGGCTCCAGCCTCTGACAGACGCCAGGAAAAGGAATCTGTGGCCAGGAAGCGTAGTTTGTTTTGGGTTTGAAGATAATGGTTTGCAATACAGAATAGAATCACGACAAAAGGGAGATGAAAAATCGAGCACAATATCGGATTCCTCATATAACGAAAATATAATAGCAATGACGTGATTGCAAGCTTTCAGGATCTCTGCCATATATTCATTAAGTGGTAATGGAAAACAATGTTGCATTGTTTGGATACAAGTGCATTTTTACAGTAGAAACATTAGAAAAAAAATTATACTGCAATATAGACAGATTAGAGAGAAGTTAAAAATAGTCTTCTGAACTGAAGTTGATGAAAGCTCCGTTAAGCCGATGGTTATGGATCTGTGCCGTTCTTTGCATGAAATCTGTCAGTGCTGGAATTTCACAGAATCTCAAACAGGGCTTTGGGTCAGCTTGGATTGAGGTGAAGTCCAAGACAAATATACAGCTATTATCACAATTCTCCGGCACAAAATAGCCACGAAACATTTGGAAGCAAACAAGACCCCATTTTCTGTTGTCAAAATTGGTTCTGCACCAACAGAATATACAGATGCAAAGATGGCATTCTGAAAAGATTCAACACTGACCATTGGGCCGTCTAAAAACTGGATTGAGGCCATTGGCTATTGTGTGTGAACAGTCCTTCCACCTCTCTGGAAGAAACTTGTGAAAATGGCAAAGGAAATGAGAATGCTTCTTGGCCTGTAGCAATGTAGAACCAATGAGATAAAGGAGAAAAATTGGGTTTCTGATATACAGCGGAAGGGGCAGTATGGTGACTCAGTGGTTAGGCCTCAAGTGCCAGAGACCCAGGTTCGCAGATGAGTGTCTGTGTGCAGTTTGCACGTTCTCCCTCTGTCTGTGTAGGTTTCCTCCAGGTGCTTTGGTTTTCTCCACAGTTCAAACAAGTGCAGGTTAGGTGGATTGGCCATGCTAAATTGTCCATAGTGCCCAGGGATGCGCAAGCTGGGTGGGTTAACCATGGGAAATGCAGGGTTACGGTGATAGGGGGTTGGGTTTGGGTGGGATACTCTTTGGAAGGTCAGTGTGAGCTCAATGGGTCGCATGGTCTGCTTCCATTCTGTGGGGATTCTACGAACTGAATTATCAGTGAGGAGGACCTGATCTTCAAACTTTACATGAGATAAATCAAAATATCTTCCAGCCACACTCTGATAAATGAGCACATATTAGAAATCAGCATTTAGCATACAAGAGCAGCTACAGCTAAATGCATTGTTACTGTTGATTACTGGCTTTAGATATGTAGAAGAAGTACATCCAACAGATTTTCATGTAGGCAGTGTGGTATTCTGCAAAGCTGCATTTGGTCAGTTGATGAGGACACTACTTCTACAACCTCCTCTTAAACAAGCAGATCTCTGATCTCCTACAACTCAGGCCTTTGTGTGCAAGCCTTACTCCTTTGACCCATTGCTGGTCAAGCATTTAGCCATTTCCAACCTGAGGTTTGGAATTCATTCCAGAGACCTCTTTATCCCTGTCTCCTCCTATAAGATACTTCTCAAACACTTTCTTTCACTCAGTATGGCTCTCTGTTTGATTCTGCTCCTCTGACATGCCTTGGGGCTTGGTAGCTATGGCAAAGGCACTATACAAATGCAACTTTGATTACAGATGACAAGTGAATGTGAAGTGTACAGAATCTGTTAGTTCGTGCCAGTTTTAGCAGCTCTGCTGATAGGTTCCTAAAGATTAGCCCTTAGGATCATCCAGACACTTGACTGCATTTACTTAATCCTGGAAAGCATCATTTTGGTCCACTTATCAATAACATTCACACTCGGAGAGAAACTAAAAATGTTGCCAAACCAGAAGTTTGTTGATTTAACAAAACAGAAATAAATCAAGAGTTAAAGAAAAATCTGCTCTCATAAAGACAGATCAGAATATCTGTTTATTTGACAATCATCCAGGACACTAAGGGCAGAGATCTTCACCTCGTCATTGAGCTAGCTAGGAAAACACATTGCATTGAACGGAACTAATTACAATGGGAAACAAAAACACTTGTCAATAGAAGGGTGACAACTGATAGTCAGCATGTGACATTGCTGTGTTGCTGTTGCCAGGTCTATTTAAGTCACAGTAAACCTTTAGGCTCCTTGTGTCTTAGAAACAGCAGCAGCTTTCCTGAATAAAATACTACATCAAAGTCATTAGATTTCTGACAGCCTGGAACAGTTGCAAGGCCAGATTTGAAACAATAGCTGGTTGAAAATAGGCCACATAAGAATCTATGCATGAGGTTTTTCTGTACTTGGGATGAAAATCTAATGTCTCATTTAGTTAAAGAACAAAGCAAAACAAAGGTCATTTTAAAAAATTGAAAAATGCAATCAAAGTTCAACAATGAAGAGAAGGAACAATTGCACTCAAACAGGGAAGTTGGTGCTTAATTGTACAAATTGATTGCTTTGGTTTTGTGTGAATTATAATGGCACTTTTACTTCACACTTAATTTTCAACCTTTTGACTGAGGCGGTCAGTCATATACAGGAAAGTTGAGTTGTGTGTGCACATGCTCCGTTTTATCTGTCCAGAAAATAAGAACAGGAGGCCATTCAGTCCTTGAACTTCTTCCACTGTTCAATTACATCATGACTGTTCTCTGATTTAACTCCAAAAGCCCAACTTGCTTCAACAAGACTCTTATAAAATCTCAGTCACCTTCCAAACTGGTGATCACTACTATTTAGATAAACAAGGAGAACTGATTCATGGGAGCACCACCTTAAAATCACTCACTATACGTACTTGGAACTATATCGCTGCTTCTTTGCTGCTGAGTCAGATCCTTCAAACTCCCTCCCTGACAACACTGTGATGTCCTACACCACATAGAACATAGAACATAGAACATAGAACAGTACAGCACAGAACAGGCCCTTCAGCCCACAATGTTGTGCCGACCATTGATCCTCATGGATGCACCCTCAAATTTCTGTGACCATATGCATGTCCAGCAGTCTCTTAAATGACCCCAATGACCTTGCTTCCACAACTGCTGCTGGCAACGCATTCCATGCTCTCACAACTCTCTGCGTAAAGAACCTGCCTCTGACATCCCCTCTATACTTTCCACCAACCAGCTTAAAACTATGACCCCTCGTGCTAGCCATTTCTGCCCTGGGAAATAGTCTCTGGCTATCGACTCTATCTATGCCTCTCATTATCTTGTATACCTCAATTAGGTCCCCTCTCCTCCTCCTTTTCTCCAATGAAAAGAGACCGAGCTCAGTCAACCTCTCTTCATAAGATAAGCCCTCCAGTCCAGGCAGCATCCTGGTAAACCTCCTCTGAACCCTCTCCAAAGCATCCACATCTTTCCTATAATAGGGCGCCCAGAACTGGACGCAGTATTCCAAGTGCGGTCTAACCAAAGTTTTATAGAGCTGCAACAAGATCTCACGACTCTTAAACTCAATCCCCCTGTTAATGAAAGCCAAAACACCATATGCTTTCTTAACAACCCTGTCCACTTGGGTGGCCATTTTAAGGGATCTATGTATCTGCACACCAAGATCCCTCTGTTCCTCCACGCTGCCAAGAATCCTATCCTTAATCCTGTACTCAGCTTTCAAATTCGACCTTCCAAAATGCATCACCTCGCATTTATCCAGGTTGAACTCCATCTGCCACCTCTCAGCCCATCTCTGCATCCTGTCAATGTCCCGCTGCAGCCTACAACAGCCCTCTACACTGTCAACGACACCTCCGACCTTTGTGTCGTCTGCAAACTTGCTGACCCATCCTTCAATTCCCTCGTCCAAGTCATTAATAAAAATTACAAACAGTAGAGGCCCAAGGACAGAGCCCTGTGGAACCCCACTCACCACTGACTTCCAGGCAGAATATTTTCCTTCTACTACCACACGCTGTCTTCTGTTGGCCAGCCAATTCTGTATCCAAGCAGCTAAGTTCCCCTGTATCCCATTCCTCCTGACCTTCTGAATGAGCCTTCCATGGGGAACCTTATCAAATGCCTTACTGAAGTCCATATACACCACATCCACAGCTCGACCCTCAACAACCTTACTAGTCACATCCTCAAAAAACTCGATAAGGTTTGTAAGGCATGACCTACCCCTCACAAAGCCGTGTTGACTGTATTTGATCAAGCCATGCTCTTCCAGATGGTCATAAATCTTATCCCTCAGAATCCTTTCTAACACCTTGCAGACGACAGACGTGAGACTTACCGGTCTATAATTGCCGGGGATTTCCCTATTTCCTTTCTTGAAGAGAGGAATTACATTTGCCTCTCTCCAGTCCTCAGGTACGACTCCAGTGGAGAGCGAGGATGCAAAGATCTTCGCAAGTGGCGAAGCAATTGCATTTCTCGCTTCCCAAAGCAGCCGAGGACAAATCTGATCCGGGCCTGGCGACTTGTCAATCTTAATGTTTGACAAAATTTTCAGTACATCAGCTTCCTCTATCTCTATCCATTCCAGCATGCACACCTGCTCTTCAAAGGTTTCATTCACTACACAGTTCGATTCTTTCGTAAAGACAGAAGCAAAAAACTCATTTAGGGCTTCCCCTACCTCCTCAGGCTCCACACACAAGTTCCCTATGCTATCCCTGATCGGCCCTACTCTTTCTTTGACCATTCTCTTATTCCTCACGTAAGTGTAAAATGCCTTTGTGTTTTCCCGGATTCCTTCTGCCAAGCCTTTCTCGTGCCCCCTCCTGGCTCTCCTCAGACCATTTTTGAGCTCCTTCCTTGCCTGCATGTAATGCTCTCTAGCTGAACTTGACCCTAGCTCAAAAGCAGACGTTCAAGAAGGCAGTTCATGACCTTTTTCTCAAGCGCAGATAGGGATGAACAATAAATATGCATTCCAAACTCAAACAGACAAAAAGGATTGATCTCCCACCTCGATAGGTTTTGAGGGGAAGAGCTTTCCAATGCTTTCAGCAACCTTTGTTCAAGAAGTACGTCTGGAACAGCCTAGCTCTGATTTCAAGGTTACACGCTCCTTGAGCTGCAATAGGATGAAACTGACATTGAGGGTCCTGAGCTCGCTGGGCCTGACATCAGTGAGTTCCAGCTGGTTTCAGAGCTCCATGTGTAGAAATTGCATTGTAAATGCATGTTTTGCAATGAGTTCGGAAACCACCCCATCTATCAGCATCACTGAGAGCACTTTCACTGCACAAACTGCCAGCAATTCAGCAAGGCAGCCCCTTTCGCAAGTTCAATAAACAATGATCAGCAAATGTCGACTTTGTCACCAACATCCCATGAGTTATTTTTTTACAAAAACACATTGCAAAACATTGAAATTTCTTTTACCAAGATAAAGATCTTTTACCGCATGACTGTCAACCGGAATTGCCACTGAACATATTCTTGGACTATAATCACACAAGATGTCCAAGTACTGGACTGTTTTCCTCTATTTCCAAAATTTGTTTAATTAAGAAATTGAAGTATTTAAAGAAACACCATTTTCAACGTCCCTGGATTTTTCTCTCACAATCTTCAATCCTCAAGGAATTCCAGAGAAATCCGAGAAGGTTGGAAATCCTACTCTAAGCCATGTTGATTACAGTTCAGCCACATGAAGACCCACAGCAGAAATTTGCAATCCTGAGTAGACATCATCCTCAAATGCAGGGATAGCTGATGATGGTGACTAACAATGGTGGGCTTACAATGGAAGTTAGACAAGTACATGAATAAAAAAGGAGCAGAAGGACGTGCTGATAAAGTGAAGATGAGGAAGGTATGAGGACTCATACGAAGTATAAATAGCAGCTTACCCTAGTTGAGCAGAATGGCCTGTTTCTGTGCTGTAAATTCAACATAATTCTACACAGGAGTCAGGAAATCTTTCCTGTACGATGAAACATTGAGAAGGCCATGATGAGACTGAGCTGGCAAAAACCAATTCTATCATACTCCCATATCAAAAAAACCTGAAGAGTTCTGAGGAATGGTCACTGGACCCGAAACATTAACTCTGTTTTTCCCTTTGCAGATGCTGCCAGACCTGCTGAGCTTTTCCAGCATCTGTGTTGTTGTTCTATCATACCCTTTCTGGATAGAAACACAAAAAAATAGGAATAGGAGTAGGCCATTCAGCCCTTTGAGCCAGCTCTGCCATGATGATCATGCTGGTCATCCAACTCAAGTACCCTGTTCCCTCTTTTAACTATACTGTTTCATCCCTTTCACTGCAGGAACTATGCTTGTCTCCTTCTTGAAAATATTCAATGTATTGGCCCCAGCTGATTTCTTTGGCAGTGAATTCCACAGGCTCACCACTCTCTGCGTGAAGGAATCTCTCCTCATCTAAGTCCTAAATGGCCTACCCATATCTTTACATTATCATTCCTGGTTCTGAACTCCCCACTCCTCAGAAATATCCTTTCTTGGGTTTACTCTGCCTATCCCAGTTAGAATTTTACAGGTGTTTCGGATGCACCCCTTCGCCCCCCGCACCACCCCCAATCTGCTGAAAGGCACTGAATACAGTTCAAATTGATCTTGACTCTCTTCATACAACAATCCTGTCATCCCAGGAATCAGTCAATTTCAACCTCAACATTGGATTGAATATTTCATGGTATTATTTCAAGAAATTCAGTAGCAGTGCCCAAGTTTGAATACAGTGTAGGTCAATATTTTTCTCTCAGCTTTGCTTAACAATTCCAGATTATCAGAGGGTATTTGGGATGTTTTTGTCTGCACAATGATATTGGGGCTACAAGAGTTAAAGTGTGGGGCAGGCTGCAAAAACATGGCTCAATTCCCAAATTTAGAAGATTAGGGAGTTTACAAATTGATCTGCTTAAAATGATTTGATGAGGTATATGAAGAGAAACTATTTTTTTCTGGTCATACAGTCTGAAATAAGGGAATATAATGTTAAACTTAGAGCTAGGCTGTTCAGGCTGATGTCAGAAAGCATTTCTTCACCCACTGCAGAGTTGAATCCTGAAATTGGGACCTCACCCCCACCAACTCAAACCCCCTCAAAAAGCTGTTAAATGTGAGGATCAACTGAAAATCTCAAATCTGAGTTTATTTATTTCGGTAAGGGTAGTAAGGAATACAGAATCAAGTTAGGAAATCTATTTTTTAAAAATTCATTCACGGGACCTGGGAATCTCTGGCTACATTAACATTGATTGTTCATCGATAATCACCTTTGACTACCAGCGAAGGTAGTGAGAAGCATTTTTTGAATCATTGCATGTTCTGAAATGTAGAAACACCACATGAAAGGAATTTCCAGGATTTTGCCCCAGTTGACAGTGAAGGAATAATGATAAATATTTCTGAGTCAGGATCATGTGTGACTCGGAGGGGAACCTGCAGGTGGTGGTGATCCTATGTATCTACTGGCCCAATCCTTCGAGCTGGGAGAGGTCGCAGATTTGGAAGGTACTGTCAAAGGAGCTATAGAGAGTATTTCACTGCTTTTTCCACATGGTAGCTGTCACTGTCCATCCTGTGGTTGGAGGGCATGACTGTTGAAGTTGGTGGATGGGGTACCAATCAAGTGGGTTGTTTTAGCTGGGCTGGAGTCACACTGCTCAAGTATTGTCGGGGTTATACTAATCAAGACAGTGGCCCCAGTTTGCTGTTAGCTGTTTGGATGTGCTGGGAAAGCAGGGCTTAGAGCTGATTTGTTTCTGGGCTGACCTTAGCTCTGTCTATCACTGAATGGCATGCAAGTAGTCCCATGTTGTGGCTTCACCAGGTTGACACCTCATTTTTAGGTATGTCTGGCATTGCTTCTAGCATGTCCTCCTGCCCTTTTCACGGAAGAAGGGTTGTTGCCCTAGTTTGATGGTAAGGGTAGAGTGGGGGATATGTCTGGATGTGATTATGTAAGAGTAAAATTCCGCTGCTGTTGATGCCCCTTCTGAATGCCCAGTCTTAAGCTGATGCCCTTTTGGAATGCCCAGTCTTGAGCTGCTAGATGTGTTTGAAGCCTGTCCCATCTACCATGGTGTTGGTGCCACATGACAAAATGGAGGGTACACTCAAAGCCAAAACAAGACTTTGTCTCCGCAAAGACTGTGCAGTGGTCTCTCTCACCAATACAATCAGGGACAGACACCTCTTGGTGAGAACAAGATCAAATAGATTTTTCCCTCTTGTTGGTTCTTTCAGCACCTGCCACAGATCTAGACAAGCAGGCTCGTCCTTTCAGACTTGACCAATTCGATCAGTCGGGTACTTAATGAAACAGTCCAGAGCAGAGTTAGTAGTGAAGTCCCTCACCCAGAGAGCCCTGTGTGCCTTTAACACCCTCAATGCCACTTCCAAGTGATGTTCAACATGGAGCAGCTGTGGAGAAAGGGTGAGGAGTGGTTGTAGGGAGTAATCAGTGGGATGTTTCCTTGCTCATGTTTGATTTGACGCCATCAGACTTCATATGGGCTAGAATCAAAACCAGGGACTCGCAGGGTAATTGCTTCTTGGCTGTAGTTTCTGTGCTACCATCTCTGTCAGGTCTGTCCTGTTGGACCGGGCACACCCAGGGTGGTAATGGTGGTGTCTGGGTTATTGTCTGTCCGCTATGACTCAGTGAGCATGAGAATGACAGGTTGTTGATTGCCTCGTTTGTGGAACAGCTCTCCCTATTTTGGTGCAGATGTTAATAAGGAAGGCTTTGCAGCGTCAGGGGGTGTTAGGTTTACCATTGGTTTGACGCTGACCAGTCAATCTACTTTAGTCCCTTTGTGGGCTTTGTAGTAGTTTGACTGACTTGCCGAGCCATTTCAGGGGGCAGTCAAGAGTGAACCATATTGCAATGGGTCTGGAGTCACATGTAAGCCAGTCCAGGTAAAGACAGCAGATGTCGTATCCTAAAGGACACTGGCAAACCAGCTGAATTTTCATGACAATTAGCAATAATTTGATTGCTGCCATTAGTCTCTTTTTTATCTCCAGGTTTTATTGAATTAAACTTTCACCATCTGCTGCCTTGGGATTTAAGGCCAATCAACCTTAATCTAACTGCATAATAGCACCAGCTTTAGAATGATGTGTCTTCTAGATATGATATGGTCTGAGTGCTGTCCTATATGTTAGCTCACATAACATATACCACAAAGACTGGGTACTCCTTGAGACAGATGTCTTGAAGTTCATTAACAACACTAACTATTTACACTGCTATAGCATCTCGTACTCATAGTCTGGTTTCAGTGCTTATTGATGTTACTACAAATTACATGCACGTAGCTGACTGAACATGCCAGACTGACCTAATTGTCTGAGAGCTTGACTGAAGGTGAGGTGGGTATCTTTATGCAAGAGTGTTACACATGATGTCAAGTAACTGTTTTAAAGGTACACTGCCTGTCTGCGCTGGAATCTCTGTAATAACAAACAGAAAAGCTGATTGGCCTACACCAGTTCATATGTCAGACAAGGAAAGGCAGCAAGTTAGCCATTATTTGAACTTTTTTAGTCAATATGCATCTAACAGTGCAGTGTAGGCACAGCCATTATACAAAAGCAGTGTTGCACTCCAGTATCCCACAAAGTCTTTAACAGGCTGGTAGAGCTTATAGGCACCACTGCAAAGTATTTAATTTCCATCAGATGGTGTCCTTTCAAGTGCAAGAATTTGTTTGCAGACCATCAGTCAAACCTGGCTGTTAAAATTATCCCCATTACTACAAAACACCAATTCTGCAACACTCTTTAAAAGAACTACTGAGGTGGGAGATCAGCATTTATTCATGGTGATAATGGGAACTGCAGATGCTGGAGAATCCAAGATAATAAAATGTGAGGCTGGATGAACACAGCAGGCCAAGCAGCATCTCAGGAGCACAAAAGCTGACGTTTCGGGCCTAGACCATCATCAGAGAGCATTTATTCATACATCTGTTTAAGGTCATGAGTGAGCCGAGTCGAAAAACATCAGGCTCCAAGGTTGGGTACACAGAATTCCGTGTTTCTTCCCAAATCTGTCCTCCCCGCTACGTCTGCAAAACTATCATTATTCTTGGCATTTAAAAGCCGGAAGAAAAGAGTGGTGTTTAGAAAGGTGGGGGGACGGGGGGAGAAAGAGGGAGAGCTGCACATCTTATTTGTCATGAAAGGTGAAGCTTCAATTTGTAATTAGATTAAGTGACAGCAGTTGCAAATATGACCATTCTTATCAACAACTCCTCAAGTCAATTAGCTGTCGAGAGCTCCTTTCCAATCGAGCGCTGGGGAGAAAGAGTGATAAAAAGCTGCTTCATTAAAAAAAGACAGAATTTTAATAGCCTGCCAGAGAAGAGTGGACTCACCTCTTAAAGGAACAATGCCAAACATGGACAGATGATTTTTTTTCCAGGCAACTTTAGTTCGTGGGAGTTGTCACGTATTAGAGTGTCATCCCAAACCCTGCAGTAGGTACATTTTTGTTTATTTAAAAATATAATGCTGCTTTATTTGAAATGAAATGTCTGTGTGGATTTCCTCCAGGTGCTCCAATTTCCTTCCACAAGATGTGCAGGTTAGGTGGACTGGCTATTCTACATTGCCCATAGTGTCCAGGGGTGTGTGGGCTAGCCATGGGAAATGCAGGGTTATAGGGATAGGCTGGATTGGGTGGGATGCTCTTTGGAAAGTCGGTGCAGATTCACTCGGCAGAATCTTGTAGGGATTCGATGATTCTAGGAAATTCCAACAAAAGTGAAGTTGTGGTTGATCTGAAGTCAAGGACAATGATGTTGTTGTCGGCAAATATGGCTGCAAGAGAAGTCACCCTTTAAAATGAAATAGCCTTTCTGCCAGCATGAAGCTTATTTCTGAATAGAACAATTAAAACTAATAGCAAACTTGCATAAGTATTGCTTAAGAATGTATTTCTTCAGGAGGGAAGTTTCAAATTGACAGTGTACTTGGCAACATTTCCCAGAAATTATTATGTTTTCTATATGCCAGGATGTCTCAGCTGAGAAAAGGAAAGGCTTTCCAGACCTTGCATCTTGTACCAATATCAAGCACTCCTAGGTCAGGTAGAATATGGGTTGATAGGAGGGAATTGGTCCCATACTGAAAATGTATGACATTATCCATCACATGAACTATTGTTTTAGAGATTCTAAGACTGCCAATGCCGTGCCAAGTAATTGCAAATCAGAATTACAGCAGCAATGGTTTACTTTATGTGGACCAATGAATAATCTAATTGCATATATTTGGTGGTTTTCACCACTGTTCTTTTTCAACTAGCAACCTATCCTCCCCATCTGAAATAAGCATCAACTAAATGCACCAAAATGGACCACATCAGCTGAATAGTTTGTTTCTATGCTGTAAAAATCTATGGAAATGTTAAATCACTCCATTCCCTATTTGTGGGATCTTTCTGTGCATGGGTAGCCACCAGCTTTGTCTACGAATTGTCATTGTACTGTAAGATGATCTACTGTAAGAGTTACTTTGAAAGATTTCTGAGGGCTAGGCATGTTTTTTTTCCTTCGAAACTGGCTGGCTCTATGGAAGACATTGGAACATGTTCATTGGCTTCCATCATTGTAAAAGATTTCTGACTTCCGATTGCTCACTGAGGACAACTAGTGGCAGAAACTCAGTGCTGCAGCTTTAGCGCAGCACTCCATGTGATCTTTCCCAAAATGATCTGAAATGTTGAGGCCACAGGTTCTGAGGTAGGAATGATATTCACAAAGTTCTGACCATGTTCTATCAACTGTGTGCCTATTCTAACAGTTTCCTGTTCTCACAGGCCACCCAACAACTCACAACTTCCCCCAATGACCCCGCACCCATACATGCCTCACAGAGGGGATGCAAGATGTTTTAGGCCTCAAAATGGGTCACAGTGGCAAGATGTTTAAGGAGCACTGGCTCATTGGATCCTAACTCAGTTCCCAGTGTGTACACCAGCCACAGCCTCCAGTTTTGGACAAATGTGGCTATCTGTTTGACATCACTATTAATATGGCACAGTGGCTCAGTGGTTCGCACTGCTGCCTCACAGCACCAGGGACCCAGTTCAATTCTAACCTCTGGCAAATGTCTGTCTGGAGTTTGCACATTCTGCCCTTTGTCTGCGTGGGCTTCCTCTAGGTGCCCCAGCTTCCTCCCACAGTCCAAAGATGTGCAGGTCAGGTGGATTGGCCATGGTAAATTCAGGCCGTAAGACCATAAGACATAGGAGTGGAAGTAAGGCCATTCGACCCATCAAGTCCACTCCGCCATTTAAATCATGGCTGATGGGCATTTCAACTCCACTTCCCTGCACTTTCCCCGTAGCCCTTGATTCCTTCTGAGATCAAGAATTTGTCGATCTCTGCCTTGAAGGCATCCAACGTCCCGGCCTCCACTGCACTCCGTGGCAATGAATTCCACAAGCCCACCACTCTCTGGCTGAAGAAATGTCGTCTCATTTCAGTTTTAAATTTACCCCCTCTAATTTTAAGGCTGTGCCCACCGGTCCTAGTCTCCCCACCTAACGGAAACAACTTCCTAGCGTCCACCCCTTCTAAACCACACATTATCTTCTAAGTTTCTATCAGATCTCCCCTCAACCTTCTAAACTCTAATGAGCACAATCCCAGGATCCTTAGCCGTTCACCATATGTTAAACCTACCATTCCAGGGATGATCCGTGTGAATCTCCGCTGGACACGCTCCAGGGCTAGTATGTCCTTCCTGAGGTGTGGGGGCCAAATTGTCTGTCGTGTCCAGAGATGAGCAGGCTTCGTAAATGCTGGGTTACAGGGATAAGGCAGGTGCGATACTCTGCAAAGAGTTGGTGCTGACCTGATGGGCTGAATAGCCTCTATCAGTACTGTAGGGATTCTGTGGTATCAGTTACAAAACTTACACTTCTAAGGGGTTAAGTACAGTAGCTATCTTGAGTTGGACAAGGGACTGAAATTTTGTGCCTTTCTGTTTTCAAAGAACTGCCAGAAAACCAGCCCCATTTTACCTCAGTACCAATCACAGACATTAATGCTTTGCTCTGACGTGTTGAAAGAACAAATCAAGTCCTGCTCGGCCCTCTGCAAGTATAGGCAGAATGGTTTTGATCCAGATAGGGAGACCCAGAAACAGTCCAGGGTTCGTTGTTTTGACCATACAGTGGTCTATTCTTTTCTTTAGGTTTTGTCAAATTTTGATGTAACTGGGTGCCTTGCTAAGCCACCCCAGAGAGCAGGCACCCATCGCTGTGGGTATCAAGTCACAAGCAGGGGGCAAGTGACCAGCTAAGAATAGCAGTTAAAGGGTACGAGTGAACCAAATGAGTTTTCACAACATTCAACGTGGTTGCCACTAATTCCATTTCAGTTACTGCCATGGCAGGGTTTGAACCAACGACCTCAGTACATTGCCCTCGTCCTCGGGACTCCTCAGACAGTCAGACTGTCTTCGCCTTGCCGCCTCCCCATTTTCTCAGCACTTCTGTATGATGATGCTTGGCATAAAGGATCCCATGGCTGCTGTTGTCAAGTTTTTCCTGGTATCCTTGCTATTACTGGGATCTTGCTGTGTACAGCCCTGTCAACCGACATTTCCTCCATCACAACCGCACCTACACTTCAGAAGTGTCTCTTAGGTTGTAACACATCCCAAAATAATGAAATATGCCAAATAAATGCAAGAATTGTCATTTTTTCATCTTTTTGTATGAGGCTAAAACCATGATAAAAGTAAAAGTAGAGGCAAGCTCAAATTAACTTAAATACAAAAGGTTCTGACTACTAGAAGCCACATTGATGCATTGATTAAAATGAATGGCTAGGTCATCAAGCAATAAGGTGAAACACACAAGAATCATGGAGCCAATTAAATTTGTGTTGCATGTGTGACAGGGTCATGGGATCATAACACACTCCTTTACAATGGGCACATATTTCACAGAATGTTACCTGATCAAAATAAGTCAATTTTTTCTCAGATTGATGCTGCATATAATTAACACAATGGTTTCCATCTGGAAGTGTTTTAACACATGAACATTCTATTTTAATATGGGATGGGAGACAAGAACTTCAATAAAGCCAGTCCATACTGGATGTAAATGCTGTTAAATACAACAAGAATAACTTGTTAATAAAATGTGAGGCTGGATGAACACAGCAGGCCCAGCAGCATCTCAGGAGCACAAAAGCTGATGTTTCGGGCCTCGACCCTCCTGAGATGCTGTTGGGCCTGCTGTGTTCATCCAGCCTCACATTTTATTATCTTGGATTCTCCAGCATCTGCAGTTCCCATTATCACTCAAGAATAACTTGTTGATATGTAGTGTTTTTAGAGTCCCAAGTTGCTTCACGAGAAGTCATTGGGTAATTTTTTACATTGAGCTACATCGTGATATATTAGGACAAGTGACCAAAAGGTGAGCACTTTAAGTGAGCAGAAATAGATAGTGGAGATTCAGAGAGAGGTTTGTGAGGGAATTACAATGGTAAGGCAGTAGGAACCTGAAGCTAAAACTGCTGGAACAGTGAAGACAAAGCAAAGTTAAGTACATTTAAGACGTCATTGGACAAGCATATGGAATAGTGTAGGTTAGATGGGCTTCAGATTGGTCTGGCTGGTCGGCACAACATCAAGGGCCGAAGGGCCTCTACTGTGCTGTAATGTTCTATGTTATATTCTATGAAATTAAGGATGTGGAAGAAGCCAGATTTGAAGGAATGAAAGAATCACAGAGAGTTTTAGATTTGGAGGGATTGACCAAGATAAGGAGGAATGGGGCCAAGGAGGGCCTTGGACTGTGTAGCCAAAGACCCGAGTAATATTCTGGGCACCTGGATTCATATCCTGTCGTGACAGACGGTGGAATTTGAATGTAATTTAAAAATCTGGAATTAAGAGTCTAAACAATGACCACGAATCCATCGTTGATTGTCGGAAAAAGCCGTCTGGTTCACAAATGTCATTGAGGGAAGGAAACTGCTTTCCTTACCTGATCTGGCCTCCACGTGACTTCAGACCCACAGCAACATGGTTGACTCTTAACTGGCCTCTGGGCAAATAGGGAAGGGCAATAAATACTGGCTTCACCAGCAACGCCCCCACCCTGTGAATGAATAAATAAAAATTTTGTTTCCTGAATCCTTCAGTTCTCTGATCTTTCTTTGTGTTTCCTTCACTGCTTCATAGGAGGCACAGAGTGACCAGTTCACAAATTACAAAGTCTTTGGCTTATCGGTTAAAAGCAACAGCTTACAACAAATGTTGAGCGAAACAACTGGTTTTCTTTTAGTTCCAAGTATTATTTACTGCAGAGACAAAGAGAGACTCTACCTTCCATTTCTGAGGCCTGAAGGCTTCCAAGGTATCATTCACACCTACAAGCTGTTCACTTTCCCAGGAACCAGAGAGCTGTCGTCAGGTTGATGACCTGTAGCATCCACAACTAGTCACAATTCCACAAACCAATCAGCAACCACAGCATGTTCTGCATGATACGGCCCAGGCCATAAGCAGCAGGAGGCTGACTTGGGTTTTCAACTTGTGAAAGAAATAGAAAACTGGGAAAGCTAAAGACAATTTCATTGCATTGAAGAAGGAGTGAATTAGCTGAGAGAATGTGTTTTGAACTTGAATTTCAAAAAGAGGCAAATTATTCCACAGGTAAGTCCATGTCATGGACAGAACATTACAGGTTCAATATCTGCCTCAGTTTCGAATACCTTCTACCCCAAGGTACCAACTTGAGGCAAGACATTTTGCTGAGGGGAATCAACAGATCTCCCATTGCTTCCTGGTATGTATGGTGATTAAAGCACTCTATTGGGTAGACAGGGGAAAATGAAATAATTGAATTGGCTAATGGCCTTACTAGAATGCAACAGGATAGAAATCATGCTTCAGTGATATGAAGCTCCAGACAGACCACATCTCAAGAGGAGTTTTGGACACCATGTCTTAGAAAGGATATTCTAACCTTGTAAATGTAGGTTTATCAGAATAATACTTCTAAAAACCGACAAGGGTGAAATAATGAAGAGAGATTACACAAACAAGGGCTGTACCTGCTATAATTCAAAAATATTAAGGCATAAATTGATTGAAGATTTTAAAATAATAAGGGGAAAAGTCGTAAAAAGATGTTTCTGCTCATTTGAAAGTCTTTGGCGGCGAGCGTCTTCAAAAAATTTGAGTCAGGCCTTTCAGGAATAATTGTTTTACACAAAGGGTGGCTGTATTTAGACCTCACTTCACAATTGTCAATTTTAAAAAAAAAATGATTGATTTATTTTTGTTAGCTGAGGGTATCAAAGAATATAGAGCAAAGGTGGCTATACAGAGTTGGGTCACATATTGGCTATGATCTCACAAAGTGGCAGAACAGGCTTGAGAGACTAAATGGCCTCTTCCTGTTCCAATGTTCCGGCTGTTTCATTTGGTTTGGGAATTCTGAACAACACAGCATAAATGTAACATCAGGGCTAGGCCGATCTTGGGCACCGTCAGGAAGCAGCATTGTGCACAGTGTGACGGAAATCTGGAACTCTGACATCCAAAAAGGTTAAATTTCAATTGAAAGTTTCAGAACTGAGAGACTGGTAGATTTTCATTTGGCAAAATGAAGCAATATGGAATCAGGGCAGGTCAATGGAGTTCGGATTCAGTTTGTCCGTTATCTAAGTTAAAGGTAGAATAAGCTTAAGGAGCTGTAAGGCCTCCCATGATACAGAAACACCAGTTTGTGTGTGTCTGAGCAGTTTGCCTTCCTGCCATTACCTGTTCAAGTGATTCAGTGATCCACTGGGGTTTAAATGAACAGAGAACAGTAAAATAATGTGAGAATTATTTCCATGGGGTTCCACAGGGCTCTGTCCTTGGGCCTCTACTGTTTGTAATTTTTATTAATGACTTGGACGAGGGAATTGAAGGATGGGTCAGCAAGTTTGCAGACGACACAAAGGTCGGAGGTGTCGTTGACAGTGTAGAGGGCTGTTGTAGGCTGCAGCGGGACATTGACAGGATGCAGAGATGGGCTGAGAGGTGGCAGATGGAGTTCAACCTGGATAAATGCGAGGTGATGCATTTTGGAAGGTCGAATTTGAAAGCTGAGTACAGGATTAAGGATAGGATTCTTGGCAGCGTGGAGGAACAGAGGGATCTTGGTGTGCAGATACATAGATCCCTTAAAATGGCCACCCAAGTGGACAGGGTTGTTAAGAAAGCATATGGTGTTTTGGCTTTCATTAACAGGGGGATTGAGTTTAAGAGTCGTGAGATCTTGTTGCAGCTCTATAAAACTTTGGTTAGACCGCACTTGGAATACTGCGTCCAGTTCTGGGCGCCCTATTATAGGAAAGATGTGGATGCTTTGGAGAGGGTTCAGAGGAGGTTTACCAGGATGCTGCCTGGACTGGAGGGCTTATCTTATGAAGAGAGGTTGACTGAGCTCGGTCTCTTTTCATTGGAGAAAAGGAGGAGGAGAGGGGACCTAATTGAGGTATACAAGATAATGAGAGGCATAGATAGAGTCGATAGCCAGAGACTATTTCCCAGGGCAGAAATGGCTAGCACGAGGGGTCATAGTTTTAAGCTGGTTGGTGGAAAGTATAGAGGGGATGTCAGAGGCAGGTTCTTTACGCAGAGAGTTGTGAGAGCATGGAATGCGTTGCCAGCAGCAGTTGTGGAAGCAAGGTCATTGGGGTCATTTAAGAGACTGCTGGACATGCATATGGTCACAGAAATTTGAGGGTGCATCCATGAGGATCAATGGTCGGCACAACATTGTGGGCTGAAGGGCCTGTTCTGTGCTGTACTGTTCTATGTTCTATGTTCTATGTTCTAATTCATAGTGATAAGGAGATAGAGCCTTACAGTCATTACAAATGAGGGGGGCGTTCCATCAATAGTACTTAATCATCATCCATGAGTAATTCCTTCAATCTATATAAATATCATACTGAACAACAGTTAGATTGTCCTATTCCTATTAATAAAATATAATACTTGAGGCATTTGGAGCCTGAAGAGCATATGAAGCAGACACAGGGCACACAGTAATTCCATCAGAATTATAAAGCAATCAAATAGAGAGAAAATAACATCTAAAATCCAGGTTCACCTATTTTAGTTCTACTGTAAAAATTTGGCCCAATATAATTTAAAAAATTAATATAACGAAAAGCATCATATTAAGTTGTCAAAACATAGTCTTTGAAATTAACCTCGAGCTACAGCTTTGAGAGGTTGACTGAGCTCGGTCTCTTTTCATTGGAGAAAAGGAGGAGGAGAGGGGACCTAATTGAGGTATACAAGACAATGAGAGGCATAGACAGAGTTGATAGCCAGAGACTATTTCCCAGGGCAGAAATGGCTAGCACGAGGGGCCATAGTTTTAAGCTGGTTGGTGGAAAGTATAGAGGGGATGTCAGAGGCAGGTTCTTTACGCAGAGAGTTGTGAGAGCATGGAATGCGTTGCCAGCAGCAGTTGTGGAAGCAAGGTCATTGGGGTCATTTAAGAGACTGCTGGACATGTATATGGTCACAGAAATTTGAGGGTGCATACATGAGGATCAATGGTCGGCACAACATTGTGGGCTGAAGGGCCTGTTCTGTGCTGTACTGTTCTATGTTCTATGTTCTATGTTCTACAGGGAAAATTTGGCAATATTCTACAGTGGTGTATGAATAATATGTTTTCCAGGAGCAAAGCAGAGTCCTCCCACTGAAATACTAATGCACACCTTTTTTTTATCTTTTCTGAATAAAGGCAAAAGTCTATGGTATTTGCATGCAAGAGAAAACACCCTGACCTATGTATCGTACACACATTGTCTGTGCATCTTATATCATTAAAAAACAAATACTTTATTCTTCCTGTAATTTAAGGTATTATAACGGGCACCCTTGCATTTAGTCTTCACATCGTCAACTTTTTCACTCCTCACCAGTGATTTCTTTGCTGACATTTACAGTAGCATGTAGATGTCCTTTGGTTTCCTACTAATCGGAAACAAAGGCACCAAATGACATGAATCAGTTTCAATTGTGGGTTGACTGCTGATCACAAGTTTTATTGACCATAACTGATATGTGTCAGAGTCGTCAGTTCATCTTATGTCCGTTGAGATTATCGTGGGTTTCATATCACATTGATGTTGCCAATTGAAAATACTATTGTATCTGAGCCCGAGTACATACTGAGTTAATTTGGTTACATTGCTTTATTTTAAAGTTCTGTCTTTCTCAGTTTGAAGAGATTAAAGCAAGACATCATCACCTTGAAACCTCTATGTGATGTACACGCTTCACAAATAATGTTCATTAAAACATTCAAATAGGCCGGCTCCATCATTCAATTGGATTATTGATGATCCCAGCTCAACTTCATCTTCCCACGCTTTGCTCTAAATTCCTTCAAAACCTCACTGAACAAAAGAAAACTATCAGAAAATTTATACAGAGATAGGAGGAACTGCCGATGCTGGAGAATCTGCTGTGTTCATTCAGCTTCACACCATGTTATCAGAAAATTTAAAATGATGCACAAACACAGCCTTCTGGAGGGAATTTCAGATTTCCCCTGTCTTCTGTATAGACAGCTGCTCCTGCTCAGCTTGGGTTCCAATATTAAGTATTAATCTTTTGTTCTGGATTCACCCCAAGAGGAAACAGTTCCTCTATATTTATCCTAATGAATCTATTCATCATGTTAAATATTTTGTTGAGATCAATGTGGACCATCTAAACTGAAGAGATAAGCTATGTCCAGACAACCTGTCTCCATAACTTGACTCTTTAAGCCCTGCTATCATTCTGGTGAATCGACAATTTACCTCCTCAAAAGGCCTTCTCTGAGGCATGCTGACCAAAACTGAACATTGAATTCCAGATGCAGTCTGGCCAAGCTTCATGAATTTGAACTGCCTTGAGATAAAAGCAATCTTTTCTACTTGAAATCTATCCTGTAATGGTCTGTTTGTCTTGACACACCAATCTTTTAAAGCTCCTGGTCTCATCATTAAGGAGATCGGCCTCAGACTTGTCCACATTGCGATGCTTTGACCCATTCCCCTTCTTTTTGTTTCTGCGCTGTATCCTCCTGACTTTTGAAGAGATAACTCGGTGAAAATGCAGAATTTCCTATTGACAGCTTTGTTTTTTCAAATATTATTGAAATTACAACTTCTCCCTGGCATACAGTCCTTCACGGTAAACTCAGCCGGTACAAGAATCGGACTCACACTATTGGTATCATTTTGCATCCCCAACGAGCCATCCAGCCAACTCAGCTAACCAACCAAGTATATGCTGAAATATTTCAAGTTGAATGTTATGGAAAGTGCATTAGAATTCAACTTTCCTCCTTACAACATATTCCGCTCTGAGGCATCTCAGAGAGCAATTTCCGTACTATTAGTATTTACTGCATACATACCATGCCAAACGTACAACCTTCGGGAATCTATGTCGTTTTGGCCACTAGGGTAGAATAGCTAAAAGGCTATGGTGATCCTTCCCCAGTACCATCTTTATTTTATATCCACCAAAGGCTCAGGCAGTACAAAAACTGTCTGGTTTGGAATTGAATGACACAGACCAGTCTGTGATATGTTATCTGATCTAAGTGATGAAGAAGACATTACTAGTAATCTCTGCATGCCAGATTAAAGGAAGGAATGGGAATCAGAGCTACCCACAACCGCTGCTCATAAGTGATATCTCTTTTCAAAAGGTTGCTATGCACAGTCACTCGGAGATATCAAGAGCTGCAGATGTTGGAGTCAGAGTCAACACAGTGTGGAGCTGGAGGAACATGACAGGTCGGGCAGCATAAGAGGAGCAGAAAAATTGACGTTTCAGATTTACAGCCCTGATAGAATGTATGGTCACTATTCTGTGCCCTGTGATGCTCCCACTGAGAACAAGTCAATTCTTGGTCTCATGACACTCCTGCAAATAGTGGGTGCTCAATTGGAGAACCAAATCCTGGCAGCTGGTGTTCTTTCTCAAATGTTGGCCTCATATAAGATGTGTGAAAGATATGTGAGCCCTCCGATGTTTGTTGGATGATTGTGCATTCTGCTACATTCAAATACCATGCCTCTTAACCTTAATCTTGAATAACTTATACAAAGGGATAATGCAATGATGCACATTAGTATTTAAGACTGCAGACTCAGCTTTACTCGTGAAAAAATACATTGCTCATACTTTGCAGTACTGCCTCATTTTAGTTTGTAATTTAATTGTAAAAGGCTACGTTTTGACTAATCATCGTTTCTTAACATAGAACTTCTATTTCACTCCACAAGAAAGGATCTTCAATGCAGCTGAAAGCTGGGTGAACTTCGCTTTGAAATGGTATTATTTCTCTGTCATTTGATAGTGATTGGTTCATCATGAACCACAGCTCTGGTAAATGCCAGTGTCTTCAGTCAGGGAAAAGGATTGGTTTTGTGCCTTCATACATGTGTTCCAATATGGTTATGAAATGCAATTGCGATATTAAAAAGAAACATCCACCAGCTCTGCCATTGGATGTCACAGTCATTCAAATTCACTCACAAGTAATTGGCTACAGCCAGTCATCAAGCATCAATGGGCAGGAGTCTCTTGCTTCTGTCAGGGAGGATCATTCACTCTTCAAACACCAATAAAACATGTCACTCAATGATACAAACTCATCTGATGTTTGTCTGATAGTTCAATAGAATAAAGCACTTTGTTTTCTTTGCCAGAAATTCTTCACTGAACTATAACCCACATTAACCATCAGGATTGTGAGAGTGTGGGGTAGAAATTACATGTAATTCATTCATTTTATTACAGCATCTGGTACTTTCATAACTTTTCTTTCCACTGGTAGATAGGTCAACACATTGAAATATCAAGCACTACTCTGGTTTGATAAGCTCCAGGCTTCTGGAAATAACAAGAAATACAGATAAAATAAGGCCAGCTTCCTCCTCCCATCCAATCGCCACTCCAAATACAATGAGCATCTCTGTATTTTAGATCATAGGAGGACTCTGTAAAGCTGCACCTACTCATCCAAATTACACTTAACTGCTCGATGTACCCCACATTATTAAAAAGCACGTAATTTGTATTATCATGACTTCTGCAAAGTGAAGCATGGTGTTTAGTTATTAAATATGGTTGTAATCTCATCATTTTTCTAAATGAAATTATACTATGTCCAATATTATAGAAGCCACTGGAGAATCCTCATGCAACAGAATTCCTCTTCTTTCGTTTTTAAAAAGATGAACAATACATAGTGCCTTATAGTGCATCAAACATTTCAGGAATAGATTGTAAAATTTGAAAGTTACGAATATTAGCTTCAAATCACACAGAAGAATGAGCTGTTGAGAAAATATAACTGGAGCCAACTCTCCGACAGAAATCCACAAATAACTTGCCTTTATATAATCTCTCTCTGAGCTTCAGGACATCTCCAAAGCATTTTTTTCAGCCAAATAAGGACAATATTTGGTGAAGGCCAAACCTTAACTTAATTTCTCACCCAATAAAAAGTACCTCTGACATTGCAGCACTCCTTCAATACTGCAGTGAAACGTGCTCATATCTCTAGAAAGTGACTGAATCCACAACCTTTTGACTCAATGGTGATATTTCTACTAAGCCAATACAGTAACAATGGAATCTGTCATGTACCTTCACATCACAGCTATTTCTTTTCTCCGTGACTTCATCTTGATTGGCAGCTTGTAAAAGTCAGCACCATGCAATACGAGCATAGTAAGTGGCTCCTTACACTCAGAATAGAGAATCTCGAATGAGGATGCAAGTAGATGCCTTAAAGTGGATGCTCCAACTGGAATCTACAAGATACAGTGCAGTAACGCAACAACATTTCTTCAAAGGTTTCTCCAGAACCCACAACATCTACCAACCAGCAGGGCAAGGACAGCAGGCACATGGGGGCATCACTTCTCAGTTTCCCTCCAATCTTCGGATGTACACACAATCCTGACATGAAAATGTTGCCATTCCATCATCTTTACTGATTGAGAATTCTGCAGCTCCCTCCTTATCATCGCTTTGGGAATACTGTGGTTTTGGAAGGCAGCTCAGGAGCATCTGCTCATGAGCAATTAATGATGCCCACATTCAATAAATAAATAATATTTTAAAAAGAGGCATTCAGAATGAATCACCTCTCTTGCCACCCACTTTGCCAATTGTGTTTCTAGGCCAACCCAAGCAGCACAATGAAAGCAAGATGCTCTGAGGCAGGAGGAATGAAGTAGTTTAAAATGGGAAATATTTGCAGTGGTGCAGAGAAAAGACTGGCAAGTGGGGCAGATCAGAAATCTCTTTCCGCCAGTCAACCCAAGCATAATGGATTGAATGGACTCATTCTGTGCTGTACAATTTAATGATTTTAACCATTGTGGGAAGTGGATGGCAAAGCACAAAGCCATCTATACAAAGTCTAAGTGCTTCAACAAGCAGCTAGGCTGCCACATTACTTTCTGATTTATTGTGCAATTCCATTTCTTTGGTTTAATAGCTTTTTAAAAAAATAAATCTGTATGTACTTACAATGTGTTCTGCAAAACCCACAGCAATTGCTATTCTCCTTCCTTGAAGTTATAAGCAGTTTTACGACAAGGTACGAGAGGCAAGCAAAATCAATAAGGCCATACAAAGCAACCAATTCTGTTCAGGCCAGCATTCATTTCCTCAATCTGAATACACCTTTTACTTTCCCTCACCATGATACAGTACATTCCACATGCACCCACAAAAAAACTATTCATTTCCTGAGTTAGATGCTATAACACTTAAAAGACACTTAGAATCGTACATGAACAGGAAAGATTTGGAGAGTTATGGACCAGGAGCAGGCAGGTGGGACTAGTTTAGCTCGAAAATATGTTTGGCACGGGCTGGTTTGACTGAAGAATCTGTTTCCATGCTGTATGATTCTATGACTCTGTTTCTCAAGCAGTTCTCAGAAATATTATAAAAAGATTGAATCTAAAATGAGAAGAACAAAAGGTACTCATATACTCCTTTTTCCTCTCTCCAAGTTTAATAAGTGACACCCAGAAAAAAAGAGTCACAATTTTGGCTGTTTGATCTGAGCTTACAAGCTAAGAGATTCTGGACAGCAGCAGGAAGAGGGGTCAACCTATGTGCAGTTGGATGATGGATGTTAGAACGAAATATAGGAACATGTCATTTGAGAGCAACAGAAAGCCATTCAGCCCTTTAACTCTGCTCCACCATTCAGTGGCTGATCTGCTTGTGGACTCAAGCCCCTCTGTCCCTTTTCCCCAAGCCCTCGTCTCCCACATCTATCAAAAAACCATCTAACTCAACCTAGAATAAAGTCAATGGTACAGCCGCCAATACTTTTTGGGGAAGAGAATTCCACGGACCCATACCCCTCTGATGGAAATCCTCCTCGTCTCCATCATAGAAAGAAGACCTCCTGTTCTTAAATTGTACCCCCTTTTTTGATATTCCCTCACAAGAGGAAACATTTTCCCTGTACACAAAGTATCAAGTCCCCTCAGGATTTTATATTTTGCCATTGGGTCAATACTCATTCTTCGAAGTTCCAACCGGTACAGATCCGATCATTCCTCACAGGAGAACCCTATCTTCCCAGGAACAGGTCACAGAGTGGTGTCACAGAATGGCTGCCAACAAACCACAACCGATGTATGAGGGTGGCATAAGACAGACACAATTGGCACACCATGACAGCAGGTCTCCTGGCAGGAGCAGCTACAAGCAGCAGCTTAATAAGAAGGTGCACTCACAATCTACTGGCAAGTTTCTGAAAATTTGCTCCGAGTGAGTGAATGAGAGCAGGCTGCACAGTGTGGTGTTTACACCATTTTCCTTGCACTCACTATACAGATCAATCATTGGATATTAGCTGCAGCTCAGTGGGTTTCACTCCAACCGTTAAGACAGAATGTCATTGTTCAAGTCAGGATCTATAGACCTGAGAAGAAAATCTAGGCTAACATACCCAGTGCTCCATTGTTGGAGGTGCTGACCTTTGGATGATACCATTCGAACCAACACTCTACCCTTGGAAATTGTGGCTTCAGGTGTCTAGTTGTTAAATACTCGTATTCCCTCTCAGGTAATATAATGCCTCTGTTGTCAAGCAGAGTTATCCTGGTGTTTTGGTCAATACTAAGCTCTGAACTGATATTGCTGAAGGGGTTTTCTGGTCACTGTGATGTTGCCGTTTGTGAGATCTCACTGTGCACAAATGGACTGCCATGTTTCCACATTACGACAGTGACTCCAATTCTCAACTATTCTCTTGGCCAGAAGTTGTTTGGGATATCCTAAAGCTGTGAAATGCACAATGTTAAGAAAGAAAGCCTTCTCTTTCTTCCCTTTCATGACCTCAGGACATTCCAAAGCACTTTACAGCCAATGAAGTATTTTGGCAGTAATCAGTTGGTAATACAGAACTTGAAAAATATACATTTTGTTTATCCTTTTCATCTTGCACTTATTGGGGCAATTTGCAAGAAGTGAAGGGAAAAGCTGTACACAAAGAGAGTGCTGATTCATTTGGAAGTGGAACCACATCAATATTTAGCAACAGGTACAGCAAATGGTTGAAGTAAAGATGAATAAAGCAATTACAGTGGACTCTGAGGTGTTTCCACAGGGAAAACACCAGGACTCACTTCTTATTTACGATAATAGTTGATCCTTTTACATTGTATTTGATGTGAATTGTCCTGTTAAGTGCAAGTTGAAAAACTGTAGCAATATATGCCTTTTCTCAGCAGTATTCATATTTTGGAAGTGTAGTCACTATTGCAATGTCAGGAAATGCAGCAGTCAATTTAGGCACAGCAAGCTGCTACAGTTAACAAAGCAATAGCGAGAAAAATTCATTCCCTCCACCAGTAATGGGAAGTAGCAGCTGTGCACATCATCTACAAAATCCCCTGCATAAATTCACCAAGGCTCTTTAGAAACCAACACTTTCATAAATACTACCATCTAGAAGGATAAGGGCAGAAAATTTATGGGAATACCACCACCTGCAAGTTGCCCTCCAAGCCATGGTTCAAGAAGGCAGCTCACCAACACCTTGTCAAGGGCAGCTATGAGTGGGCAATAAATACTGGCCAGCCAGCAGCAGCTCCATTCTACGAATGAATACAAAAAAAACCCAGGTAATTTGTTCAGTGCCAGTTCTTCCTTTCTTTAATGACTATTTAAAGTCTCTATTGATGGTATAACTAAAGCAGCACAAGCCCTTGTTTCCAACTGCTGCATCAAACACATAGAGTTCAAAATGTGCAACCAGAATTAATGACTGAACAGGCAGCCAAGTCAATATTTAGGAATAGGTTAAGCAAGTGGTCAAAGTAAGGATGAATAAAGCATTCACTGGAACAGAGTGGGCACATGGGATTAAGACTCATGTCCATGTAGAGGGTAAAGTCTTTATACAAAAACGTTGGTTAGAGTGAGTGGCAACTGTTTGCCTTTATTCACGTCTTTAATGGATTCTAAGGCATGTCTCAGGAACTGATACTGCAATAACAAGTAGATAGTAGCAAGGGGAAGAGGGAGGTTTTCATCAGACTGATGATCTATGTCATGAGCGAACTTCTGGAAGAGCTTTACATTCTACTTCAATATTCAAAGGGGAGACCAAAACCTCTCCAAAGTAACGCCACTGATTATATCAAATGATTATATCAAATATCACAAGGTATACACACACACACACACACACACACACACACACACACACACACACACACACACACACACACACACACACACACACACACACACACACAGTATCCATATTGTAATTTCCACGTCATTTTCATTGTGATTGTGTTGAAGGTCAAAAGGCATGGAATTGTCACAGCAAACCTCAAACTGCTGAAGTCTGGCAGAAATCCAAGAATCATCCCAACTGAAATAAAATGCACATTTCAATCTGTAAAGACATGTCACAGCACAGGAGTTGACATAGGTGCAGTTGGAATTTTGAGTTTTATCATTAAGAGAATAAAAATGTCTCATCATTTTAATTTGTCATACCAACTTGCAGAGAAATCACATACTACACATCTGGCATGATAGTAAAATAACAGTGGGGCACATAGATGCTCTACAATAGAGATAACAAGGTGTCGAGCTGGATGTCGCATTCCACCCACACCCATTCCACTATAACCCACCTAACCCACACATACCTGGACACTCTGGGCAACTTAGCATGGCCAAGCCATCTAACCTGCACATCTTTGGACTGTGGGAGGAAACTGGAGCACCCAGAGGAAACCCATGCAGACATATACAGAATGTGCAAACTCCAAACAGACAGTCACCTGAGGTTGGAATTGAACCTGGGTCCCTGGAGCTGTGAGGCAGCAGTGCTAACCATTGATCCGCCATGCCATATTAGTAGCGATGGCAAACAGATAGCACCTGACTACCTTTTCTTACAACCTCCTGATTCCCTGGCCAGAAAACCTCTCCCACGACTCCAATTTGTTCATGACTCACGAATAGCATTGGATTAATTGCAGTACCAGCATCAGCCACCCTTCCTTGAGGCACCACCTGCAATGGCGAGACACTAGTCTCTGTTTGGCCAGCATCTCTCAGTGAGTGGGGTTTTAGCCACAGACTGCCCCCGAATGGTAAGTGCTCGGTTGGCACTTCATTCACTGGAACTTTCCTGACAAGGTAACCTGGGGTTTCTGTCAGTTCTCCAAGTGCTAGGTATAATCCCTGTCATCTGATTCACATTCTGATGGAAGTATGCGTAATGCTGCTTGGATGCTAATGGTATATGTTTTGACCTCAGTATTCCAGTTACAATCCTCTCTTAATCCAGTGCAGTGAGGATAGAGATATCACCAACTACTTACAGGTTAGATGCAAGTGGATTTCCGCTGACTCTTGTAAAAGTGTTTAGTGGTTTTCAGAGCTGTTTAAGCCAACTGAAATCTCTCAGGAATGGGGAAGCATTCCCTGACTGTGAGGATACTGCACAAGTCAACAACAGGGCTACAGTAGTGGCTATCCCCTCAGACAAGCATGACTGAGAGAATGGACAGAAATCACACAGAGCAGGACAGGTGACTGGAATAAGGTGAATGATGAAGGAGACAACGATTCTCAGTGGGATACCTGAATCTCCAGAGTCTGAATGGAGCCATTTTTCCCGTCGTGAAGCGTGAGCTTTCACCTTGGTACAGACATCCTCACTGGAATTGATCACTTCTGAAACTGTAACTACAACCTCCAAGCAGGGTCACAAGGTCATGGCCAGAGGATGGGAAGATTCCAGGCTGGCCCAAAGATTACTTGCAAAATTTTCCAGCTTGTCATTTTTCCTGTTCCCATAAGGACCTGTAATGGGAATCAAAATTACATGAAAATCAAGTACATTTCAGTTTTCCTTGTCAGAAAGCAGCAGGATACTGAACAGAAGACTTTGTAATAATTCTTCAATATTCTGCCCTGCCATCCTCATTTGAACAACTTGAAGTAATGAGGAGGTGACAAGAGCCTTTGTTTGATGACGTGGTCCATATGGGAGTGTGTATTACACACTCAGAGGGGCTGCATAAAGTACCACAGGAAATGTAATGGTGCAGACCACTGGAGTCGTTCAATGTTGTTTCTGCTGCCTGGAGCACTCTGGGGCAGTCCTGCAGTACAGAGAAGGGCCGGTGTCGTCATGATTCTTGATAGTCTCCAACCTTGGCATCATGAGGGTACGCTGTCGCTGCCAGTGATCGGGCACCAGCTGAGAAAGAGGAGGAGTTGGAAGCAGTGACGAGGTAACCATTGCAGCTTTTTTGTTGCCAGACTTTCTGTGATCCACTCGACCAACTGTAATACAGGTAAATTTAAGCTCAAATTCCACTAACAAGGCTGAACCTTCCCTCTCCTTGGCTGTTGACTACCACTGCACCACTTGTCTAGAAACAACAGTAAATGCCATCACAATATCGATATTTCAAAACAATAATGTTGAACAATCTATGCCATAATGCATGCAAATATCAACTGCCCTCATTTATTTCCTTCATACCAGTATTACAGGTGCCTTTTTCTTGCTTAATGCTCCCACAGAGTGCGATCCCTGTGACTGTGGCACTGCAGGTGAAAGCTGATGATTTTTATTGTGTTTATCCTGAGTAACTCTCGCTCCAGAAGGGCCCACCCAGGACTGTACCACAACAGCAAGGTGTGGCAGAAATCAGGGCTGGCTGGCTGACCAGCAATGTTAGCAAGGGCACTAACAAGGCAAAGGATTGGCAATAAGGGAAGGGCACTTGCAGACAGGTGGTTCATGACCCATTGCATCACTGCCACTTCTTGCTGTGACTGTCACCCCCACCACCCAGCCCTGGGCAGCAGTGCTGGAAATGCACTGCACTTTGAGCACTGGAATTGCCTGGCATGATGACATGAGTCTGACCTTGCAGCCATTTCATTGGCTTCTGCTTTTTCTGGAGCAGAGATACCAGTCATGACTCAATCTGTAACTGTTTTTATCAGGTTGGCCACAACTCAGTGCTGGAGTGGATGGGTTCCAAACACTGCGCCAGATTGAAGCCAGAGTCTTTCATGCTCCGTGACATTAATGGCAGGCTTTCTAACCTGCCAATGCACCAATCCTTCTTCTGTCGGCCACCCCATCCCCATTGCAGTTCTCATCTGAATCCCCTGTAGCTGAAATGGAGTGTGACTTCATCCTCTGGTGAACTGGCTCCAATTCCTTGAGACCTCACTGCAGGTCACTCATGCTCAGTGTCCGAAATGAGGAATAACTGGTTGAGGGACAGAGTGGTTGAGGAAAGAAATTCCAGTGTTAGTACCTTGGCAGCTCACAGCAATGCCACCTGTGAGCTAACTACAACTGGAAATGTTCAGGAATGAGTCAGTGTAAGACTGTAGATAGCTCTGAAAACTAGGAGACTGGAGGGGATTACAGAGATTAGGGGAGGGATTCAAGACCGTGGAGGGATTTGAAACCGAAACTAGAGTTTATTAATTAATATTAAAATTGAGGATTTGCTGAACTTGGATTTGATGCAGGTCAAGGGGCACAGGATGTGCTATGAACGGTTAACACAAACAGCAGAAGACCCTGATTTTATCGAGAATAGAAAGCGGGAGGTGCGCAGGGTGCATTGGAATAATGAAGTGCAAAGGGACCAATAGCAAGAAAGTCTGTTTCAGCAACAAATAAACTGGGATTGGAACAAAGTAAGATGTTACAACAGCATTCGTTTGATCGTTCTTTGTGAAAGGGGTGGGGAGCGGTTGTGAGGAAAGAAGGGGGGAGGGCAGGACATTTCCATAATTCTTCTTTCTTTGAATTAGAGTTTCTTTATTTAGTTTTACTGTCTTCTGTCCCTGTAGAGTGCACTGGGTTAATGGCAGGAAATGTACAAGGAGAAGTCCCCTCAGTGACAGCCAACTGTGTGAGAGCTATTAAAAGAGGAATTACTAAATAATGGTTACTAAATCTGGAGAACCATGATTTTGTTTCCTAATGAGATTTATCAGCTCTGGTTTCTTTCAGTTGACAGCAAGAGGTTTGTTGATGAATCTCTAACATTCACAGCTTTGACTTTCAACCAACTTTCCACAAGGGGTGGGGGGGGGGTGGGGTTCGTGAATGGAAGGAGCTGCCAACAGATGTGGTCGAGGCAGATAAAATTGCTGTATTTAAAAGACATTTGGACAGGTACACAATTAGGAAAGGTTTAGACGGATACCAAACACAGGCAAATGGGACCGGTTAAGTTTGGGACACCTAATCAGTACAGATGATTGGGACTGAAGGTCCTGATTCTGTGCTGTATGACTCTATGAATCTATGACTGAAGAGCGAACTAGTTGTGTGCATGAGGGGAATGCATTTGATACAGTCTACTTGGGCATCAGCAAAGCTTTTGACAAGATCCCCCATTTGAAGACTGTTAGAACAGGAAACAGTCCATGGGATCCGAGGACACATGTGCACAGGAAATCATAACTCATGTAATTTGATTGAGTTTTTTAAAGTAGTAATCAAGAGCATTGATTAAGGCAGAAAGATGGACGCATACGGGCTTCAGTGAGGCGTTCAAGAAGGTTCCTCACGGTAGTCCAAGAGGGAAGTTAAATCACACGGAGCACAGGGAGAGCTAGCCAAGGAACATAGAACATTACAGCACAGTACAGGCCCTTCGGCCCTCGATCTTGTGCCGACCTGTCATGCCGATCTCAAGCCCATCTAACCTGCACTATTCCATGTACGCCCATATGCTTATCCAATGGCGACTTAAATGTACCTAAAGTTGGCAAATCTACGACTGTTGCAGGCAAAGCGTTCCATTCCCTTACTACTCTCTGAGTAAAGAAACTACCTCTGACATCTGTCCTATATCTTTCACCCCTCAATTTAAAGCTATGCCCCCTCGTGTTCGCCGTCACCATCCGAGGAAAAAGGCTCTCCCTATCCACCCTATCTAACCCTCTGATTATTTTATATGTCTCAATTAAGTCACCTCTCAACCTTCTTCTCTCTAATGAAAACAGCCTCAAGTCCCTCAGCCATTCATTCTAAGGCCTTCCCTCTATACCAGGCAACATCCCAGTAAATCTCCTCTGCACCCTTTTCAAAGCTTCCACATCCTTCTTATAATGCGGTGACCAGAACTGTACACAATACTCCAAGTGCGGCCGCACCAGAGTTTTGTACAGCTTCACCATAACCTCTTAGTTCCGGAACTCGATCCCTCTATTACTCAAAGCTAAAACACTGTATGCCTTCTTAACAGCCCTGTCACCCTGGGTGGCAACTTTCAAGGATCTGTGTTCATGGACACCAAGATCTCTCTGCTCATCTATACTACTAAGCATCTTACCATTAGCCCTGTACTTTGCCTTCTGGTTACTCCTACCAAAGTGCATCACCTCACACTTGTCTGCATTAAACTCCATTTGCCACCTCTCAGACCAGCTCTGCAGCTGATCTATGTCCCTCTGCAACCAATCCTTTGTCACTATCCACAACTCCACCGATCTTCGTGTCACCTGCAAATTTACTAACCCATCCTTCTACGCCCTCATCCAGGTCATTTATAAAAATGACAAACAGCAGTGGACCCAATACCCACCCTTGCGGTACACCACCAGTAACTGGTCTCCAGGATGAACGTTTCCCATCAACTACCACCCTCTGTCTTCTTTCAGCAAGCTAATTTCCGATCCAAACTGCTATATCTCCCACAATTCCATTCCTCTGCATTTTGTACAATAGTCTGTTATGGGGAACCTTATCGAACGCCTTGCTGAAATCCATATACTCCACATCAACCGGTTTACTCTCATCCACCTGTTTGGTCACCTTCTCAAAGAACTCAATAAGGTTTGTGAAGCACGACCTTCCCTTCACAAAACCGTGCTGACTATCCCGAATCAATTTATTCTTTTCTAGATGATTGTAAATCCTATCCCATATAACCTTTTCCAACACTTTACCAACAACTGAGGTAAGGCTCACTGGCCGATAATTACCAGGGTTGTCTCTACTCCCCTTCTTGAACAGGGGAACCACAATTGCTATCCTCCAGTCATCTGGCACTATTCCTGTAGACAATGATGAGTTAAAGATCAATGCCAAAGGCTCGGCAATCTCCTCCCTGGATTCTCAGAGGATCCGAGGATAAATCCCATCCGGCCCAGGGGACATAGCTATCTTCACCCTCTGTAGGATTTCAAAAACCTCTTCCTTGTGAACCTCAATCCCACTTAGTCCAGTAGCCTGTATCTCTGTATTCTCCTCGACAACATTGTGGTTTTCAAGAGTGAATACTGTTGAAAAATATTCATTTAGCGCTTCCCCTATCTCATCTGACTCCACACACCACTTACCACTACTATCCTTGATTGGGCCTCATCTTACTTTTGTCATTCTTTTATTCCTTAAATACCGATAGAAAGCCTGAGGGTTTACCCTGATCCTATCCACCAACAACTTCTCATGTCTCCTCCTGGATCTTCTGAGCTCTCTCTTTCGGTCTTTCCTGGCTACCTTGTAACCCTCAATCACCCTAACTGAGCTTTCACATCTGAAAGTAACAGAAGCCTTCTGCCTCCTCTTGACCAGAGATTCCACTTCCTTCGTAAACCACGGCTCCCGCACCCTACAGCTTACTCCTTGCCTGACAGGTACATACTTATCTAGGACACACAGGAGCTTTTCCCTGAATAAGCTCCACATTTCTATTGTGCCCATCGACTGCAGTTTCCTTCCCCATCCTATGCTCCCTAAATCTTGCATAATCTCTTCGTAATTGCCTTTCCGCCAGCTATAACTCTTGCCCAGTGGTGTACACCTATCCCTTTCCATCACTGACGTAAACATAACAGAATTGTGATCGCTATCACCAAGGTGATCAACGACTTTGAAATCTAACACCTGGCCAGGATCCTCACCCAGTACTGATGTGGTCACTGCACCCCAATTCCATCAGTCAATACATCCCATTTCACTCAGTCACTGCATCCCACTTCCCTCAGTCACTGCATCCCATTTCACTCAGTCACTGCATCCTGTTTCTCACTGAGGCTGCATTCAATTTCCGTCAATCACTGCATCCCATTTCCGTCAGTCAAGGCATCCCATTTCCCATAGTCACTGCATCCCATTTCCCTCAGTTACTGCATCCCATGTCCCTCAGTCACTGCATCCCATTTCACTCAATCACTGCATCTCCTTCACCACAGTCACTGCGTCCAATTTCCATCAGTCACTGTTTCCCATATCTCACAGACGCTGCATTCAATTTCCCACACTCACTGTATCCCATTTCCCATCGTCACAGCATCTCCTTTCCCTCAGTCTCTGCATCGCATTTCACGCAGTGATTGCATCCCATTTCCCTCAGTCACTGCATCCCATTTCCCTCAGTCACTGCAAGACATTTCCGTCAGTCACTGCATCCCATTTCACTCAGTCACTGCATGCCAGGTCCCTCGGTCACTGCACCCCAAGCCCGCTCGGGCACTGCATCCCCATTAACACACTCACTACTTCCCAGGACCTCAGTCACTGCATCACATTTACATCAGACACTGCATCTCATTTCACCCAGTCACTGCAGCTCATGTCACGCTGTCAGTGCATCCAATTTCCATCAGTCACTGCATCTCATTTCACTCATTCACTTCATCCCATTTCACGCAGTCACTGCATCCCATTTCACTCAGTCACTGCATCGCATTTCTCTCAGTCACTGCATGGCATTTCTCTCAGTCACTGCATCGCATTTCATTCAGTGATGCATCCCATTTCACTCAGTGACAGCAACACATTTCACTCAGTGACTGCATCCCATTTCACTCAGTGACTGCATCCCATTTCACTCAGTGACTGAATCAAATTTCACTCAGTCACTGCATCCCATTTCACACAGTCAATGGATCCCATTTCAAGCAGTCACTGCATCCCCTTTCACGCTGTCACTGCATCCCATTTCACTCAGTCACGGTGTCCCATTTCCCTCAGTCACTGGATCCCATTTCAAGGAGTCACTGCATCCCATTTCACGCTGTCACTGCATCCCATTTCACTCAGTCACTGCATCACATTTCACTCAGTCACGGTGTCCCATTTCCCTCAGTCACTGCATTTCCTTTCCCCGAGACACTGCATCTCCTTTCGCCGAGACACTGCATCCCATTTCCATTAGACACTGCATCCCATTTCCATCAGACAATGCATCCCATTTCACTCAGTCACGACATTCAATTTCCTACAGTCACTGCATCCCATTTCTGTCAATCACTGGATCCCATTTCATTCAGTGATGCGTCCCATTTCACTCAGTGACTGCAACACATTTCACTCAGAGACTGCATCCCATTTCACTCAGTCGCTGCATCCCACTTCACTCAGTCACTGCATCCCATTTCACTCAGTCACTGCATCCCATTTCTCTCAGTCACTGCATCACATTTCACTCAGTCACTGCATCACATTTCACACAGTCACTGCATCTCCTTCACCATAGTCACTGCATTCCATTTCCATCAGTCACTGTTTCCCGTATCTCACAGGCGCTGCATTCAATTTCCCACACTCACTGTATCCCATTTCCCATCGTCACAGCATCTCCTTTCCCTCAGTCTCTGCATCGCATTTCACTCAGTCAATGCTTCCCATGTCCCTCAGTCACTGCATCCCATTTCTCTCAGTCACTGCATCTCATTTCACTCAGTCACTGCATCCCATTTCCCTCAGTCACTGCATCTCATTTCACTCAGGCACTGTATCCCATTTCCCTCACTCACAGCTCCCCAAGTCCGCTCGGGCACTGCATCCCATGAACTCAGTCACTCCTTCCCAGTACCTCAGTCACTGCATCCCATTTCCATCAGGTACTGCTTCACATTTCCATCAGACACTGCAGTTCATGTCACTCTGTCACTGCATCCCATTTCCCTCTGTCACTGCATCCCATTTCCCTCAGTCACTGCATCCCATTTCACTCAGTCACTGCATCACATTTCCTTCAGTCACTGCATCTCCTTCACCACAGTCACTGCATCCCATTTCACGCAGTCACTGCATCCCATTTCACTCAATCACTGCATCTCCTTCACCACAGTCACTGCGTCCAATTTCCATCAGTCACTGTTTCCCGTATCTCACAGACGCTGCATTCAATTTCCCACCCTCACTACATCCCATTTCCCATCGTCACAGCATCACCTTTCCCTCAGTCTTTGCATTGCAATTCACTCAGTGATTGTATCCAATTTGCATCAGTCACTGCATCCCATTTCACTCAATCACTGTATCCCATTTCCCTGAGTCACTGCATCCCATTTCCCTGAGTCACTGCATCCCATTTCCCTCAGTCACAGCATCCCATTTCACACAATCACTGCATCTCATTTCCCTCAGTCACTGCATCCCATTTCCATCAGTCACTGCATCTCATTTCCCTCAGTCACTGCATCTCATTTCACTCAGTCACTGCATCCCATTTCACTCAGTCGCTGCATCCCCTTCACCATAGTCACTGCATCCCATTTCCATCAGTCACTGTTTCCCGTATCTCACAGACAGTGCATTCAATGCTTCTCAATTTACTCAGTCTCTTCAGCTCATGTCGCTCTGTCACTGCATCCCATTTCCCTCAGTCACTGCATCACATTTCAATCAGACACTGCATCTCATTTCCCTCAGTCACTGCATCACATTTCCATCAGTCACTGCATCGCATTTCACGCAGTCACTGCATCCCATTTCCCTCAGTCACTGCATCACATTTCCCTCAGTCACTGCACCTCATTTCTTTCAGTCACTGCATCCCATTTCCCTCAGTCACTGCAACGCATTTCCCTCAGTCAATGTATCCCATTTGCATCAGTCACTGCATCCCATGTCCCTCAGTCACTGCAACCCATTTCAGACAATCACTGCATCCCATTTCACTCAGACACTGCATCTCATTTCCTTCAGTCACTGCATCCCATTTCCCTCAGTCACTGCGTCCCATTTCCATCAGTCACTGCGTCCCATTTCCATCAGTCACTGCGTCCCATTTCACTCAGTCATTGCAACCCATTTTCCCACAGTCACTGCATCCCATTTCCCTCAGTCACTGCATCCCATTTTCCACAGTCACTGCATCTCATTTCCCTCAGTCACTGCATCCCATTTCCCTCAGTCACTGCATCCCATTTCCATCAGTCACTGCATCCCATTTCCCTCAGTCACTGCATCCCATTTCCATCAGTCACTGCATCACATTTCCGTGTGTCACTGCATCCCAATTCACTCAGTCTCTGCATCGCATTTCCCGCAGTCACTGCATCCCATTTTCATCAGTCACTATATCCCATTTCCATCAGTCATTGCAACCCATTTTCCCTCAGTCACTGCATCCCATTTCCCACAGTCTCTGCAGCCCATTTCCATCAGTCACTATATCCCATTTCCATCAGTCATTGCAACCCATTTTCCCTCAGTCACTGCATCCCATTTCCATCAGTCACTGTTTCCCGTATCTCACAGACAGTGCATTCAATGCTTCTCATTTTACTCAGTCGCTGCAGCTCATGTCGCTCTGTCACTGCATCCAATTTCCATCAGTCAGTGCATCTCATTTCACTCAGTCACAGCATCCCATTTCACTCAGTCACTCCTACCCAGTACCTCAGTCACTGCATCCCATTTCCCTCAGTCACTGCATCACATTTCAATCAGACACTGCATCTCATTTCAATCAGACACTGCATCCCATTTCACTCAGTGATGCATCCCATTTCACTCAGTGACTGCATCCCAATTCACTCAGTGACTGAATCACATTTCACTCAGTCACTGCATCGCGTTTCACGCAGTTACTGCATCCCATTTCACTCAGTCACTGCATCCCATTTCACTCAGTCACTGCATCTCCTTCAACACAGTGACTGCATCCCATTTCCCACAGTCACTGCATCCCATTTCCCTCAGTCACTGCATCCCATTTCCCTCAGTCACTGCAACCCATTTCCCTCAGTCAATGTATCCCATTTGCATCAGTCACTGCATCCCATTTCACTCAGACACTGCATCTCATTTCCTTCAGTCACTTCATCCCATTTCCCTCAGTCACTGCGTCCCATTTCCATCAGTCACTGCAAGCCATTTCCCTAAGTCAATGTATCCCATTTGCATCAGTCACTGCATCCCATTTCACTCAATCACTGCATCCCATTTCCCTGAGTCACTGCATCCCATTTCCCTGAGTCACTGCATCCCATTTCCCTCAGTCACTGCATTCCATTTCCCTCAGTCACTGCATCCCATTTCCCTCAGTCACTGCATCCCATTTCCCTCAGTCACTGCATCCCATTTACCTCAGTCACAGCATCCCATTTCCCTCAGTCACAGCATCCCATTTCACACAATCACTGCATCTCATTTCCCTCAGTCACTGCATCCCATTTCACTCAGTCACTGCATCCCACTTCAGTCAGTCACTGCATCCCATTTCAGTCAGTCACTGCATCTCCTTCACCACAGTCACTGCATCCCATTTCACTCAGTGATGCATCCCATTTCACTCAGAGACTGCATCCCAATTCACTCAGAGACTGAATCACATTTCACTCAGTCACTGCATCGCATTTCACGCAGTCACTGCATCCCATTTCCCTCAGTCACTGCATCACATTTCCCTCAGTCACTGCACCTCATTTCTTTCAGTCACTGCATCCCATTTCCCTCAGTCACTGCAACGCATTTCCCTCAGTCAATGTATCCCATTTGCATCAGTCACTGCATCCCATGTCCCTCAGTCACTGCATCCCATTTCACACAATCACTGCATCCCATTTCACTCAGACACTGCATCTCATTTCCTTCAGTCACTGCATCCCATTTCCCTCAGTCACTGCGTCCCATTTCCATCAGTCACTGCGTCCCATTTCACTCAGTCATTGCAACCCATTTTCCCACAGTCACTGCATCCCATTTCCCTCAGTCACTGCATCCCATTTTCCACAGTCACTGCATCTCATTTCCCTCAGTCACTGCATCCCATTTCCCTCAGTCACTGCATCCCATTTCCATCAGTCACTGCATCCCATTTCCCTCAGTCACTGCATCCCATTTCCATCAGTCACTGCATCACATTTCCGTGTGTCACTGCATCCCAATTCACTCAGTCTCTGCATCGCATTTCCCGCAGTCACTGCATCCCATTTTCATCAGTCACTATATCCCATTTCCATCAGACATTGCAACCCATTTTCCCTCAGTCACTGCATCCCATTTCCCACAGTCTCTGCAGCCCATTTCCATCAGTCATTGCAACCCATTTTCCCTCAGTCACTGCATCCCATTTCCATCAGTCACTGTTTCCCGTATCTCACAGACAGTGCATTCAATGCTTCTCATTTTACTCAGTCGCTGCAGCTCATGTCGCTCTGTCACTGCATCCAATTTCCATCAGTCAGTGCATCTCATTTCACTCATTCACTGCATCGCATTTCACTCAGTCACTGCATCACATTTCATTCAGTCACTTCATCCCATTTCACACAGTCACTTCATCCCATTTCACTCAGTCACTGCATCCCATTTCACTCAGTCACTCCTACCCAGTACCTCAGTCACTGCATCCCATTTCCCTCAGTCACTGCATCACATTTCAATCAGACACTGCATCTCATTTCAATCAGACACTGCATCCAATTTCCATCAGTCACTGCATCCCATTTCACTCAGTGATGCATCCCATTTCACTCAGTGACTGAATCACATTTCACTCAGTCACTGCATCGCATTTCACGCAGTCACTGCATCCCATTTCACTCAGTCACTGCATCTCCTTCAACACAGTGACTGCATCCCATTTCCCTCAGTCACTGCATCCCATTTCCCTCAGTCACTGCATCTCATTTCCCTCAGTCACTGCATCCCATGTCTTTCAGTCACTGCATCCCATTTCCCTCAGTCACTGCAACCCATTTCCCTCAGTCAATGTATCCCATTTGCATCAGTCACTGCATCCCATTTCACACACTCACTGCATCCCATTTCACTCAGACACTGCATCTCATTTCCTTCAGTCACTGCATCCCATTTCCCTCAGTCACTGCGTCCCATTTCCATAAGTCACTGCATCCCATTTCAAGCAGTCACTGCAAGCCATTTCCCTAAGTCAATGTATCCCATTTGCATCAGTCACTGCATCCCATTTCACTCAATCACTGCATCCCATTTCCCTGAGTCACTGCATCCCATTTCCCTGAGTCACTGCATCCCATTTCCCTCAGTCACTGCATTCCATTTCCCTCAGTCACTGCATCCCATTTCCCTCAGTCACAGCATCCCATTTCCCTCAGTCACAGCATCCCATTTCACACAATCACTGCATCTCATTTCCCTCAGTCACTGCATCCCATTTCACTCAGTCACTGCATCCCATTTCAGTCAGTCACTGCATCCCATTTCAGTCAGTCACTGTATCTCCTTCACCACAGTCACTGCATCCCATTTCACGCAGTGACTGCATCACATTTCACTCAGTCACTGCATCGTATTTTACTCAGTCACTGCATCCCATTTCACTCAATCACTGCATCTCCTTCACCATAGTCACTGCATCGCATTTCCATCAGTCACTGTTTCCCTTATCTCACAGATGCTGCATTCAATTTCCCACACTCACTGCATCCCATTTCCCATCGTCACAGCATCTCCTTTCCCTCAGTCTCTGCGTCGCAATTCACTCAGTGATTGCATCCCATTTCCCTCAGTCACTGCATCCCATTTCACTCGGTCAGTGCATCCCATTTCACTCAGTCACTGCATCACATTTCACTCAGTCACTGGATCACATTTCACTTAGTCACTGCATCACATTTCACTCAGTCACTGCATCACATTTCACTCAGTCACTGCATCCCATTTACTCAATCACTGCATCTCCTTCACCACAGTCACTGCATCACATTTCCATCAGTCACTGTTTCCCGTATCTCACAGACGATGAATTCAATTTCCCACACTCACTGCATCTCATTTCCCTCAGTCACTGCATCCAATTTCCCTCAGTCACTGCATCACATTTCCATCAGACACTGCAGCTCATGTCACTCTGTCACTGCATCCAATTTCCATCAGTCACTGCAACCCATTTCACCCAGTCACTGCATCACATTGCACTCAGTCACTGCATCGCATTTCACTCAGTCACTGCATCCCATTTCACGCAGTCACTGCATCCCATTTCACGCAGTCACTGCATCCCAATTCCCTCAGTCACTGCATCCCAATTCCCTCAGTCACTGCATCCCATGTCCGTGTGTCACTGCATCCCATGTCCGTGTGTCACTGCATCCCATGTCCCTCAGTCACTGCATCCCATGTCCCTCAGTCACTGCATCCCATGTCCCTCAGTCACTGCATCCCATGTCCCTCAGTCACTGCATCCCATGTCCCTCAGTCACTGCATCCCATTTCACTCAGTCAGTGCGTCCCTTTTCAGTCAGTCACTGTATCCCATTTCCCTCACTCAGTGCACTCCATTCCCTATTAACTCAGAAACTCCTTCCCAGTCGCTCTGTCACTGCAGCTCATGTCACTCTGTCAATGCATCCCATTTCCCTCACTCACTGCATCCCATGTCCCTCAGTCACTGCATCCCATTTCACTCAGTCACTGCATCTCATTTCACTCAGTCACTGCATCCCATTTCACTCAGTCACTGCATCCCATTTCACTCAGCCACTGCATCCTATTTCACTCAGTGACTGCATCACAGTTCACTCAGTGACTGAATCACAGTTCACTCAGTGACTGAATCACAGTACACTCAGTGAGTGCACCGTATTTCACTCAGTGACGGAATCACATTTCACTCAGTCACTGCATCCCAATTCACTCCATCACTGCATCTCCTTCACCACAGTCACAGCATCCCATTTCCATCAGTCACTGGTTCCCGTGTCTCACAGACGCTGCATTCAAATTCCGACACTCAATGTATCCCATTTCCCATAGACACAGCATCTCCTTTCCCACAGTCTCTGCATCTCATTTCAATCAGTGATTGAATCCTACTTCCCACAAATACTGCATCCCATTTCGCTCAGTCACTGCATCTCATTTCACTCGGTCACTGCATCCCATTTCCTTCAGTCACTGCATCTCATTTCCGTCAGTTACTGCATCATATTTCCATCAAACAATGCATCTCATTTCACTCAGTGACTGCAGCTCATGTCAATCTGTCACTGCATCCAATTTCCATCAGTCACTGCATCCCATTTCACTCAGTGACTGCATCCCAATTCACTCAGTGACTGAATCCCAATTCACTCAGTGACTGAATCCCAATTCACTCAGTGACTGAATCACATTTCACTCAGTCACTGCATCGCATTTCACGCAGTCACTGCATCCCATTTCACTCAGTCACTGCATCCCATTTCCATCAGTCACTGTTTCCCGTATCTCACAGACGCTGCATTCAATTTCCAACACTCAGTGCATCCCATTTCCCATAGTCACCGCATCTTCCTTGCCCTCAGTCTCATCATCTCATTTCACTCAGTGATTGCATCCTTCTTCCCACAAATAATGCACCCCATTTCCCTCAGTCACTGCATCACATTTCCGTCAGTCACTGCATCCGATTTCACTCAGTCACTGCATCCCATTTCACCCAGTCAATGCATCCCATTGCACTCAGTGATGCATCCCATTTCACTGAGCGACTGCATCCAATTTCACTCAGTGACTAAATCGCTTCCTGTCAGTCACTGCATCCGATTTCACTCAGTCACTGCATCCCATTTCAAGCAGTCACTGCATCCCATTTCAAACAGTCACTGCATCCCATTTCTCTCAATCACAGCATCTCCTTCACCACAGTCACTGCATCACATTCCCATCAGTCACTGTTTCCCGTATCTCACAGACGATGCATTCAATTTCCCACACTCACTGCATCCCATTTCCCACAGTCACAGCATCTCCTTTCCCTCAGTCTCTGCATCGCATTTCACTCAGTGATTGCATCCTCCTTCCTACAAATACTGCATCCCATTTCCCTCAGTCACTGCATCCCATTTCCCTCAGTCACTGCATCCCATTTCACTCAGTGACTGAATCGCATTTCACTCAGTCACTGCATCGCATTTCACTCAGTCACTGCATCGCATTTCACTCAGTCACTGCATCCCATTTCGCTCAGGCACTGTATCCCATTTCCCTCACTCACTGCACCCCAAGTCCGCTCGGGCACTGCATCCCCATGAACTCAGTCACTCCTTCCCTGTACCACAGTCACTGCAGCCTATTTCCCTCAGGTACTGCATCACATTTCCATGAGACACTCCAGCTCATGTCACGCTGTCACTGCATCCAATTTCCACAAGTCACTGCATCTCATTCAACTCATTCACTGCATCCCATTTCACTCAGTCACTGCATCCCATTTCACTCAGCCACTGCATCCTATTTCACTCAGTGACTGCATCACAGTTCACTCAGTGACTGAATCACAGTACACTCAGTGTGTGCATCATATTTCACTCAGTGACGGAATCACATTTCACTCAGTGACTGACTCACATTTCACTGAGTCACTGTGTCCCATTTCACGCAGTCAATGCATCCCATTTCACGCAGTCACTGCATCCCTTTTCCCTCAGTCACTGCATCCCATTTCCATCAGTCACTGCATCGCATTTCACTCAGTCACTGCATCCCATTTCACTCAGTCACTGCATCCCATTTCACTCAGTCACTGCATCCCATTCCACTCAGTCACTGCATCCCATTTCACTCAGTCACTGCATCCCATTTCCATCAGTCGCTGCATCCCATTTCCCACTGTCACTGCATCCCATTTCCCACTGTCACTGCATCCCATTTCCCAGTCACTGCATCCCATTTCCCTCAGTCACTGCATCCCATTTCCCTCAGTCACTGCATCCCATTGTCCTCAGTCACTGCATCCCATTTCACTCAGTCACTGCATCCATTTCCATCAGTCACTGCATCCCATTACCCTCAGTCACTGCATCCCATTACCCTCAGTCGCAGCGTCCCATTTTCCACAGACACTGCATTTCCTTTCCCTTAGTCACTGCATCTCATTTCCACCAGTCACTGCATCCCATTTCACTCCCCACTGCATCCCATTTCACACAGCCACTGCATCCCATTTCACACAGCCACTGCATCCCATTTCACTCAGTCACTGCATCCCATTACCCTCAGTCACTGCATCCCATTTCACAGAGTCACTGCATCCCATTTCCCACAGTGACTGCATCCCATTTCCCACAGTCACTGCATCCCATTTCCCTCAGTCACTGCATCCCATTGCCCTCAGTCACTGCATCCCATTGCCCTCAGTCACTGCATCCCATTGCCCTCAGTCACTGCATCCCATTGCCCTCAGTCACTGCATCCCATTGCCCTCAGTCACTGCATCCCATTGCCCTCAGTCACTGCATCCCATTACCCTCAGTCGCAGCATCCCATTTTCCACAGACACTGCATTTCCTTTCCCTTAGTCACTGCATCTCATTTCCACCAGTCACTGCATCCCATTTCACTCCCCACTGCATCCCATTTCACACAGCCGCTGCATCCCATTTCACACAGCCGCTGCATCCCATTTCACTCAGTCACTGCATCCCATTACCCTCAGTCACTGCATCCCATTTCACAGAGTCACTGCATCCCATTTCCCACAGTGACTGCATCCCATTTCCCACAGTCACTGCATCCCATTTCCCTCAGTCACTGCATCCCATTGCCCTCAGTCACTGCATCCCATTGCCCTCAGTCACTGCATCCCATTGCCCTCAGTCACTGCAACCAAAAATGGTCTGAGGAGAGCCAGGAGGGGGCACGAGAAAGGCTTGGCAGAAGGAATCCGGGAAAACACAAAGGCATTTTACAACCCATTTCCCACAGTGACTGCATCCTATTGTCCACAGTGAGTGCATCCCATTTCCCTCAGTCACTGCATCCCATTTCCCTCAGTCACTGCATCCTATTTCCATCAGTCACTGCATCTCATTTCACTCAGTCACTGCATCCCATTTCCCTCAGTCACTGCATCCCACTTCCCTCAGTCACAGCATCCCACTTCCCTCAGTCAATGCATCCCATTTCACTCAGACACTGCATCCCATTTCACTCAGTCACTGCATCCCATTTCCCACAGTCACTGCATCCCATTTCCCTCAGTCACTGCATCCCATTGCCCTCAGTCACTGCATCCCATTGCCCTCAGTCACTGCATCCCATTGCCCTCAGTCACTGCATCCCATTGCCCTCAGTCACTGCAACCCATTTCCCACAGTGACTGCATCCTATTGTCCACAGTGAGTGCATCCCATTTCCCTCAGTCACTGCATCCCATTTCCCTCAGTCACTGCATACCATTTCCATCAGTCACTGCATCTCATTTCACTCAGTCACTGCATCCCATTTCCCTCAGTCACTGCATCCCACTTCCCTCAGTCACAGCATCCCACTTCCCTCAGTCAATGCATCCCATTTCACTCAGACACTGCATCCCATTTCACTCAGTCACTGCATCCCATTACCCTCAGTCACTGCATCCCATTACCCTCAGTCGTGTGCATCCCATTTCCCACAGACACTGCATTTCCTTTCCCTTAGTCACTGCATCTCATTTCCACCAGTCACTGCATCCCATTTCACTCCCCACTGCATCCCATTTCACTCAGCCACTGCATCCCATTTCACTCAGCCACTGCATCCCAGTTCACATAGTCACCGCATCCTAGTTCACACAGTCAGCACATCCAAGTTCACAAAGTCACCGCATCCCAGTTCGGTCAGTCACTGCATCCCAGTTCCATCAGTCACTGTATCCGATTTCTATCAGTCACTGCGCGCATTTCACTCAGTCACTGCATCCCATTTCACTCAGTCACTGCATCCATTTCCACTCAGTCACTGCATCCCATTTCACTCAATCAGTGCATCCCATTTCCATCAGTCACTGCATCCCATTTCCCACTGTCACTGCATCCCATTTCCCAGTCACAGCATCCCATTTCCCTCAGTCACTGCATCTCCTTTCCACAGTCACGGCAATTACATTTCACTCAGTCACTGCAACCCATTTCACTCAGTCACTGCGTCCCATTTCCATCAGTAAACTGCATCCCATTTCCCACTGTCACTGCATCCCATTTCCCAGTCACTGCATCCCATTTCCCTCAGTCACTGCATCCCATTTCCCTCAGTCACTGCATCCCATTGCCCTCAGTCACTGCATCCCATTACCCTCAGTCACTGCATCCCATTAACCTCAGTCGCAGGATCCCATTTCAAACAGACACGGCATCCCATTTCCGTCAGTCACTGCATCCCATTTCCCACATTCACTGCATCTCCTTTCCCTCAGTCAATGCTTCACATTCCACTGAGTCACTGCATCCCATTCCACAGTGTCACAGCATCCCATTTCACTTAGTGACTGCAACCCATTACCCTCAGTCACTGCATCCCATTTCCATCAGTCAATGGGTCCCATTCATCTCAGTCACTGAATCCCATTTCCCTCATTCACTGCATCCCATTTCCATCAGTCACTGCATCCCATTTATCTCAGTCACTGAATCCCATTTCCCTCAGTCACTGCATCCCATTCCCCACAGTCACTGAATCCCATTTCCCTCGTTCACTGCATCCCATTTCCATCAGTCACTGCATCCCATTTATCTCCGTCACTGCATCTCATTCCCCACAGTCGCTGCACCCCATTCCCCACAGTCACTGCATCCCATTCCCCACAGACACGGCATCCCATTCACTTGAGTCGTAGCATCCCATTTCAAACAGACACTGCATCTCCTTTCCCTCAGTCACTGCATCCCTATTCACACAGCCACTGCGTCCCAGTTCACACAGCCACTGCATCCCATTTCACACAGCCACTGCATCCCATTTCACACAGCCACTGCATCCCATTTCACACAGCCACTGCATCCCAGTTCACACAGACACTGCATCTCATTTCACTCAGTCACTGCATCCCATTTCACTCAGACACTGCAACCCATTTCCCACAGTAACTGGATCCCATTTCCCTCAGTCACTGCATCCCATTAGACATAGTCACAGCATCCCAGTTTACTCAGTCACTGCAACCCAGTTCAATCAGTCTCGGCATCCCATTCCCCTCAGTCACTGCATTCCATTACCCTCAGACACAGCATGCCATTTCCCACAGTCACTGCATCTCCTTTCCATCAGTCAACGCATCCCATTTCCATCAGGCACTGTATCCCATTTCCATCAGTCACTGTATCCCATTTCCCTCAGTCACTACAACCCATTTCCCGCAGTCACTACAACCCATTTCCCGCAGTCACTACAACCCATTTCCCGCAGTCACTACAACCCATTTCCCGCAGTCACTACAACCCATTTCCCGCAGTCACTGCATCCTATTTCACTCAGTCACTGCATCTAATTACCCTCAGTCACTCCATCCGATTACCCTCAGTCACTGCATCCCAGTTCACACAGTCACTGCATCCAATTTCACTAAGTCACTGCATCCCGTTTCACTGAGTCACTGAATCGCATTTGTTGTTCTCACTTGAATGCATTGGTCATGAATCTCCTCCAATGGCTGGTCATGTATTTCCAATGCAAAATTTCACCAAGTTTTGATTTTCAATTTTGATTACATGTGTTTCCTCTATTCTATAAGATGCTGCAATAAACTCAAATTTGACGAATCAGAATTCAACCACCATTACCTACAGAGTTAATTTCATCAAACAGATCCAATTAGAATTGTCACATTCCCAAATCCTGATTCAAGTTTTTCTAATTATGGGCCACGTGGTTCAGAAAAAAGACACTTAGAGTCAGAGAGATGTACAGTAGGGAAACAGATCCTTTGGCCCAATTTGTCTATGTTGACCAGATATCCGAAATTAATTTAGTCCCATTTGCCAGCATTTGGCCCATATTCCTCTCAACCCATCCTATTCATATACCCATCCACATGCCTTTTAAACGTACAAGCCTCCACCACTTCCTCTGGCAGCTCACTCCATACATGCACCACTATGAAAAAAATCCGGTCCATTTTAAATCTTCCCTCTCTCATTTTTAACCTATTCCCTCCAGTTTTGGATTCCAGCAACCCGGGGAAAAGATCTTGGCTGTTCGCTCTATCCACATCCCTCGTAATTGTATACACTTCTATATGGTCAGCCCTGAACTCCAAAGTTCCAAGAAATAGCTGCCTGTTCAAGCCCACGGTATACCTCCAACCTCCGATGCTGGTAACATCCTTGTAGATCTTCTCTGCACCCTTTCAAGTTTACAACATACAACAATACAGCGCAGAACAGGCCCTTCGGCCCTCAATGTTGCGCCGACATCCTTCCTCTCACAAGGAGACCAAAATCGATTGCAGTATTCCAAAAGCAGCCGAACCAACGTCCTATATGGCTGCTAAGTGATCTCCCAACTACTATACTCAATGCACTGACTGATAAAGGCGAGCACACCAAATGTCTCCTTCATATCCTTTCTACCGGTGGCTGTACTTTGATGGAGCTATGAAACTGCACTCCAGTGTCTCTTTATTAAGCAACACTCCCCACAACCTTCAGTGGAAATGTGCTGCCCTGATTTGCCTTTCCAAAATGTAGCACCTCACATTTGACTAACCTCAACACCATCTGCCATTCCTCAGTATATTGGCCCTTGTCAATGTCCCATTGTATTCTGAGGTGACCTTCTTGGCTGGCGACTACACCTTCAATCATTGGGAAACTTACTAACCACACCTTGTATTTTCATGTCCAAATCATTGCATCACTTCAACTCCCCCTCCCACTCCCTGAATGACATGTCCATCCTGGGCCTCTTCCAGTGTCACAACCAAACCACCCAGAAACTGGAGGAGCAGCACCTCATATTCCGCCTCGGGAGCTTCCAACTCAATAGCCTCAATGTGGACTTGGCCACCCTCAAAATCTCCCCACCCGCCAGCCTCATCCCAAGACTAGTTCCTCCCCTCATCCCCGCCTCCATGACCTGTCCGCCTTCTCTCCCACCTATCCACTCCTCCCACCTCACTGACCAACTCCCACCACTGCTTGGAATTATTCTTCTTTTCACACTTCATCAGCTCGATGTTATTTCTAAAATCTATTTTCCAATTGTTGGAAAAAGTGAGATAAAGAGAAGTAAAAGAAGTTACATTCTTACCACTCCGGAAATCTCTGAATATTCTTCTGTTGAAAGGCCGCCAAGGAACGATGCAATTCTTTTGTCACGAACGCTGTGAGGGAGACATCTTTTTCGGTTCCACTAACTCCACCCTAAGGAAGACAAACCCACGTAACATATCTAGTGACTTAAAGCATACTCTATTGTTGCCCAATGTGGAGAGCTGGATGAACACAGCAGGCCAAGCAGCATGAGAGGAGCAAGAAAGCTGATGTTTCGGGACGAGACCCTACTTCAGAAAATTGGCGCTGGAGAATCTGAGATAACAAGGTGTAGAGCCGGATGATACTGCTTGGCCTGCTGTGTTCATCCAGCTTTACACCTTCTTATCTCAGATTCTCCAGCATCTGCAGTTCCTATTACCTCTATTGTTGCCCTTTCACTTTACTGAACTAATATGAGCCAGTAGTTTGGTTTAGGCTCGTGTAATCTTACGGTTATTGGCCTGTACAAAATCCTGAATTAATTTTGATCGACTGACGGGAGGAGAGATGAATTTTAGAGAAATTTTTGTTTTCTACCAATTTGCAGAGGGCATCGTGGGCGATTGAAGGACAGTGTTGTTATCCTCCAGGTCTGTGGACTGCATCGTTACCAACTTGCCCATTTGCATATACATAAAATATTCATTATGTACCAATGAAACATAATAAACCAATACTGCGTACGAAAAACAACGCTCACATATCAATGGAAATTTAAATATTTATCATAGAGTTTGAAGGGTTGAATTCAATGATACAAAGCAAAAACCAGTGAAGATGAGTGCAGTTGGTCAGCACTTTTGCCACTAAGTGGAGGTTGGCAGTTTGAGGCCACCCAGGAACAAGCAAGCTCTGTCTAACTCCAAGGGCAGCACGGTGGATCAGTGGTTAGCACTGCTGACTCACAGCGCCAGGGACCCAGGTTCGATCCCACCGTTGGACGATTTTCTGTGCGGAGTTTGTATATTCTGCATGGGTTCCTGCTGGGTGCTCTGGTTTCCTCCCACAGTCCAAAGATGTGCAGGCTCGGTGTATGGGCCATGCCAAACATGCTTATTGTGTTTAGGGATGTGTAGGTTAGGTGTGTTAGTCATGGGAAATGTCGGGTTACTGAGGAAAGGGTCAGGGGATGAGTCAGGGTGAGACGCTCTTTGGAGGGTGGCTGTGGACTTCTTGGGTCAAAAGGGGCTTGTTTGCGCACCGTAGGGATTCTCTGATATGGAAGTATCTTTTGAAGTGGACATTCGTGGGTATGCTATAATAGAGACCTTGAAATACTGCACAACAAATATTTGGAACTAGACTGTCAATTCAGACATAGCATCAAAAAAAGGTCATGGAAGTTGTCACCGATATAAAGGAGGATTGATGAAAATCCAGCAGGAAATGGTGTCAAAAGGCACTGTATCTTTTATTCATGTCCAGTTATTTTGTCCAAGGCACTGGATGGGAAATGTCAGGTTACTGAGGAAAGGGTCAGGGGATGAGTCAGGGTGAGACGCTCTTTGGAGGGTGGCTGTGGACTTCTTGGGTCAAAAGGGGCTTGTTTGCACACCGTAGGGATTCTATGATATGGAAGTATCTTTTGAAGTGGACATTCGTGGGTATGCTATAATAGAGACCTTGAAATACTGCACAACAAATATTTGGAACTAGACTGTCAATTCAGACATAGCATCAAAAAAAGGTCATGGAAGTTGTCACCGATATAAAGGAGGATTGATGAAAATCCAGCAGGAAATGGTGTCAAAAGGCACTGTATCTTTTATTCATGTCCAGTTATTTTGTCCAAGGCACTGGATGCTGGCAGGATTGAAACATTTAAGAAATGCTTCACAAATCACATATAAGGACCTGCACATCTTTGAACAATGGGAGGAAACTGCAGCACCTGGCGGAAGCCCGTCGCAGACGCGAGGAGGAGGTGTCAATTCCACACAGATAGTTACCCAAGACTGGAATCTCAATTGGCTCCCCAGTGCATGAGCAGCTCTAACCACTGAGCACCTACCTTGCCCAGAAGGGGTTTTATAAGCGCATACATTATTTCCATCAAGACAGATCCAATCCTCTATGTCCAATCAAAATAACATATTGTAGATATCATGACAACAATCATAAATGATTTTGAACAAGTAAATCAAAAAACTTGAAATAGTTTCCAAGCCTAAATACTAGATATGTTGCAGTTAAGATGAATAGCGCAACAACAAAAAGGCCATATTTTATGTGACGATCGGTAACACTTGAAAACTTGCAACAATTTGTCGCCAGTAGTGCTCTGAAGTGGCTTGATGGTGCACTCCTTCATACACTGTAATGAAACTCCAAAGATCACAAATTCTCCTTCAATACCGTGTTCTAACAGTGACTGCATCAACCTGTGTTTATGCGCCTGACTGGAAACCCACACAACATGCATAAACAAAAAAATAATCTAAGGTGATAGGAGAAAAAAATTTATGTATGCAACGTCTTTGAAAAGCAACTATTTGTAGCGGCTGCAAGCCCACAAGGAATCTCGTTTCGCAGATTATATTCATTTGCACTGCAGGTCATCCCAGTCAGAATCAGTTTTCGTTTCATGATAGATAGCTAAAATGTCCACTACAATGAACTTTGGTTGATCAGAAGATTTTAAGTAAGGACTATGTCTTGTGTGAGCTGACGGCATTAGGGGATGGAGAAGGTACATGCACTGCTGGCATCTTGACACCATTGAATGAGCAAGCGTGGACGCAAAGGTTGTAACAGGTAACAATTGAACAGGCAATATCTTTTGAGCTCCTTCCGAGCAGGCCTGTAATACTCTAAAGCTGTGCTAGACCCTCACTTCCTCCACCTTACGTACGCTGCCTTTTCTTTTTGACAAGTAGCACCTCTGTACCCGTCATCCAAGGCTCCTTAATCTTACCCCTTCTTACCTGTCTCAGAGGAACAGATTTATACATCACTCGCAACAACTGCTCCTTGAACAGCCTCCACATGTCTGCTACGCCCTTTCTGCGGAACAATTGCTCCCAATCTGTACTTCCCAACTCCTGTCTGATAGCATCATAGTTTCCTTGACCCCAGTGAAATATCTTCCCCTGGTAACTGCTCCTTTCCCTTTCCATGGCTATGGTAAATGGGAGGCTCCTGCGGTCACTGTCGCCAAAGTGTTCTCCCACCACGAGATCTGACACCTGTCCTGGCTCATCGCCGAGCACCAAATCCAAAATGGCCTCCCGCCTCGTCGGCCTGTCCACAAACTAAGTCAGGAAACCCTCCTGAACACACCTGACAAAAACGGCTCCATCCAAACCATCTGCACTGAGGAGGTTTCAATCTATATTGGGAAAGTTGAAGTCACCCATAACAACAACCCTGATACGTTTGCACTTTTCAACAATCTGCCGGCCAATGAGTTCTTCGATCTCCCAACTGCTACTTGGGGTCCGTAGAAAACCCCCAGTGAAGTGACTGCTGCCTTGCTGTTCCGAACTTCCACCCACACTGACTCAGTCGACAAACCTTCCTTGGCAACCTCAGCCCATACAACCGCAGTAGACGAGTCCTCAAAGGTTCTTTCAGCCGCCGTTATACTGTCCTTGACCAACAAAGCCACACCTCCCCCTCTTTTACCACCTTCCCAGACCTTAATGAAAGATCTAAACCCGAGAACCTGCAACATCCATTCCTGACCCTGCTCTATCCATGCCTCCGAAATGGCCACAACATCGAAGTCCCAGGTACCTATCCAAGCTGCAACCTCACCTACATTATTCCGGTTACTCCCGGCATTAAAGTCGTCACACTTCAATCCAGCTTGCTGTCTGCCAGCACACTTCTGTGACAGTGAGGTCCTGACCATGTCCTCCCTATGCTCATCCTCCTGTGTACTAGGACTACACCTCAGTTTCCCATCCCCCTTCTGAGCTCGTTTAAATCCAACCGAATGGCACAAGCCAATTTCCCACCCAGGATATTCGTGACATCACAGACCCTGGCACCTGGTAGACAACACACCAATCGTGAGTCTCTTTCGTTCCCGGCAAATCTTCTATCAGTCCCACGAACTATTGAGTCCCCAATGACTATCACTCTCTTCCTATCCCCGCTTCCCTTCTGTGCAAGAGGGACAGACTCTGTGCCAGAGACCTGCACCCTACTGCATACCCCTGCTAAGTCATCCCCCGGAACAGTATCCAAAATGGTATAGTTGTTTTTCAGGGGAGCTACTGCAGGGGAGTTCAGGGGAACAACCACAGGGGAAGGTTAGTCAAGCTACACCGGTAAACGCGCATTTTTGGCTGAAGAAACATGTGTTTCAATGTGAACTAATGGAAGAAGCCATGGAGTCAAAGCTAAACATTTCGACAAGAAGACAACCATTCTTAAAAGCAGCATACAGCGTGAAAAAGAAATGAGCTGCTTTAATATCCACTTAAAATTTATGTGGAATATCAGAAGGAATTTTCTTATTGACTCCATTGTGCAATCATGTCGAGCTAAAAATGTTAACTGCATTAATTAATACTAACCAGAAACGGACTTTGTGGTAAATGGTTTGACGATTTTCTGTATCTGGAACATCCCTTTTCCTTCTCGAACGAAGATCGTACCAACCTATGGGACCAAACGGTGAGTCAAACGGACACGACTCGTAATCTTTAAATTCCTCATCAAAACAGTCTAATCGTATGGTTCTGTGCAATAAAAGAGAAAGAATAAACATGTTTCCCACAATTTTGCTGATGTTTACGAACAGAATGCTCAAATTCAAAAAGTTTGGGCTGGCATGTCTGCTTCCTCCAGCCTGTTTAAACTGTTCCATTCAATGTGAAATTTGTGATAAGTTTTAGCACACAGGTCTATTTGATCTGTGCCACCACCTTCTATTAGTCATACATGCTTTCCCCCTCTTCCTGTAATACATTCCTTGAAGTGTTCAATGAGATTTTGATTTTAAATCTTATCGTCATATTCTTTTGATTCTCAAGCATCAATGAATCTGATGTTGCCGCCATTCCATGCAGTGCACAGCACGTCAAACAGGAGTCTTACTCTTGCCATGAGCACTGAGGTAGAATGGGGTCACAACTGTCTCATAGTTCAGAATGAAATTCTACATATAGGGCTATGAAGAGTCATGCAGTTAATTTTATTTGACATGCTATTTCTTTTCTTCACAAATATGCTGGATTTAAAGTGATCTTCACCCTCATTTAAAATGAATTCAATATCCAACCATCTGTAAAACTAGCATATCCAAATTTTAATTTGAGTTCAGTGTTACACGAACATATTACTTTTTTAAAAATTATGTTCGAGACAACATTAACATTTCATTCCCTGACAGCGGGTGAACTTAGTTTTAAACTCCAATTTTCCTTTGGTATTAATGGAGAGATGAGCCTTTTTGCAAGCACCGAAAGGCTGCACCAGTTTATGCTAAAACTGATGGAACTGTAAGTTTCACAAATATGTTCCTATTAAACACTAATTCCTATTGAAGCAGTATGAAGCTAAATTCATTCAACTGGACAGCAAAAATGGTCAAGATTTTAAAAGCAAGCAACTATTTTGAAGTCACTCTTCGAACTAAATTCCATCTTGGTGTCTGAGAGTCCATAGGTTCCTCACTCTCAACGAACCAGTCAACTGTCATGCAATTCCTGAAACACACAGACAAAAAACATCAATGTTAACAGTCACTAAGATTTTGAGAGTGATTTGGAATTCGTACTCAATACCCCCTGGGGAAAATCTGTTCCAATCTGGATAGTACTCACTTATTACCATCCCACCTACCTTCCCCAGCACCTCCTCCCCCTCCACACTATTTGTTTCTGAGCTCCCTTCCACCCTCCATTTCTCAGGAAGGGTCCTGACCCAAAACCGCAACTTTCCTCAGCCTCTGATGCTGCCTGCCCTGCTGTGTTCCTCCAGCTCCACAATGTGTTATCTCAGACACCAACATTGGCAGTTCTTAATATCTGGATAACTCATTCTCACCTTGGCACAAGTGATTTATACTCATTATCTTTTCAGATGACGCATGTACATGTAGATACATAAATATACATATTGCACTTATATGCCTGAACCATTAACCTAGAGGATATTTTAAAAGAGTCTCTTCATATCTGCATGAAAGAGAAATCATCAAGGTCATAACTTTCATTTGAGGATTAACTCGAACATTCAAAGTACTCACAGTCAGTGTCCCATTTCCTTGACCAGTCAATTTGATGTGAATCTTTCTTCCAAGCGGAAGCTACAACAACAATTACATTTGAGACTCAAACACTTCATTGCATCACCAAGATTTCCTTGTCTGTTTGAAACATAAGATCATGAAATAATCATGGACAGATTGGCCAACAGTGTAATTTAATGTGTGTTATGGCAACTCAAAATCACAACCATTGAAGTGATCTTTAAAAAGCTGTTGTCATACAACAGAGCACTTTTTGAGATGCAGTGATGAACATACTTCCTGAGATGCAAATAATATATGCCAAATTAATTCCAAAGAATACCTTTACAATTAAAAAGAAGCTAAAAATCTCTTTAAATTGCGAAGCTTGTCAGATTGCTCTTAGTCAATGGAAATCGTTCAGAACAATTATTTATTCCCAGATGAAAAGGAAGTGTATACATTTCATGACAACAAAATGTGAGGCTGGATGAACACAGCAGGCCAAGCAGCATCTCAAGAGCACTTTTGTCCTCCTGAGATGCTGCTTGGCCTGCTGTGTTCATCCAGCCTCACATTTTGTTGTCTTGGATTCTCCAGCATCTGCAGTTCCCATTATCTCGTATACATTTCATTTTCACATCTTATCCAAGAGAGACAAAAAAAACCTTCACGAATGCATTGTCAAACAAGACTCACAAAAAAAGTCATTTGGCCCATTGAATATTCCTCCATCATTCGGTGAGATCATGGTTGATCTCATTACATTTATCATGACACAACATTTCCACCAAACCCTCCTTATAGCTAATACATTCCGATCCAAGTAACATCCTGGTAAATCTCTGTTTCTGGGCCATGCCTTGTCTTTCTAAATATTTTTTCAGTCATCTACAAATTTAGCCACAGCACATGCACCTCTTTCCTCCAAGTCATTAATAAACAAGCTGAAGACCTGTGGTTCCTTCAGCGCGACCTCATTCCTTACTGACAAGCCAACCCTGGCATCTCTGTCTATTTGTATCGGAGATAATGGGAACTGCAGATGCTTCAGAATCCAAGATAACAAGGTGTGGATCAGGATGAACACACAGAAGTAGAAGGGTCTCGGCACAAAACGTCAGCTTTTACGCTCCTGAGATGCTGCTTGGCCTGCTGTGCTCATCCAGCTCCACACTTTGTCATCTCTGTCCATTTGCCTGTTCTTTCTATCGGACATGAATCATTGGCTATTTCGTTCCCAACACTTATCCCCTCACAACCACCTCTCTGTGATACCCAGAGTGATGTATCTGTCAATTTCAATCTGCTCCACAAACTCATTCACTTTGTTTCATACACTCCCTGCAATTAAATACAAGATCTTCAGTCTGGCATTTACAGCCACCCTTCTTATCTGCTGTAGCTGAAGTGAGACCCCTGACCATTTCCATACTTTTTGTCCTATTACTTGCTCTGGAAACTTTGCTGAGCACTTACCAGCTTCTAACTTTTTCCACAATTTTCCATGCAACTGAGCTCACCCACTCCACACTTTTTATTTTAACGCCCTAGCCCCAGACCTAGCTCTGTATTTTGCGAGGATACTTGTCCCAATATGATTCTCGTCGAGCCTATAACACCAGAACGACTCCCTCCTTCCCCATACCGATGCCAATGTCCCATGAATTCAAACACATTTCTGCCATGCCACCATTTGAACAATGTACATCGATAATTATGTTCACAACGTGCCAAATTGCTCAGATAATAATCCAGAGATTATAACCATTCTGGTTCTGCTTTCTCACCTCAGTGCTCATAATCCCTCAGCAGGACCTCTTTCCTCTTTCTTCCATATCAATGGTACCTGTGTGGACCACAATAGCTGGATTTCTACTCCTCCCACTTCAAGTTCCTTTGCAGCCGAGATGGAATATCCTGAACCTGGGCACCAGGCAGGCAGCATTACTTTCGAGACTCTCGATCCTGGTCACAACGAACAGTGTTCATTCCCCTAACTATACTACCTCTGATTATAACTACATTTCACTTTTTATCCCCTCCTGAATGTCCCACCTGTACCACAGTGCTATAGTCAGTTTACTCATCTTCCCGAAACCCTGCACTCTCATCCACACAGGAAGAAAGAATCTCAAACCTGTTCGATAAGATCAAAGGCCAAGGTTCCTTCTGCACGACATCCTGGATCCTTCCACCTGCCCTGTTCTTTGTCATTGGCCACTGACCAAGTTTCAGCTAGTTAATCTAAGGTGTGTGACTGCCTCCTGAAGCACATCATTCCCTGGTAACTCTGCCCGACATGATTTGTTGATTGATAAAAACTGAGATTCCAGTTCATCAACCCTGAGTTGGAGTATGGGGCCTGACCACTCCCCCGTCATGAAGGTACAAATCATCATCTGGCCTGGCATCTCCATTCCAATTACTTCGATCTTAATTTGATTTGAAAACATTCTGGTCTTTTAGTTTGTAGCCTGTAAATATTTCTCCGATTTACTTTCAATCTGAAAGCTACCGATAATAGATTCTTAAACCAGTAGCGATCACCAACCAATGAACCTGGTTCACCCTCTCGGTCCCTGATTCGAGCGTCAATTCACCCTGTCTCAAAAAAAAAATGCTTTTGAACTATCAGGCAAAAAAAGCAAGCAAATGGCACCTCTTACACTCTGCACTGATTTACCGCATTGCCACCAAGTTCCCCAAAATATATATATTCACTTCGTGCATTTCACTCGAGATGTGATCTCTTCTTCCAGAACGTGCAAAGCATACTGATCCATAGCAATATACTACCTTCAAAACCTCAGCTCTTAGCTTATTACTTTTGAGTACATTCTCAATGCTTTCTCCAAGTCCAAACACAACACATTTATTGGTTTTCCTCTATTAATTCTCCTCCCAAAACTTCCTCCAAAAACCCAAACAAATTAGCCAGACATAATTTCTCTTTCATCAGGCTATGCTGATTCTGTTTGATTAGATTATGATTTTCCAAATGTCCTGCTATTATTTTCTTCATAGTTGATTGCCACACATTTCCAACAATAGATGTTAGACTGGTTCGGTTGTAGTTATCTTCTTTTTGCCTCTCTCCTTTTTAAATAGGGACGTCACATCAGCATTTTTCCAGCCCTCAGATGCTTCTCGAGAATCTGAACGTTTTTGGGAAATTACAGTCAATGCATATACCGACTCTGAAGCTCATTGTTTAGAATCTTAGAAAGTAAACCATCACGGCAAAGAGTCCAATCTGCTTTCACTCCATTAGATTGTCTACTGCTACTTCTCTCATGGTAGTGATGCTGTGGTAGTGATGTGTTTAATTCCTCCCTGTATTCTTTAGTAATAAGGGGATCCTTGAAGTATCTTCCACTGTAAAGGCTACCCTTTTATCATTGTCGTTGTTCCTTGATTTAAAAATTAACCTGGCCATCTCAGCCGAGCAAATAATTAATGGCATTACCTCGAAAGCCTTCTCTGAGAAAGTGTTCAATAGATTGCTACAACCTGAAAGAAGTAATTCTTCCCCTAAATTAATAGGCAACCAATTTGAAAATGTGGCCTCTGGTCGTAAAATCTTTCACAATATTAAGGGAGTGCTGCACTGTCACTGGAGGCCCCAAACCCCACCTCTTCCTCCAGTACATTGATGACTGTATCGGCGCCGCCTCTTGCTCCCCAGAGGAGCTCAAACAGTTCATCCACTTCACCAACACCTTCCACCCCAACCTTCAGTTCACCTGGGCCATCTCCAGCACATCCCTCACCTTCCTGGACCTCTCAGTCTCCATCTCAGGCAACCAGCTTGTAACTGATGTCCATTTCAAGCCCACCGACTCCCACAGCTAACTAGAATACACCTCCTCCCACCCACCATCCTGCAAAAATTCCATCCCCTATTCCCAATTCCTCCGCATCCGCCACTTCTGCTCCCACGATAAGACATTCCACTCCCGCACATCCCAGATGTCCAAGTTCTTCAAGGACCGCAACTTGCCCCCCACAGTGATCGAGAACGCCCTTGACCGCATCTCCCATATTTCCCGCAACACATCCCTCACACCCCGCCCCCGCCACAACCGCCCCAAGAGGATCCCCCTCGTTCTCACACACCACCCCACCAACCTCCGGATACAACGCATCATCCTCTGACACTTCCACCATCTACAATCCGACCCCACCACCCAAGACATTTTTCCATCCCCTCCCCTGTCTGCTTTCCGGAGAGACCACTCTCTCCGTGACTCCCTTGTTCGCTCCACACTGCCCTCCAACCCCACCACACCGGCCACTTTCCCCTGCAACTGTAGGAAATGCTACACTTGCCCCCACACCACCTCCCTCACCCCTATCCCAGGCCCCAAGTTGACATTCCACATTAAGCAGAGGTTCATCTGCACATCTGCCAATGTGGTATACTGCATCCACTGTACCCGGTGTGGTTTCCTCTACATTGGGGAAACCAAGCGGAGGGTTGGGGACCGCTTTGCAGAACACCTCCGCTCAGTTCGCAACAAACAACTGCACCTCCCAGTCGCAAACCATTTCCACTCCACCTCCCATTCTTTAGATGACATGGCCATCATGGGCCTCCTGCAGTGCCACAATGATGCCACCCCAAGGTTGCAGGAACAGCAACTCATATTCCGCCTGGGAACCCTGCAGCATAATGGTATCAACGTGGACTTCACCAGTTTCAAAATCTCTCCCACCGCATCCCTAAACCAGCCCAATTCGTCCCCTCCCCCCACTGCACCACACAACCAGCCCAGCTCTTCCCCTTCACCCACTGCATCCCAAAACCAGTCCAACCTGTCTCTGCCTCCCTAACCTGTTCTTCCTCTCACCCATCCCTTCCTCCCACCCCTAGCCGCACCCCCATCTACCTACTAACCTCATCCCACCTCCTTGACCTGTCCGTCTTCCCTGGACTGACCTATCCCCTCCCTACCTCCCCACCTATACTCTCTCCACCTATCTTCTTTTCTCTCCATCTTCAGTCCGCCTCCCCCTCTCTCCCTATTTATTCCAGAACCCTCAACCCATCCCCCTCTCTGATGAAGGGTCTAGGCCCGAAACGTCAGCTTTTGTGCTCCTGAGATGCTGCTTGGCCTGCTGTGTTCATCCAGCGTCACATTTTGTCATCTTGGATTCTCCAGCATCTGCAGTTCCCATTATCTATGGTGATTCTGTTTGATTAGATTCTGATTTTCCAAATGTCCTGCTATTATTTTCTTCATAGTTGATTGCCACATATTTCCAACAATAGATGTTACGTTGTTTCGGTTGTAGTTATCTTCTTTTTGCCTGTCTCCTTTTTAAATAGGTATGTCACATCGGCAGTTTTCCAGCCCTCAGATGCTTCTCCAGAATCTAAACCTTTTTGGGAAATTACAATCAACGCATACACCGACTCTGAAGCTCATTGTTGAGAATCTTAGAAAGTAAACCATCACGGCAAAGAGTCTAATCTGCTTTCACTCCATTAGATTGTCGACTGCTACTTCTCTCATGGTAGTGATGGTGTGGTAGTGATGTGTTTAATTCCTCCCTGTATTCTTTAGTAATAAGGGGATCCTTGAAGTATCTTCCACTGAAAAGACTACCCTTTTCTCATTATCACTGATAATGGGAAGCTCAGATGCTGGAGAATCCAAGATAACAAAGTGTAAAGCTGGATGAACACAGCAGGCCAAGCAGCATCTCAGGAGCACAAAAGCTGACGTTTCAGGCCGAGACCCTTTTCTCATTATCATTGTTTCTTGATTTAAAAATTAACCTGGCCGTTACAGCCTAGCAAATGATTAATGGCATTACCTCTAAAATCTTCTTGGCTAAAGTGTTCAATAGAGTGCTACAACCTGAAAGAAGTAATTCTTCCCTGAATTAATAGGCAACCAATTTGAAAATGTGGCCTCTGGTCGTAAAATCTTTCACAAATGGGAGTAATCTCTACGGATATACACTATCAAGCCTCTTTAGAATCTTACATGTTGAAAAAATAAGATTTTTTCAATCTTATAAACGCCAATGAACGTAGTCCCAGCCTGCCCAACTTTCCTAGGCATAGCAATCCCCTACGCCATTTCCGAAATCAACCCAGTCAACATGAGGTGTATGGCCTCCGCAGCATTCGCTCTGTGGCCGTACATGACTTGTCAGTTACCATCCTGCTGCTACAACTCTACTTCTATGTACGATGCAGTCCTCTGTCCATCCGAACATACTACCCTTGAACACATGGGCTCTTTTCTTTTGAGACACCTTATGAGCTGTACCTTATCAAATGCTTTGTTGAAATCTCAATGTACTACATCAACTGGTGGTCCTTCATCAGTAATGTTTGTTTCCTTCTCAAAGCACTGTAGCAAGTTTGTCAAGTATTATTTCCCCTTTATGAAAGGATGTTAACTCTGCAGGATGTTATAGCACACTCAGTACCCTGTTATTTCATCTTTCATTGCCGGCATGAACATCTACCCAGGTTGACCTAAATTGGCAATAATTGCTTGCTATCGGGTCGAAGTATTTTTCTCATCATGGTGTTATGTTCACAATCTTTCAATCCTCTGAGAATTTTCCCCAATCTGAGGATTTTTGCGACATTATCATCAGTGCATCCCTAGTATCTGTAGCTGCATTGTTCAACATGAGAGGATACAACTCATCACACCCCTTGGATATTTTCTCTACTGATTGGAGTCATGTTTGGAATTCTGTGCAGTGACATTCACTTTTAACAATTTGCCAAATACTACCAGGAACAGAAATTGTCATCCAGCTGCAACTAAACTAAAGCTTTCAGCACAGAAGGAAGTCTTTCAATTCATTATGAACCTAATAACTCCTGAAAAGGGCAATACAATTTGCCTCAGTCCATAAATGTTCTTCCTCCAACATCCTGAGATGCATCATCTGTATTTCAACAAATTTACCACAGATTCTGTTTCAATCATCCTTTCAGCAATACGCATGACAACAATTCGGCATTCTTAGTCCCCCTGTAGCCTCCGTTGCACACGTGCATTGTTCGATGATTATTTATTTGTGTGCCTGCTTTTTTGCTCGAATGGATAAAGGTAAATTTCTGTTCTTTTGTCATCAGAGCTATTGCCTCCTCACTCTCATCTTCCTTGTTTTATCCTGTGCTGGAATATTTAATTTGTTGACATATCTGAAATATGTTGTTGAATGGATCGGGTTTTGTAACATTGCATTCCCCATAGACCATCTACCGATGCTGTTGCTTGTTCTAACAGTTATTATCTCGCAGAGTGGAAAATGCAGTTTGAAAGCAATGGAACGTTATCGATGAAGAAGTTGATGCATAAATTGCTGCAATCTTCTAAACTACAAACTCACCTTCAATTCTTTCTCGGTCAGAGCATTATGCCGGCGCAAATGAATCGTGTTCTCAATGGGACTTCCAAAACCATGGAATTGAATTTGCATGTTGATTTCTTCTTCCCTCTTCAGAAATGCAAAGTAGTATCGTGATGAAGCTTCCAAGGCGATGATTGTGTCCTTCGATGAACGGAAAAGTGACTTTTAGATTCATGCAAATATTTCACTACTTCTATAGACATGAAAGGCAAACATTCTCCCTGCATATGACCCAGTCTCATTTTATCGTATCTTTGTGATTTTACACGCCACGGAATAATCATTGCAGTGTAACAGAAATGTTGATCATGGAAATTTATCACTGTTTTCATAAATAATGGCAAATTTTCAACATCTTGCAATTGTATGAAGGCTCAGTCTCATCACACCTCGCCTGCTGCACAAAGACATTGTTACACTGCTTTGAATGTTAGGGCTGAAACAAAACACAATCATGACACAAATGCATCAACACACTACTTTCAATAGGATCTGATATCCTTGCCAGGCACTGGAGGGGTTGCGGAGACTGGTGAGTGGATAAAGTCGTTCCTCTGTTCAAGCAGGAAAACGGGGACTTTGCAGGAAACTACAGACTGGTGAGTGTCTCATGTCTCAAAGGTATGGGCTAATAAGGGACAGCCAGCATGGCATGATGCGAGGCAGGTTATGTCTTACCAAGTCAGTTGAAGTTTTCAAGGAGGTGGCAAGGGTGATCAATCAGGGTAGAACAGTTGATAACATATACATGGATTTTACGAAGGTTTTCAACAAGGTCCCTCATGGTATGCTCATCCAGAAGATTAAGATCCATGAGATCCGTGGTGACTTGGCCTGCCCATATAAGGCAGACGGTAGCGGTGGAAGGCTAACAAAGATAACACAGTATAGGGCTGGAGGAACACAGCAGGCCAGGCAGCATCAACAATGTCAGCTTTCATGTTCCTCTGATGCTGCCTGACCTGCTGCGTTCCTCCAGCTCCACACTTGGTTATCTCTGATTCCAGCATCTACAGTTCTTGCCGTCTCAGTGGTGGAAAGCTGTTTTTCTGGCTGCAGCTCAGTGACGAGTGGTGTTCCGCATCGATGTGACTTCTGCTGTTTGTGATATATGTAAATGACTTGGTTGCAAATGTAGACGGAGGATTACTAAGTTTGCAGATGATATAAGGACCAGTGGACTTGTGGACAGCATGGAAGGTTGTCAAAGGACACAGCAAGATACAGGCCAATTGCAAACACGAGCGGAGAAATGGCCGATGGAATTTAATCTGGGCAGGCATGAGGTGTTGCATTTTAGGAGACCAAGTGTTAAGGAAAGGGATACAGTTAATGGCAGGACCCCAAACAGCAGTGATGTCCAGAGGGATCTTGGGGTCCTAGACCATAACTCCCTGACAGTAGCCACACAAGTAGATAGGGTGGTCAAGAAGGCATATCGCATGCTTGCCTTTATTCATAGGGGAACTCAGTGCAAGAGCCAGGATGTCACATTGCAGCTTTACAAGACTTTGGTGAGACCACACAGAGTATTGCATTCAATTCTGGCCGCCACATTACACTAAGGACGTGCAGGCTTTGGACAGGGTGCAGAGAGGCTTACCAGCATGCTGACTGGAATAGAGGGTATGAACGAAAGGGAGAAGCTGGAAAAACTCTTCGTTTTCTCTGGAGCAGTAGAAGCTGAGGGCAGGCTTGATAGAAGTCTATAAAATTAGGAGATACGTAAATACAGCTAACGGTCAGAAAATTTCTCCCCCGGAGTTGAAGTGTCCACTATTAGGGGGCATGCATTTCAGCTGAGAGGGGGGAAGTTCAAAAGAGATGTGAGGGGCAAATATTTCACACTGAGCATGTTAAAAGTGTGGAATACATTGCCCGGGGTGGTAGTGGATGCAGATACGATGAAAGCATTTAAAAGGGACTTTTAGTTAAGTGCACGAATATGCAAGGAATGGAGGACTATGGATCAAGGACAGGCAGAAGGGATTATTTCATTTGTTGTCATGTTTGGCCCAACATGGTGGGCCAAAGGGCACATTCCTGTTGCTGTCGTGTTCCAAGTTTTATGCTCACCTGTGTCATGATTGCAAAAAGTAGGATTGGGAAGAATTTTTGAGAAGCGTTTGTGAACATTATTTCATGTGAGGACAAACGGGATAAGGATTAGGTGACACAGCACAATCAGATCTTGGAGCCCATGATGAATCATAGGGACCTCACAAGCACCAATGATCAGAGGGATCTCAGGATCTTGATGTGCATGCCTTTTGATCCCCCAATGTAATGGACCAGGTCGTTGAAGTGGTTTGGAAGGCAGATTGGATACTTGTCTTTATTAGACTTAATATTAAGTGGCAGAGTTTCAGAATAGGCAGGGTGTGTACAACACTGTTGGGCCGAACCAACATTAAGTCAACGATGAGAAAATACAGTGAGACTTGGACAACGATCAGGCTTGACCTGATAAAGGATAAGTTACATTTGCACCATACAAGTGCTAAGCAGCAATCAGCTCCAACAAGAGACAATATGACCGTCTCAAAAAAATTCCATGTCCTTACCCTCACATCATCGTTACATTTATTTTTTTTTAATGTGCAAGAGCAATCCAAGCCATGCAAGGCTACGGGCCAGGTGTTGGAAATGAGGTCAGAACAATTCAGTGCTTGTTCTTGACTGTCACAGAATCTGTCAGCTTATAATGTATTTCTCCTGTATTGTAGACTACTGAGGTGCTTGGCTATCCACTAAACCAAGGTTAACACTGATCTAAAACTAAACTGGGTCAGTTATATAATCAGCAGTAGCCAGGTCCATAGTGCAAACCACCCTGCTGTGGGACAGGGTCAGGCAAATCCAAGTGAGCGAGTGTGGTTGGAGACTCATTCGTTGGGGGCATCGATTCTGTCGCCACATTTGAGACACCAGGGCCGCGTGTTTCTTCCCTGGTGCAAGGTCAAGGACATCTCTGATTGGTTGCAACAAATTCTTAAAGGGGAGGGTGAGCAGCCAGAGGCCACGGGGCACGTTGGTACCAATGACATGGGCAGAAAGAGGGATGACATCCTGCAGACTATGGACAAGGAGTTAGCAAAGAGGCTGAAAGGCAGGACCGAGAGGGTAATGATTTATGGGTTGCCATGAGTGCCACATGTTAGTGAGCTAAGTCATAGAAAGATCGGTGAGATGAATGCATGGTTCAGGAGCTGGCACAGGGGGCAGGGTTTCCGGTTCATGGATAATTGGGACCGTTTCTGAGCAAGGGGTGACCTGTCTCAGAGGGATGGGAGGCAAAACGCTGTGAGCGGGTCAGGACAGAGGGGACAAGTCGTTGTGAGCGGGTCACGACGGAGGGAACAAGTGCCTGTGAGCAGGTCAGGAAGGAGGGGCAAGTCGCTGTGAGCAGGTCAGGGCTGCGGGGGCAAGTCCCTGTCAGCGGGACAGGACTACGGGGCAAATCGCTGTGAGCGGGTCAGGGCTGCAGGGCCCAGTCCATGTGTGCGGGACAGGGCTGCGGGGGCCAGAGCCTGTGAGCGGGTCAGCGCTGCGGGGGCCAGTCCCTGTGAGAGGGTCAGGGCAGCGGGGGCCAGCCCCTGTGAGCGCGAAAGGACTGCAGGGGACAAATAATCGCGAGCGGGACAGGGCTGCGGGGGCCAGTTCATGTGAGCGGGTCGAACTGCAGGGGGCCAGTCCCTGTGAGCGGGTCAGGGCTGCAGGGGCCAGTCCCTGTGAGGGGGTCAGGGCTGCGGGGGACAGTCCCTGTGAGCGGATCAGGGCTGCGGGGGCAAGTCCCTGTCAGCGGGACCGGTCTGCAGGGGGCAAATCGGTGTGAGCGGGTCAGGGCTGCGGGGGCAAATCACTGTGAGCGGGTCAGGACTGCAGGGGGCCAGTCCCTGTGAGCGGGTCAGGGCTGCGGGGGCAAATCACTGTGAGCGGGTCAGGACTGCAGGGGGCCAGTCCCTGTGAGTGGGTCAGGACTGCAGGGGGCCAGTCCCGGTGCGCGGGTCAGGGCTGTGGGGGCCAGGCCCTGTGTGCGGGTCAGGGCTGCAGGGGCCCGTCCCTGTGAGCGGGACACGGCTGCAGGGGGCAATGCCTTGTGAGCGGGACAGGGCTGCGGGGCCCAGTCCACTGTGAGCGGGACAGGGCTGCGCGGGCCAGTCCCTGTGGGCGGGACACGGCTGCGGGGGGCAGTAAGCTGTGAGCGGGACAGGACTGCGGCGGGCCCGTCACTGTGAGTGGGACAGGGCTGCGGGGGTCAGTACACTGTGAGCGGGTCAAGACTGCAGGGGGCCAGGCCCTGTGAGTGGGTCAGGGCTCCGGGGGCCAGACCCGGTCAGCGGGACACGGCTGCGGGGGGCAGTACGCTGTGAGCGGGACAGGACTGCGGGGGGCAAGTCGCTGTGAACGGGTCAGGACTGCAGGGGGCAGTACGCTGTGAGCGGGTAAGGGCTGCGGGGGCCAGTCCCTGTGAGTGGGACACGGCTGCGGGGCCCAGTCCCTGTCAGCGGGTCAGGGCTGCGGGGGAAGTCCCTGTGAGCAGGGCAGGGCTGCGGGGCCCAGTCACCCATTTCCCTCAGTCACTGCATCACATTTCCATCAGACACTGCAGCTCATGTCACTCTGTCACTACATCCAATTTCCATCATTCACTGCATCCCATTTCACACAGTCACTGCATCCCATTGCACTCAGTGATGCATCCCATTTCAAGCAGTCACTGCATCACATTTCACTCAGTCACTGCATCACATTGCACTCAGTGACTGCATCGCATTTCACTCAGTCACTGCATCCCATTTCAGTCAGTCAGTGCGTACCTTTTCGGTCAGGCACTGCATCCCATTTCCCTCAGCCACTGCACCCCATGCCCAATCGGAAACTGCTTCCCTATTAACTCAGAAACTCCTTCCCAGTACCTCTGTCACTGCAGCTCATATCACTCAGTCACTGCATCCCATTTCCCTCAGTCACTGCATCCCATGTCCCTCAGTCACTGCATCCCGTTTCCCTCAGTCACTGCCTCCCGTTTCCCACAGTCACTGCAACCCATTTCCCACAGTCACAGCATCCCATTTCACTCAGTCACAGCATCCCATTTCTCTCAGTCACAGCATCCCAATACACTCAGTCACAGCATCCCAATACACTCAGTCACAGCATCCCATTTCTCTCAGTCACAGCATCCCAATACACTCAGTCACAGCATCCCAATACACTCAGTCACAGCATCCCAATACACTCAGTCACAGCATCCCATTACCCTCAGTAACAGCATTCCATTTCCCACAGTTACTGCATCTCCTTTCCCTCAGTCACTGCATCACATTTCACTCAGTCTGAGCACCCCATCTCACTCAGTCAGTGCAACCCATTTCCCATATTCACTGCATGTCCTTTCCTCAGTCACAGCATGCCATTTCCCTCAGTCACTGCATCCCAAATCCCTCAGTCACTGCAACCTTTTCCTACAGTCACTGCAACCCATCTCCCACAGTCACTGCATCCCATTTTACTCAGTCACAGCATCCCATTTCACTCAGGCAGTGCATCCCATTTCACTCAGGCAGTGCATCCCATTTCCCACAGTCACTGCATCTCCTTTCCCTCAGTCACTGCGTCCCATTACCCTCAGTCACTGCGTCCCATTACCCTCAGTCACTGCGTCCCATTTCACTCAGTCACTGCATCACATTACCCTCAGTCACTGCATCCCTTTTCAGTCAGTCACTGCCTCCCTTTTCATACAGTCACTGCAACCCATTTCCCACAGTCACTGCATCTCATTTCCCACAGTCACGGCATCTCTTGTCCCTCAGTCACGGCACCTCCTGTCCCTCAGTCACTGCGTCCCATGACCCTCAGTCACTGCGTCCCATTACCCTCAGTCACTGCGTCCCATTACCCTCAGTCACTGCATCCCATTTCACTCAGTCACTGCATCCCATTTCACCCAGTCACTGCATCCCATTTCACCCAGTCACTGCGTCCCATTTCACTCAGTCACTGCGTCCCATTACCCTCAGGCACTGCGTCCCATTTCACTCAGGCACTGCAGCCCATTTCACTCAGGCACTGCAGCCCATTTCACTCAGGCACTGAAGCCCATTTCACTCAGTCACTGCATCCCATTTCACTCAGTCACTGCATCCCATTTCACTCAGTCACTCCCTCCCATTTCAGTCAGTCACTACCTCCCAATTCAGTCAGTCACTGCATCTCCTTTCCCTCAGTCACTGCGTCACATTTCACTCAGTCACTGCATCACATTTCACTCAGTCACTGCATCACATTTCACTCAGTCTGAGCACCCCATCTCCCTCAGTCAGTGCATCCCATTTCCCATAGTCACTGCCTCCCATTTCCCTCAGTCACAGCATCCCATTTCCCTCAGTCACTGCAACCTTTTCCTATAGTCACTGCAACCCAATTCCCACAGTCACTGCATCCCATTTCCCTCAGTCACAGCATCCCATTTCACTCAGTCACTGCATCCCATTTAACTGAGACAGTGAATCTCATTGAACTGAGACAGTGCATCCCATTACCCTCAGTCACAGCATTCCATTTCCCACAGTCACTGCATCTCCTTTCCCTCAGTCACTGCATCTCATTTCCACAGTCACTGTATCTCCTTTCCCTCAGTAACGGCAGCTCCTGTCCCTCAGTCACTGCATCCCATTACCCTCAGTCACTGCATCCCATTTCACTCAGTCACTGTATCCCATTTCACTCAGTCACTGCATCACATTACCCTCGGTCACTGCATCCCTTTTCACTCAGACACTGCATCGCTTTTCAGTCAGTCACTGCATCCCATTTCACTCAGTGACTGCATCCTATTTCACTCAGTGACTGCATCCCATTGCACTCAGTCACTGCGTCCCATTTCCCTCAGTCACTGCAAACATTTCTCACAGTCACTGCAACCCATTTCCCACGGTCACTGCATCTCCTTTCCCTCAGTCACTGCATCTCATTTCCCTCAGTCACTGCATCTCATTTCCCTCAGTCACTGCATCCCATTACCCTCAGTCACTGCATCCCATTACCCTCAGTCACTGCATCCCATTTCACTCAGTCACTGTATCCCATTTCACTCAGTCACTGCATCACATTACCCTCGGTCACTGCATCCCTTTTCACTCAGACACTGCATCGCTTTTCAGTCAGTCACTGCATCCCATTTCACTCAGTGACTGCATCCTATTTCACTCAGTGACTGCATCCCATTGCACTCAGTCACTGCGTCCCATTACCCTCAGTCACTGCCTCCCTTTTCTCACAGTCACTGAAACCTATTTCCCACGGTCACTGCATCTCCTTTCCCTCAGTCACTGCATCTCCTTTCCCTCAGTCACTGCATCTACTTTCCCTCAGTCACTGCATCTACTTTCCCTCAGTCATGGCACCTCATTTCATTCATTCACGGCACCTTCTGTCCCTCATTCACTGCATCTCATTTCCCTCTGTCACTGCAACTCATTTCGTTCAGTCACTGCATCCCATTTCCCTCAGTCACTGCATCCCATTTCACGCAGTCACTGCATCCCATTTCACTCAGTCACTGCATCTCCTTCAACGCAGTTACTGCATCCCATTTCCATCAGTCACTGTTTCCCGTATCTCACAGACGCTGCATTCAATTTCCCACACTCAGTGCATCCCATTTCCAATAGTCACAGCATCTCCTTGCCCTCAGTCTCATCATCTCATTTCACTCAGTGATTGCATCTGTCTTCCCACAAATACTGCACCCCATTTCCCTCAGTCACTGCATCCGATTTCACTCAGTCACTGCATCCCATTTCATCCAGTCACTGCATCCCATTGCACTCAGTGATGCATCCCATTTCACTCAGCGAGTGCATCCCATTTCACTCAGCGAGTGCATCCCATTTCACTCAGCGACTAAATCACATTTCACTCAGCGACTAAATCACATTTCACTCAGTCACTGCATCCGATTTCACTCAGTCACTGCATCCCATTTCCCTCAGTCACTGCATCACATTTCAAGCAGTCACTGCATCACATTTCACTCAGTCACTGCATCTCCTTCAACACAGTCACTGCGTCACATTTCCATCAGTCACTATTTCCCGTACCTCACAGACGATGCATTCAATTTCTCACACTCACTGCATCCCATTTCCCATATTCACAGCATCTCCTTTCCCTCAGTCTCTGCATCGCATTTCACTCAGTGATTGCATCCTCCTTCCTACAAATACTGCATCCCATTTCCCTCAGTCACTGCATCCCATGTCCGTGCGTCACTGCATCCCATGTCCGTGTGCCACTGCATCCCATGGCTCTCAGTCACTGCATCTCATGTCCCTCAGTCACTGCATCCCATGTCCCTCAGTCACTGCATCCCATTTCACTCAGTCAGTGCGTCCCTTTTCGGTCAGGCATTGTATCCCATTTCCATCAGTCACTGCACCCCAAGCCCGCTCGGGCACTGATTCCCTATTAACTCAGTCACTCCTTCCCAGTGCCTCTGTCACTGCGGCTCATGTCACTCTGTCACTGCATCACATTTCCATCAGTCACGGCATTCCATTTCCCTCAGTCACGGCATTTCATTTCCCTCAGTCACTGCATCCCATGTCCCTCAGTCACTGCATCCCATGTCCCTCAGTCACTGCTTCCCATTTCACTCAGTCACTGCATCCCATTTCACGCAGTCACTGCATCACATTTCACTCAGTCACTGTTTCCCTTATCTCACAGACGCTGCATTCAATTTCCCACACTCACTGCATCCCATTTCCCATCGTCACAGCATCACCTTTCCCTCAGTCTCTGCATCGCAATTCACTCAGTGATTGCATCCCATTTCCCTCAGTCACTGCATCTCATTTCACTCGGTCAGTGCATCCCATTTCACTCAGTCACTGCATCACATTTCACTCAGTCACTGCATCACATTTCACTCAGTCACTGCATCACATTTCACTCAGTCACTGCATCACATTTCACTCAGTCACTGCATCACATTTCACTCAGTCACTGCATCACATTTCACTCAGTCACTGCATCACATTTCACTCAGTCACTGCAGCCCATTTACTCAATCACTGCATCTCCTTCACCACAGTCACTGCATAACATTTCACTCTGCCACTTCATCCTATTTCACTCAGTGACTGCATCACAGTACACTCAGTGACGGAATCACAATTCACTCAGTGACGGAATCACAATTCACTCAGTGACGGAATCACAATTCACTCAGTGACTGATTCACATTTCACTGAGTCACTGCGTCCCATTTCACGCAGTCACTGCATCCCATTTCACGCAGCCACTGCATCGCATTTCATGCAGTCACTGCATCCCATTTCACGCAGTCACTGCATCCCATTTCACTCAGTCACTGCATCCCATTTCACTCAGTCACTGCATCACATTTCACTCAGTCACTGCATCACATTTCACTCAGTCACTGGTTCCCGTATCTCACAGACGCTGCATTCAATTTCCGACACTCACTGTATCCCATTTCCCATAGACACAGCATCTCCTTTCCCACAGTCTCTGCATCTCATTTCAATCAGTGATTGCATCCTACTTCCCAAAAATAGTGCATCCCATTTCGCTCAGTCACTGCATCTCATTTCACTCGGTCACTGCATACCATTTCCCTCAGTCACTGCATCTCATTTCCGTCAGTTACTGCATCATATTTCCATCAAACAATGCATCCGATTTTCCTCAGTCACTGCATCCCACTTCCCTCAGTCACTGCATCCCATTTCGCTCAGTCACTGCATCCCATTTCCGTCAGTCACTGCATCCCATTTCCGTCAGTCACTCCATCCCATTTCCGTCAGTCACTCCATCCCATTTCCCTCAGTCGCAGCATCCCATTTCCCACAGACACTGCATTTCCTTTCCTTAAGTCACTGCATCCCATTTCACTCAGTCACTGCACCCCAAGCCCGCTCGGGCACTGCATCCCGATTAACTCAGTCACTCCTTCCCAGTACCTCAGTCACTGCATCACATTTCACTCAGTCACTGCATCACATTGCACTCAGTGACTGCATCGCATTTCACGCAGTCACTGAATCCCAATTCCATCAGTCACTGCATCCCATGTCCGTGTGTCACAGCATCCCATGTCCCTCAGTCACTGCATCCCATGTCCCTCAGTGACTGCATCACATTTCACTCAGTCACTGCATCACATTGCTCTCAGTGACTGCATCGCGTTTCACTCAGTCACTGCATCCCATTTCACGCAGTTACTGCATCCCAATTCCATCAGTCACTGCATCCCATGTCCGTGTGTCACTGCATCCCATGTCCATGTGTCACTGCATCCCATGTCCATGTGTCACTGCATCCCATGTCCATGTGTCACTGCATCCCATGTCCCTCAGTCACTGCATCCCATGTCCCTCAGTCACTGCTTCCCATTTCACTCAGTCACTGCTTCTCATTTCACTCAGTCACTGCTTCTCATTTCACTCAGGCACTGCATCCCATTTCACTCTGCCACTTCCTCCTATTTCACTCAGTGACTGCATCACAGTTCACTCAGTGACTGAATCACAGTTCACTCAGTGACTGAATCACAGTTCACTCAGTGACTGAATCACAGTTCACTCAGTGACTGAATCACAGTTCACTCAGTGACTGAATCACAGTTCACTCAGTGACTGAATCACAGTTCACTCAGTGACAGAATCACAGTACACTCAGTGAGTGCATCATATTTCACTCAGTGACGGAATTACATTTCACTCAGTGACTGAATCACATTTCACTGAGTCACTGCGTCCCATTTCACGCAGTCACTGCATCCCATTTCACGCAGTCACTGCATCGCATTTCACGCAGTCACTGCATCGCATTTCACGCAGTCACTGCATCGCATTTCACGCAGTCACTGCATCGCATTACACTCACTCACTGCATCCCATTTCACTCAGTCACTGCATCCCATTTCACTCAGTCACTGCATCACATTTCACTCAGTCACTGCATCACATTTCACTCAGTCACTGCATCTCCCTCACCTCAGTCACTGCATCTCCCTCACCTCAGTCACCGCATCCCATTTCGATCAGTCACTGCATCCCATTTCCACCAGTTACTGCATCCCATTTCACTCAGCCACTGCATCCCATTTCACGAAGACAGTGCATCCCATTTCTCTCAGCCACTGTATCCCATTTCCCTCAGTCACTGTACTCCAAGCCCGCTCGGGCACTGCATCCATATTAACTCAGTCACTCCTTCCCAGGACCTCAGTCACTGAATCCCATGTCCCACAGTAACTGCATCCCATTTCAATCAGGCACTGCAGCTCATGACACTCAGTCACTGCATTTAATTTCCATCAGTCACTGCATCTCATTTCACTCATTAACTGCATCCCATTTCAATCAGACACTGCATCCCATTTCACTCAGACACTGCATCCCATCTCACTCAGTCACTGCATCCCATTTCTCTCAGTCACTGCATCCCATTTCCAATAGTCACTGGTTCCCGTATCTCACAGGCGCTGCATTCAATTTCCGACACTCACTGTATCCCATTTCCCATAGACACAGCATCTCCATTCCCTCAGACTCTGCATCTCATTTCAATCAGTGATTGCATCCTACTTCCCACAAATAGTGCATCCGAATTCGCTCAGTCACTGCATCTCATTTCACTTGGTCACTGCATCCCAATTCCCTCAGTCACTGCATCTCATTTCCACCAGTTACTGCATCATATTTCCATCAAACAATGCATCTCATTTCACTCTGAGACTGCATCCCATTTCAGTCAGTCACTGCATCACATTTCACTCAGTCACTGCATCACATTTCACTCAGTCACTGCATCACATTTCACTCGGTCACTGCATCCCAATTCCCTCAGTCACTGGATCCCATTTCACTCGGTCACTGCATCCCATTTCACTCGGTCACTGCATCCCATTTCACTCGGTCACTGCTTCCCATTTCCCTCAGTCACTGCATCCCAATTCCCTCAGTCACTGGATCCCATGTCCGTGTGTCGCTGCATCCCATGTCCTTCAGTCACTGCATCCAATTTCACTGAGACATGCGTCCCATTTCACTCAGTGACTGCATCCCATTTCACTCAGTCACTGCATCCCATTTCACTCAATCACTGCATCCCATGTCCCACAGTCACTGCATCCCATTTCCATCAGTCACTGTTTCCCGTATCTCTCAGACGCTGTATTCAATTTCCCACACTCACTGCATCCCATTCCCCTCAGTCACTGCATCCCATTTCCCTCAGTCACTGCATCCCATGTCCCTCAGTCACTGCATCCCATTGTCCTCAGTCACTGCATCCCACTTCACTCAGTCACTGCATCCCATTAACTTCAGTCGCAGGATCCCATTTCAAACAGACTCTGCATCCCATTTCCCTCAGTCACTGCATCCCATTTCCCTCAGTCACTGCTTCCCATTTCACTCAGTCACTGTCTCCCATTTCACTCAGTCACTGCATCCCAATTCCCTCAGTCACTGCATCCCATGTCCGTGCGTCACTGCATTCCATGTCCGTGCGTCACTGCATCCCATGTCCGTGCGTCACTGCATCCCATGTCCGTGTGTCACTGCATCCCATGGCTCTCAGTCACTGCATCTCATGTCCCTCAGTCACTGCATCCCATGTCCCTCAGTCACTGCATCCCATGTCCCTCAGTCACTGCATCCCATTTCACTCAGTCAGTGCGTCCCTTTTCGGTCAGGCACTGTATCCCATTTCCCTCAGTCACTGCACCCCAAGCAGCTCGGGCACTGATTCCCTATTAACTCAGTCACTCCTTCCCAGTACCTCTGTCACTGCAGCTCATGTCACTCTGTCACTGCATCACATTTCCATCAGACAGTGCATCTCCTTTCACTCAGTCACGGCATTCCATTTCCCTCAGTCACTGCTTCCCATGTCCCTCAGTCACTGCTTCCCATTTCACTCAGTCACTGCTTCCCATTTCACTCAATCACTGCATCCCATTTCACTCAGTCACTGCATCCCATTTCTCTCAGTCACTGCATCCCATTTCTCTCAGTCACTGCATCTCCTTCACCACAGTCACTGCATCCCATTTCACGCAGTCACTGCATCACATTTCACTCAGTCACTGTTTCCCTTATCTCACAGACGCTGCATTCAATTTCCCACACTCACTGCATCCCATTTCCCATCGTCACAGCATCTCCTTTCCCTCAGTCTCTGCATCGCAATTCACTCAGTGATTGCATCCCATTTCCCTCAGTCACTGCATCTCATTTCACGCGGTCAGTGCATCCCATTTCACTCAGTCACTGCATCCCATTTCACTCAGTCACTGCATCCCATTTCACTCAGTCACTGCATCACATTTCACTCAGTCACTGCATCACATTTCACTCAGTCACTGCATCACATTTCACTCAGTCACTGCAGCCCATTTACTCAATCACTGCATCTCCTTCACCACAGTCACTGCATCACATTTCCATCAGTCACTGTTTCCCGTATCTCACAGACGATGAATTCAATTTCCCACACTCACTGCATCCCATTTCCCTCAGTCACTGCATCACATTTCCTTCAGACACTGCAGCTCATGTCACTCTGTCACTGCATCCAATTTCCATCAGTCACTGCATCCCATTTCAAGCAGTCACTGCATCCCATTTCACGCAGTCACTGCATCGCATTTCACGCAGTCACTGCATCGCATTACACTCAGTCACTGCATTCCATTTCACTCAGTCACTGCATTCCATTTCACTCAGTCACTGCATCGCATTTCACTCAGTCACTGCATCGCATTTCACTCAGTCACTGCATCACATTTCACTCCATCACTGCATCTCCCTCACCTCAGTCACCGCATCCCATTTCGATCAGTCACTGCATCCCATTTCCACCAGTTACTGCATCCATTTCACTCAACCACTGCATCCCATTTCACTAAGACAGTGCATCCCATTTCTCTCAGCCACTGTATCCCATTTCCCTCAGTCACTGTACTCCAAGCCCGCTCGGGCACTGCATCCCTATTAACTCAGTCACTCCTTCCCAGGACCTCAGTCACTGAATCCCATGTCCCACAGTAACTGCATCCCATTTCAATCAGGCACTGCAGCTCATGACACTCTGTCACTGCATTTAATTTCCATCAGTCACTGCATCCCATTTCACTCAGACACTGCATCCCATCTCACTCAGACACTGCATCCCATCTCACTCAGACACTGCATCCCATCTCACTCAGACACTGCATCCCATCTCACTCAGACACTGCATCCCATCTCACTCAGACACTGCATACCATCTCACTCAGACACTGCATACCATCTCACTCAGACACTGCATACCATCTCACTCAGACACTGCATCCCATTTCCCTCAGTCACAGCATCCCATTTCCATTAGTCACTGGTTCCCGTATCTCACAGGCGCCGCATTCAATTTCCGACACTCACTGTATCCCATTTCCGAGAGACACAGCATCTCCCTTCCCTCAGACTCTGCATCTCATTTCAATCAGTGATTGCATCCTACTTCCCACAAATACTGCATCCGATTTCGCTCAGACACTGCATCTCATTTCACTTGGTCACTGCATCCCATTTCCCTCAGTCACTGCATAGCATTTCCCTCAGTCACTGCATCTCATTTCCACCAGTTACTGCATCATATTTCCATCAAACAATGCGTCTCATTTCACTCTGAGACTGCATCCCATTTCATTCAGTCACTGCATCACATTTCACTCAGTCACTGCATCCCATTTCACTCGGTCACTGCATCCAATTTCACTCGGTCACTGCATCTCATGTCCCTCAGTCACTGCATCCCATTTCACTCAGACATGCGTCCCATTTCACTCAGTGACTGCAACACATTTCACTCAGTGACTGCAACACATTTCACTCTGAGACTGCATCCCATTTCACTCAGTCACTGCATCACATTTCACTCAGTCACTGCATCACATTTCACTCAGTCACTGGTTCCCGTATCTCACAGACGCTGCATTCAATTTCCGACACTCACTGTATCCCATTTCCCATAGACACAGCATCTCCTTTCCCACAGTCTCTGCATCTCATTTCAATCAGTGATTGCATCCTACTTCCCAAAAATAGTGCATCCCATTTCGCTCAGTCACTGCATCTCATTTCACTCGGTCACTGCATACCATTTCCCTCAGTCACTGCATCTCATTTCCGTCAGTTACTGCATCATATTTCCATCAAACAATGCATCCGATTTTCCTCAGTCACTGCATCCCACTTCCCTCAGTCAGTGCATCCCATTTCGCTCAGTCACTGCATCCCACTTCGCTCAGTCACTGCATCCCATTTCCGTCAGTCACTGCATCCCATTTCCGTCAGTCACTGCATCCCATTTCCGTCAGTCACTGCATCCCATTTCCGTCAGTCACTCCATCCCATTTCCGTCAGTCACTCCATCCCATTTCCCTCAGTCGCAGCATCCCATTTCCCACAGACACTGCATTTCCTTTCCTTAAGTCACTGCATCCCATTTCACTCAGTCACTGCACCCCAAGCCCGCTCGGGCACTGCATCCCGATTAACTCAGTCACTCCTTCCCAGTACCTCAGTCACTGCATCACATTTCACTCAGTCACTGCATCACATTGCACTCAGTGACTGCATCGCATTTCACGCAGTCACTGAATCCCAATTCCATCAGTCACTGCATCCCATGTCCGTGTGTCACAGCATCCCATGTCCCTCAGTCACTGCATCCCATGTCCCTCAGTGACTGCATCACATTTCACTCAGTCACTGCATCACATTGCTCTCAGTGACTGCATCGCGTTTCACTCAGTCACTGCATCCCATTTCACGCAGTTACTGCATCCCAATTCCATCAGTCACTGCATCCCATGTCCGTGTGTCACTGCATCCCATGTCCATGTGTCACTGCATCCCATGTCCATGTGTCACTGCATCCCATGTCCATGTGTCACTGCATCCCATGTCCCTCAGTCACTGCATCCCATGTCCCTCAGTCACTGCTTCCCATTTCACTCAGTCACTGCTTCTCATTTCACTCAGTCACTGCTTCTCATTTCACTCAGGCACTGCATCTCATTTCACTCAGTCACTGCATCCCATTTCACTCTGCCACTTCCTCCTATTTCACTCAGTGACTGCATCACAGTTCACTCAGTGACTGAATCACAGTTCACTCAGTGACTGAATCACAGTTCACTCAGTGACTGAATCACAGTTCACTCAGTGACTGAATCGCAGTTCACTCAGTGACTGAATCACAGTTCACTCAGTGACAGAATCACAGTACACTCAGTGAGTGCATCATATTTCACTCAGTGACGGAATTACATTTCACTCAGTGACTGAATCACATTTCACTGAGTCACTGCGTCCCATTTCACGCAGTCACTGCATCGCATTTCACGCAGTCACTGCATCGCATTTCACGCAGTCACTGCATCGCATTTCACGCAGTCACTGCATCGCATTTCACGCAGTCACTGCATCGCATTACACTCACTCACTGCATCCCATTTCACTCAGTCACTGCATCCCATTTCACTCAGTCACTGCATCACATTTCACTCAGTCACTGCATCACATTTCACTCAGTCACTGCATCTCCCTCACCTCAGTCACTGCATCTCCCTCACCTCAGTCACCGCATCTCATTTCGATCAGTCACTGCATCCCATTTCCACCAGTTACTGCATCCCATTTCACTCAGCCACTGCATCCCATTTCACGATGACAGTGCATCCCATTTCTCTCAGCCACTGTATCCCATTTCCCTCAGTCACTGTACTCCAAGCCCGCTCGGGCACTGCATCCATATTAACTCAGTCACTCCTTCCCAGGACCTCAGTCACTGAATCCCATGTCCCACAGTAACTGCATCCCATTTCAATCAGGCACTGCAGCTCATGACACTCAGTCACTGCATTTAATTTCCATCAGTCACTGCATCTCATTTCACTCATTAACTGCATCCCATTTCAATCAGACACTGCATCCCATTTCACTCAGACACTGCATCCCATCTCACTCAGTCACTGCATCCCATTTCCCTCAGTCACTGCATCCCATTTCCAATAGTCACTGGTTCCCGTATCTCACAGGCGCTGCATTCAATTTCCGACACTCACTGTATCCCATTTCCCATAGACACAGCATCTCCATTCCCTCAGACTCTGCATCTCATTTCAATCAGTGATTGCATCCTACTTCCCACAAATAGTGCATCCGAATTCGCTCAGTCACTGCATCTCATTTCACTTGGTCACTGCATCCCAATTCCCTCAGTCACTGCATCTCATTTCCACCAGTTACTGCATCATATTTCCATCAAACAATGCATCTCATTTCACTCTGAGACTGCATCCCATTTCAGTCAGTCACTGCATCACATTTCACTCAGTCACTGCATCACATTTCACTCAGTCACTGCATCACATTTCACTCGGTCACTGCATCACATTTCACTCGGTCACTGCATCCCATTTCACTCGGTCACTGCATCCCATTTCACTCGGTCACTGCATCCCATTTCACTCGGTCACTGCTTCCCATTTCCCTCAGTCACTGCATCCCAATTCCCTCAGTCACTGGATCCCATGTCCGTGTGTCGCTGCATCCCATGTCCTTCAGTCACTGCATCCAATTTCACTGAGACATGCGTCCCATTTCACTCAGTGACTGCAACACATTTCACTCTGAGACTGCATCCCATTTCACTCAGTCACTGCATCCCATTTCCCTCAGTCACTGCATCCCATGTCCCACAGTCACTGCATCCCATTTCACTCAATCACTGCATCCCATTTCACTCAATCACTGCATCCCATGTCCCACAGTCACTGCATCCCATTTCCATCAGTCACTGTTTCCCGTATCTCTCAGACGCTGTATTCAATTTCCCACACTCACTGCATCCCATTCCCCTCAGTCACTGCATCCCATTTCCCTCAGTCACTGCATCCCATGTCCCTCAGTCACTGCATCCCATTGTCCTCAGTCACTGCATCCCACTTCACTCAGTCACTGCATCCCATTAACTTCAGTCGCAGGATCCCATTTCAAACAGACTCTGCATCCCATTTCCCTCAGTCACTGCATCCCATTTCCCTCAGTCACTGCTTCCCATTTCACTCAGTCACTGTCTCCCATTTCACTCAGTCACTGTCTCCCATTTCACTCAGTCACTGCATCCCAATTCCCTCAGTCACTGCATCCCATGTCCGTGCGTCACTGCATTCCATGTCCGTGCGTCACTGCATCCCATGTCCGTGCGTCACTGCATCCCATGTCCGTGTGTCACTGCATCCCATGGCTCTCAGTCACTGCATCTCATGTCCCTCAGTCACTGCATCCCATGTCCCTCAGTCACTGCATCCCATGTCCCTCAGTCACTGCATCCCATTTCACTCAGTCAGTGCGTCCCTTTTCGGTCAGGCACTGTATCCCATTTCCCTCAGTCACTGCACCCCAAGCAGCTCGGGCACTGATTCCCTATTAACTCAGTCACTCCTTCCCAGTACCTCTGTCACTGCAGCTCATGTCACTCTGTCACTGCATCACATTTCCATCAGACAGTGCATCTCCTTTCACTCAGTCACGGCATTCCATTTCCCTCAGTCACTGCTTCCCATGTCCCTCAGTCACTGCTTCCCATTTCACTCAGTCACTGCTTCCCATTTCACTCAATCACTGCATCCCATTTCACTCAGTCACTGCATCCCATTTCTCTCAGTCACTGCATCCCATTTCTCTCAGTCACTGCATCTCCTTCACCACAGTCACTGCATCCCATTTCACGCAGTCACTGCATCACATTTCACTCAGTCACTGTTTCCCTTATCTCACAGACGCTGCATTCAATTTCCCACACTCACTGCATCCCATTTCCCATCGTCACAGCATCTCCTTTCCCTCAGTCTCTGCATCGCAATTCACTCAGTGATTGCATCCCATTTCCCTCAGTCACTGCATCTCATTTCACGCGGTCAGTGCATCCCATTTCACTCAGTCACTGCATCCCATTTCACTCAGTCACTGCATCCCATTTCACTCAGTCACTGCATCACATTTCACTCAGTCACTGCATCACATTTCACTCAGTCACTGCATCACATTTCACTCAGTCACTGCAGCCCATTTACTCAATCACTGCATCTCCTTCACCACAGTCACTGCATCACATTTCCATCAGTCACTGTTTCCCGTATCTCACAGACGATGAATTCAATTTCCCACACTCACTGCATCCCATTTCCCTCAGTCACTGCATCACATTTCCTTCAGACACTGCAGCTCATGTCACTCTGTCACTGCATCCAATTTCCATCAGTCACTGCATCCCATTTCAAGCAGTCACTGCATCCCATTTCACGCAGTCACTGCATCGCATTTCACGCAGTCACTGCATCGCATTACACTCAGTCACTGCATTCCATTTCACTCAGTCACTGCATTCCATTTCACTCAGTCACTGCATCGCATTTCACTCAGTCACTGCATCGCATTTCACTCAGTCACTGCATCACATTTCACTCCATCACTGCATCTCCCTCACCTCAGTCACCGCATCCCATTTCGATCAGTCACTGCATCCCATTTCCACCAGTTACTGCATCCATTTCACTCAACCACTGCATCCCATTTCACTAAGACAGTGCATCCCATTTCTCTCAGCCACTGTATCCCATTTCCCTCAGTCACTGTACTCCAAGCCCGCTCGGGCACTGCATCCCTATTAACTCAGTCACTCCTTCCCAGGACCTCAGTCACTGAATCCCATGTCCCACAGTAACTGCATCCCATTTCAATCAGGCACTGCAGCTCATGACACTCTGTCACTGCATTTAATTTCCATCAGTCACTGCATCCCATTTCACTCAGACACTGCATCCCATCTCATTCAGACACTGCATCCCATCTCACTCAGACACTGCATCCCATCTCACTCAGACACTGCATCCCATCTCACTCAGACACTGCATCCCATCTCACTCAGACACTGCATCCCATCTCACTCAGACACTGCATCCCATCTCACTCAGACACTGCATACCATCTCACTCAGACACTGCATACCATCTCACTCAGACACTGCATCCCATTTCCCTCAGTCACAGCATCCCATTTCCATTAGTCACTGGTTCCCGTATCTCACAGGCGCCGCATTCAATTTCCGACACTCACTGTATCCCATTTCCGAGAGACACAGCATCTCCCTTCCCTCAGACTCTGCATCTCATTTCAATCAGTGATTGCATCCTACTTCCCACAAATACTGCATCCGATTTCGCTCAGACACTGCATCTCATTTCACTTGGTCACTGCATCCCATTTCCCTCAGTCACTGCATAGCATTTCCCTCAGTCACTGCATCTCATTTCCACCAGTTACTGCATCATATTTCCATCAAACAATGCGTCTCATTTCACTCTGAGACTGCATCCCATTTCATTCAGTCACTGCATCACATTTCACTCAGTCACTGCATCCCATTTCACTCGGTCACTGCATCCAATTTCACTCGGTCACTGCATCTCATGTCCCTCAGTCACTGCATCCCATTTCACTCAGACATGCGTCCCATTTCACTCAGTGACTGCAACACATTTCACTCAGTGACTGCAACACATTTCACTCAGTGACTGCAACACATTTCACTCAGTTACTGCATCACATATCACTCAGTCTTGGCATCTCATTTCCCTCAGTCACTGCATCCCATTTACCTCAGTCACTGCATCCCATTATCCTCAGTCACTGCATCGCATTTCACTCAGTCACTGCATCGCATTTCACTCAGTCACTGCATCGCATTTCACTCAGTCACTGCATCACATTTCACTCAATCACTGCATCCCATGTCCCACATTCACTGCATCCCATTTCCATCAGTCACTGTTTCCCGTATCTCTCAGACGCTGTATTCAATTTCCCACACTCACTGCATCCCATTCCCCTCAGTCACTGCATCCCATTACCCTGAGTCACAGTATGCCATTTCCCACAGTCACTGCATCTTCTTTCCCTCAGTCACTGCATCCCATTTCCCTCAGTCACTGCCCTCCAAGTCCTTCACTCACTGCACTCCAAGTCCCTCAGTCACTGCATCCCATGTCCCTCAGTCACTGCATCCCATGTCCCTCAGTCACTGCATCCCATTGTCCTCAGTCACTGCATCCCACTTCACTCAGTCACTGCATCCCATTTCCCTCAGTCACTGCATCCCATGTCCCTCAGTCACTGCATCCCATGTCCCTCAGTCACTGCATCCGATTGCCCTCAGTCGCTGCATCCCATTGCCCTCAGTCGCTGCATCCCATTGTCCTCAGTCACTGCATCCCACTTCACTCAGTCACTGCATCCCATTTCACTCAGTCACTGCATCCCATTTCACTCAGTCACTGCATCCCATTTCACTCAGTCACTGCATCCCATTAACTTCAGTCGCAGAATCCCATTTCAAACAGACACTGCATCCCATTTCCGTCAGTCACTGCATCCCATTTCCCTCAGTCACTGCATACCATTTCCATCAGTCACTGCATCCCAGTTCACTCAGTCTTGGCATCTCATTTCCCTCAGTCACTGCATCCCATTTCCCTCAGTCACTGCATCCCATTTCACTCAGTCACTGCATCCCATTTCACTCAGTCACTGCATCGCATTTCACTCAGTCACTGCATCGCATTTCACTCAGTCACTGCATCCCATTTCACTCAGTCACTGCATCCCATTTCACTCAATCACTGCATCCCATTTCACTCAGTCACTGCATCCCATTTCACGCAGTCACTGCATCTCCTTCACCATAGTCACTGCATCCCATTTCCATCAGTCACTGTTTCCCTTATCACACAGACGCTGCATTCAATTTCCCACACTCACTGCATCCCATTTCCCATCGTCACAGCATCTCCTTTCCCTCAGTCTCTGCATCACAATTCACTCAGTGATTGCATCCCATTTCCCTCACTCACTGCATCTCATTTCACTCGGTCAGTGCATCCCATTTCACTCAGTCACTGCATCCCATTTCACTCAGTCACTGCATCACATTTCACTCAGTCACTGCATCACATTTCACTCAGTCACTGCATCACATTTCACTCAGTCACTGCATCCCATTTACTCAATCACTGCATCTCCTTCACCACAGTCACTGCATCACATTTACATCAGTCACTGTTTCCCGTATCTCACAGACGATGAATTCAATTTCCCACACTCACTGCATCCCACTTCCCTCAGTCACTGCATCCCATTTCACCCAGTCACTGCATCCCATTGCACTCACTGATGCATCCCATTTCAAGCAGTCACTGCATCACATTTCACTCAGTCACTGCATCACATTTCACTCTGCCACTTCATCCTATTTCACTCAGTGACTGCATCACAGTACACTCAGTGAGTGCATCATATTTCACTCAGTGACGGAATCACAATTCACTCAGTGACTGATTCACATTTCACTGAGTCACTGCGTCCCATTTCACGCAGTCACTGCATCCCATTTCATGCAGTCACTGCATCGCATTTCACGCAGTCACTGCATTCCATTTCACGCAGTCACTGCATCCCATTTCACTCAGTCACTGCATCACATTTCACTCAGTCACTGCATCACATTTCACTCAGTCACTGCATCACATTTCACTCAGTCACTGCATCTCCTTCACCACAGTCACAGCATCCCATTTCCATCAGTCACTGGTTCCCGTATCTCACAGACGCTGCATTCAATTTCCGACACTCACTGTATCCCATTTCCCAAAGACACAGCATCTCCTTTCCCACAGTCTCTGCATCTCATTTCAATCAGTGATTGCATCCTACTTCCCAAAAATAGTGCATCCCATTTCGCTCAGTCACTGCATCTCATTTCACTCGGTCACTGCATCCCATTTCCCTCAGACACTGCATCTCATTTTCGTCAGTTACTGCATCATATTTCCATCAAACAATGCATCCCATTTTCCTCAGTCACTGCATCCCACTTCCCTCAGTCAGTGCCTCCCATTTCACACAGTCACTGCACCCCATTTCACTCAGTCACGGCAACCAATTTCACTCAGTCACTGCATCCCATTTCGCTCAGTCACTGCATCCCATTTCCGTCAGTCACTCCATCCCATTTCCGTCAGTCACTCCATCCCATTTCCGTCAGTCACAGCATCCCATTTCCCACAGATACTGCATTTCCTTTCCTTAAGTCACTGCATCCCATTTCACTCAGTCACTGCACCCCAAGCCCGCTCGGGCACTGCATCCCGATTAACTCAGTCACTCCTTCCCAGTACCTCAGTCACTGCATCGCATTTCACTCAGTCACTGCATCTCATTTCACTCAGTCACTGCATCTCATTTCACTCAGTCACTGCATCTCATTTCACTCAGTCACTGCATCCCATTTCACTCAGCCACTGCATCCTATTTCACTCAGTGACTGCATCACAGTTCACTCAGTGACTGAATCACAGTACACTCAGTGTCTGAATCACAGTACACTCAGTGAGTGCATCATATTTCACTCAGTGACGGAATCACCTTTCACTCAGTGAGTGAATCACATTTCACTGAGTCACTGCGTCCCATTTCACGCAGTCACTGCATCCCATTTCACGCAGTCACTGCATCGCATTTCACGCAGTCACTGCATCGCATTACACTCAGTCACTGCATTCCATTTCACTCAGTCACTGCATCGCATTTCACTCAGTCACTGCATCGCATTTCACTCAGTCACTGCATCACATTTCACTCCATCACTGCATCTCCCTCACCTCAGTCACCGCATCCCATTTCGATCAGTCACTGCATCCCATTTCCACCAGTTACTGCATCCATTTCACTCAACCACTGCATCCCATTTCACTAAGACAGTGCATCCCATTTCTCTCAGCCACTGTATCCCATTTCCCTCAGTCACTGTACTCCAAGCCCGCTCGGGCACTGCATCCCTATTAACTCAGTCACTCCTTCCCAGGACCTCAGTCACTGAATCCCATGTCCCACAGTAACTGCATCCCATTTCAATCAGGCACTGCAGCTCATGACACTCTGTCACTGCATTTAATTTCCATCAGTCACTGCATCCCATTTCACTCAGACACTGCATCCCATCTCATTCAGACACTGCATCCCATCTCACTCAGACACTGCATCCCATCTCACTCAGACACTGCATCCCATCTCACTCAGACACTGCATCCCATCTCACTCAGACACTGCATCCCATCTCACTCAGACACTGCATCCCATCTCACTCAGACACTGCATACCATCTCACTCAGACACTGCATACCATCTCACTCAGACACTGCATCCCATTTCCCTCAGTCACAGCATCCCATTTCCATTAGTCACTGGTTCCCGTATCTCACAGGCGCCGCATTCAATTTCCGACACTCACTGTATCCCATTTCCGAGAGACACAGCATCTCCCTTCCCTCAGACTCTGCATCTCATTTCAATCAGTGATTGCATCCTACTTCCCACAAATACTGCATCCGATTTCGCTCAGACACTGCATCTCATTTCACTTGGTCACTGCATCCCATTTCCCTCAGTCACTGCATAGCATTTCCCTCAGTCACTGCATCTCATTTCCACCAGTTACTGCATCATATTTCCATCAAACAATGCGTCTCATTTCACTCTGAGACTGCATCCCATTTCATTCAGTCACTGCATCACATTTCACTCAGTCACTGCATCCCATTTCACTCGGTCACTGCATCCAATTTCACTCGGTCACTGCATCTCATGTCCCTCAGTCACTGCATCCCATTTCACTCAGACATGCGTCCCATTTCACTCAGTGACTGCAACACATTTCACTCAGTGACTGCAACACATTTCACTCAGTGACTGCAACACATTTCACTCAGTTACTGCATCACATATCACTCAGTCTTGGCATCTCATTTCCCTCAGTCACTGCATCCCATTTACCTCAGTCACTGCATCCCATTATCCTCAGTCACTGCATCGCATTTCACTCAGTCACTGCATCGCATTTCACTCAGTCACTGCATCGCATTTCACTCAGTCACTGCATCACATTTCACTCAATCACTGCATCCCATGTCCCACATTCACTGCATCCCATTTCCATCAGTCACTGTTTCCCGTATCTCTCAGACGCTGTATTCAATTTCCCACACTCACTGCATCCCATTCCCCTCAGTCACTGCATCCCATTACCCTGAGTCACAGTATGCCATTTCCCACAGTCACTGCATCTTCTTTCCCTCAGTCACTGCATCCCATTTCCCTCAGTCACTGCCCTCCAAGTCCTTCACTCACTGCACTCCAAGTCCCTCAGTCACTGCATCCCATGTCCCTCAGTCACTGCATCCCATGTCCCTCAGTCACTGCATCCCATTGTCCTCAGTCACTGCATCCCACTTCACTCAGTCACTGCATCCCATTTCCCTCAGTCACTGCATCCCATGTCCCTCAGTCACTGCATCCCATGTCCCTCAGTCACTGCATCCGATTGCCCTCAGTCGCTGCATCCCATTGCCCTCAGTCGCTGCATCCCATTGTCCTCAGTCACTGCATCCCACTTCACTCAGTCACTGCATCCCATTTCACTCAGTCACTGCATCCCATTTCACTCAGTCACTGCATCCCATTTCACTCAGTCACTGCATCCCATTAACTTCAGTCGCAGAATCCCATTTCAAACAGACACTGCATCCCATTTCCGTCAGTCACCGCATCCCATTTCCCTCAGTCACTGCATACCATTTCCATCAGTCACTGCATCCCAGTTCACTCAGTCTTGGCATCTCATTTCCCTCAGTCACTGCATCCCATTTCCCTCAGTCACTGCATCCCATTTCACTCAGTCACTGCATCCCATTTCACTCAGTCACTGCATCGCATTTCACTCAGTCACTGCATCGCATTTCACTCAGTCACTGCATCCCCTTTCACTCAGTGACTGCAACACATTTCACTCACTGATTGCATCCCATTTCCCTCAGTCACTGCATCTCATTTCACTCAGTCACTGCATCCCATTACCCTGAGTCAAAGTATGTCATTTCCCACAGTCACTGCATCTCCTTTCCCTCAGTCACTGCATCCCATTTCCCTCAGTCACTGCACTCCAAGTCCCTCAGTCACTGCACCGCAAGTCCATCAGTCACTGCATCCCATTAACCTCAGTCACTGCATCCCATGTCCCTCAGTCACTGCATCCCATTGTCCTCAGTCACTGCATCCCGCTTCCCTCAGTCACTGCATCCCATGTCCCTCAGTCACTGCATCCCATGTCCCTCAGTCACTGCATCCCATGTCCCTCAGTCACTGCATCCAATGGCCCTCAGTCGCTGCATCCCATTGTCCTCAGTCACTGCAACCCACTTCACTCAGTCACTGCATCCCATTTCCCTCAGTCACTGCATCCCATGTCCCTCAGTCACTGCATCCCATGTCCCTCAGTCACTGCATCCCATGTCCCTCAGTCACTGCATCCCATTGCCCTCAGTCGCTGCATCCCATTGTCCTCAGTCACTGCATCCCACTTCACTCAGTCACTGCATCCCATTTCACTCAGTCACTGCATCCCATTAACTTCAGTCGCAGGATCCCATTTCAAACAGACACTGCATCCCATTTCCGTCAGTCACTGCATCCCATTTCCCTCAGTCACTGCATCCCAGTTCACTCAGTCTTGGCATCTCATTTCCCTCAGTCACTGCATCCCATTTCCCTCAGTCACTGCATCGCATTTCACTCAGTCACTGCATCGCATTTCACTCAGTCACTGCATCGCATTTCACTCAGTCACTGCATCGCATTTCACTCAGTGACTGCAACACATTTCACTCACTGACTGCATCCCATTTCCCTCAGTCACTGCATCTCATTTCACTCAGTCACTGCATCCCATTTCACTCAATCACTGCATCCCATTTCCAACAGTCACTGCAGCCCATTTCACTCAGTCACTGCATCGCATTTCACTCAGTCACTGCATCACATTTCACTCAGTCACTGCATCCCATGTCCCACAGTCACTGCATCCCATTTTCATCAGTCACTGTTACCCGTATCTCTCAGACGCTGCATTCAATTTCCCACACTCACTGCATCCCATTCCCCTCAGTCACTGCATCCCATTACCCTGAGTCACAGTATGTCATTTCCCACAGTCACCGCCTCTCCTTTCCCTCAGTCACTGCCTCCCATGTCCCTCAGTCACTGCATCCCATGGTCCCTCAGTCACTCCTACCCAGTACCTCAGTCACTGCATCCCATTTCATTCAGTTACTGCGTCACATTTCCATCAGACACTGCAGCTCATGTCACTCTGTCACTGCATCCCATTTCCATCAGACACTGCATCTCATTTCACTCATTCACTGCATCCCATTTCACGCAGTCACTGCATCCCATTCCACTCAGTCAGTGCGTCACATTTCACTCAGGCACTGTATCACATTTCCCTAAGTCACTGCACCCCAAGCCCGCACGGGCACTGCATCCCTATTAATTCAGTCACTCATTCCCAGTACCTCAGTCACTGCATCCCAGTTCACTCAGTCACTGCATCCATTTCCATCAGTCACTGCATCCCATGACCCTCAGTCGCAGCATCCCATTTCCCACAGACACTGCATTTCCTTTCCCTAAGTCAGTGCATCTCATTTCCACCAGTCACTGCATCCCATTTCACACAGCCACTGCATCCCATTTCACACAGCCACTGCATCCCATTTCACTCAATGCTTCACTTTACACTCAGTCAGAGCATCCCATTTCCATGCGTCACCGCGTCCCATTTCCTCAGTCACTGCAGCTCCTTTCCACAGTCACGGCAATCCCATTTCACTCAGTCACTGCATCCAATTTCAATCAGTAACTGCATCTCCTTTCCATCAGTCACTGCGTCCCATTTCACTCAGTCACTGCGTCCCATTTCCCATAGTCACTGCATCCCAATTCCCAGTCACTGCATCCCATTCCCCTCAGTCACTGAATCCCATTGTCCTCAGTCACTGCATCCCATTGCCCTCAGTCACTGCATCCCATTGCCCTCAGTCACTGCATCCCATTGCCCTCAGTCACTGCATCCCATTGCCCTCAGTCACTGCATCCCATTGCCCTCAGTCACTGCATCCCATTGTCCTCAGTCACTGCATCCCATTGTCCCCATTCACTGCATCCCATTGTCCTCATTCACTGCATCCCATTTCACTCAGTCACTGCATCCCATTACCCTCAGTTACTGCATCCCATTTCACTCAGTCACTGCATCCCATTTCACTCACTCACTGCATCCCATTACCTTCAGTCGCAGGATCCCATTTCCAACAGACACTGCATACCATTTCCATCAGTCACTGCATCCCAGTTCACTCAGTCTCGGCATCTCATTTCCCTCAGTCACTGCATCCCACTTCACTCAGGCACTGCATCCCAATAACTTCAGTCGCAGGATCCCATTTCAAACAGACACTGCATCCCATTTCACTCAGTGACTGAATCACATTTCACTCAGTCACTGCATCCCATTTCATCAGTCACTGCATCCCATTTCATTCAGCCTCTGCATCACAGTTAACTCAGTCACTGCATCCCATTTCCCTCAGTCACTGCATCCCACTTCACTCAATCACTGCAGCCCATTTCACTCATTAACTGCATCCTTTTTCACTCTGACGCTGCGTCCCGTTTCCCTCAGTCACTGCATCCCATTACCGTCCGTCACGCCATCCTATTACTGTCAGTCACTGCATCCCATTACAGTCAGTCACTGCATCCCATTACACTTCGTCACTGCATCCATTTGACACAGTCACTGCATCCCATTTCCACCAATTCCTGCATCCCATTTCACTCAGCCACTGCATCCCATTTCACTCAGCCACTGCATCCCATTTCACTCAGCCACTGCATCCCATTTCACTCGGCCTCCGCATCCTAGATCACACAGTCACTGCATTACAGTTCACACAGACACTGCAGCCCATTTCAAACAGTCACTGCATCCCATTTCACCGAGTCACTGCATCCCATTTCACTCAGTCACTGCATCTCATTCCCCTCAGTCACTGCATCCCATTACCCTGAGTCACAATATCCCATTTCCCACAGACACTGCATCTCCTTCCCCTCAGTCACTGCATCTCCTTTCCCTCAGTCACGGCATCTCCTTTCCCTCAGTCACAGCATCCCATTTCACTCAGTTACTGGATCCCATTTAACGGAGGCAGTAAATCCCATTCAATTGAGACAGTGCATCCATTTCCCTCAGTCACTGCAGCCCACTTCACGCAGTCACTGCATCCCATTAAACAGTCACTGCATCCCAAAACCGTCAGTCACAGCATCCCATTTCTCTCAGTCACAGCATGCCATTTTCCACGTTCACTGCATCTCATTTCCCTCAGTCTCTGCATCCCATTAACCTCAGTCACAGCATCCCATTACCCTCAGTCACAGCATCCCATTTCACTCAGTCACTGCATTCCATCTCCCTCAGTCACTGCATCCCTTTTCCCACATACACAGAATCACCTTTCCCTCAGTCACTGCCTCCCATTACCCTCAGTCACAGCATCCCATTTCACTCAGTCACAGCGTCCCATCTCCATCAGTCACTGGATCCCATTTCCCACAGTCACTGCATCCCACTTCCAACAGTCACTGTTTCCCGGATCTCACAGACGCTGCATTCAATTTCCCACACTCACTGCATCCCATTTCGCACAGTCAGAGCATCTCCTTTCCCTCAGTCTCTGCATCGCATTTCACTCAGTCGATGCATCCCATGTCGCTCAGTCACTGCATCCCATGTCCCTCAGTCACTGCATCCCACGTCCGTCATTCACTGCATCCGACATCCCTCAGTCACAGCATCCCATTTCCCTCAGTCACTGCATCCCACGTCCCACAGTCACTGCATCCCATTTCACTCATTCACTTCATCCCATTTCACGCAGTCACTGCATCCCATTTAAGGCGGTCACTGCTTCGCATTTCACTCAGTCACTGCATCCCATTTCACTCAATCACTGCATCTCCTTCACCACAGTCACTACATCCCATTTTCCTCAGTCACTGCACCTCATTTCCCTCAGTCACTGCATCCCATTTCACTCAATCACTGCATCTCCTTCACCACAGTCACTGCATCCCATTTCCAACAGTCACTGCAGCCCAGTTCAATCAGTCACTGCATCGCATTTCACTCAGTCACTGCATCACATTTCACTCAGTCACTGCATCACATTTACCTCAATCACTGCATCCCATGTCCCACAGTCACTGCATCCCATTTCCATCAGTCACTGTTTCCCGTATCTCTCAGATGCTGTATTCAATTTCCCACACTCACTGCATCCCATTCCCCTCAGTCACTGCATCCCATTACCCTGAGTCACAGTCTGCCATTTCCCACAGTCACTGCATCTTCTTTCCCTCAGTCACTGAATCCCATTTCCATCAGTCACTGCATCCCATCTCCCTCAGTCACTGCACCCCATGTCCCTCAGTCACTGCATCACATGTCCCTCAGTCACTGCATCCCATTGCCCTCAGTCGCTGCATCCCATTGTCCTCAGTCACTGCATCCCATTTCACTCAGTCACTGCATCCCAGTTCACTCAGTCACTGTATCCCAGTTCACTCAGTCTTGGCATCTCATTTCCCTCAGTCACTGCATCCCATTTCCATCAGTCACTGCATCCCATCTCCCTCAGTCACTGCACCCCATGTCCCTCAGTCACTGCACCCCATGTCCCTCAGTCACTGCACCCCATGTCCCTCAGTCACTGCATCCCATGTCCCGCAGTCACTGCATCCCATTTCCCTCAATCACTGCATCTCCTTCACCACAGTCACTGCATCCCATTTCCAACAGTCACTGCAGCCCATTTCACTCAGTCACTGCATCGCATTTCACTCAGTCACTGCATCACATTTCACACAATCACTGCATCCCATGTCCCACAGTCACTGCATCCCATTTTCATCAGTCACTGTTTCCCGTATTTCTCAGACGCTGCATTCAATTTCCCACACTCACTGCATCCCATTCCCCTCAGTCACTGCATCCCATTTCCCTCAGTCACTGCATCCCATTTCACTCAGTGACTGCAACACATTTCACTCACTGACTGCATCCCATTTCGCTCAGTGACTGAATCACATTTCACTCAGTCACTGTATCCCATTTCAAACAGTCACTGCATTCAATATCATTCAGCCTCTGCATCACATTTAACTCAGTCACTGCATCCCATGTCCCTTACTCACTGCATCCCATTGCCCTCAGTCGCTGCATCCCATTGTCCTCAGTCACTGCATCCCACTTCACTCAGTCACTGCATCCCATTTCCCTCAGTCACTGCATCCCATTTCCCTCAGTCACTGCATCCCATTTCCCTCAGTCACTGCATCCCATTGTCCTCAGTCACTGCATCCCATTCCCCTCAGTCACTGCATCCCATTGTCCTCAGTCACTGCATCCCATTGCCCTCAGTCACTGCATCCCATTGCCCTCAGTCACTGCATCCCATTGCCCTCAGTCACTGCCTCCCATTGCCCTCAGTCACTGCATCCCATTGTCCTCATTCACTGCATACCATTTCACTCAGTCACTGCATCCCATTACCCTCAGTTACTGCATCCCATTTCACTCAGTCACTGCATCCCATTACCCTCAGTCACTGCATCCCATTACCTTCAGTCGCAGGATCCCATTTCCAACAGACACTGCATACCATTTCCATCAGTCACTGCATCCCATTTCCCTCAGTCACTGCATCCCATGTCCCTCAGTCACTGCATCCCATTGCCCTCAGTCGCTGCATCCCATTGTCCTCAGTCGCTGCATCCCATTGTCCTCAGTCGCTGCATCGCACTTCACTCAGTCACTGCATCCCACTTCACTCAGTCACTGCATCCCATTAACTTCAGTCGCAGGATCCCATTTCAAACAGACACTGCATCCCATTTCCGTCAGTCACTGCCTCCCATTTCCCTCAGTCACTGCGTACCATTTCCATCAGTCACTGCATCCCAGTTCACTGAGTCTTGGCATCTCATTTCCCTCAGTCACTGCATCCCATTTCCCTCAGTCACTGCATCCCATTGTCATCAGTCACTGCATCGCATTTCACTCAGTGACTGCAACACATTTCACTCACTGACTGCATCCCATTTCCCTCAGTCACTGCATCTCATTTCACTCAGTCACTGCATCCCATTTCACTCAATCACTGCATCCCATTTCCAACAGTCACTGCAGCCCATTTCACTCAGTCACTGCATCGCATTTCACTCAGTCACTGCATCGCATTTCACTCAGTCACTGCATCCCATGTCCCACAGTCACTGCATCCCATTTTCATCAGTCACTGTTACCCGTATCTCTCAGACGCTGCATTCAATTTCCCACACTCACTGCATCCCATTCCCCTCAGTCACTGCATCCCATTACCCTGAGTCACAGTTTGTCATTTCCCACAGTCACTGCATCTCCTTTCCCTCAGTCACTGCATCCCATGGTCCCTCAGTCACTCCTACCCAGTACCTCAGTCACTGCATCCCATTTCATTCAGTTACTGCGTCACATTTCCATCAGACACTGCAGCTCATGTCACTCATTCACTGCATCCCATTTCACGCAGTCACTGCATCCCATTCCACTCAGTCAGTGCGTCACATTTCACTCAGGCACTGTATCCCATTTCCCTAAGTCACTGCACCCCAAGCCCGCACGGGCACTGCATCCCTATTAACTCAGTCACTCCTTCCCAGTACCTCAGTCACTGCATCGCATTTCACTCAGTCACTGCATCCCATTTCACTCAGTCACTGCATCCATTTCCATCAGTCACTGCATCCCATGACCCTCAGTCGCAGCATCCCATTTCCCACAGACACTGCATTTCCTTTCCCGAAGTCAGTGCATCTCATTTCCACCAGCCACTGCATCCCATTTCACACAGCCACTGCATCCCATTTCACACAGCCACTGCATCCCATTTCACACAGCCACTGCATCCCATTTCACACAGCCACTGCATCCCATTTCACTCAATGCTTCACCTTACACTCAGTCAGAGCATCCCTTTTTCATCCCTCACCGCGTCCCATTTCCTCAGTCACTGTATCTCCTTTCCACAGTCACGGCAATCCCATTTCACTCAGTCACTGCATCTCCTTTCCATCAGTCACTGCGTCCCATTTCCCATAGTCACTGCATCCCAATTCCCAGTCACTGCATCCCATTTCCCTCAGTCACTGCATCACATTTCCCTCAGTCACTGCATCACATTTCCCTCAGTCACTGCATCACATTCCCCTCAGTCACTGCATCCCATTCCCCTCAGTCACTGCATCCCATTGTCCTCAGTCACTGCATCCCATTGTCCTCAGTCACTGCATCCCATTGTCCTCATTCATGCATCCCATTTCACTCAGTCACTGCATCCCATTACCCTCAGTTACTGCATCCCATTGTCCTCAGTCACTGCATCCCATTACCCTCAGTCACTGCATCCCACTTCACTCAGTCACTGCATCCCATTTCACTCAGTCACTGCATCCCATTTCACTCAGTCACTGCATCCCATTAACTTCAGTCGCAGGATCCCATTTCAAACAGACACTGCATCTCATTTTCCTCAGTCAATGCATCCCATTTCCCTCAGTCACTGCATCCCATTTCCCTCAGTCACTGCATCCCATTTCCCTCAGTCACTGCATCCCATTTCACTCAGTGACTGAATCACATTTCACTCAGTCACTGCAGCCCATTTCCCACAGTCACTGCATCCCATTTCACCGAGTCACTGCATCCCATTTCCCTCAGTCACTGCATCCCACTTCACTCAATCACTGCAGGCCATTTCACTCATTGACTGCATCCAATTTCACTCTGACACTGCGTCCCGTTTCCCTCAGTCAGTGCATCCCATTACCGTCCGTCACGCCATCCTATTACTGTCAGTCACTGCATCCCATTTTGATCAGTCACTGCATCCCATTTCCCACAGTCACTGCATCCCATTTCCACCAATTACTGCATCCCATTTCACTCAGCCACTGCATCCCATTTCACTCGGCCACCGCATCCTAGATCACACAGTCACTGCATTACAGTTCAAACAGACACTGCAGCCCATTTCCCACAGTCACTGCATCCCATTTCACCGAGTCACTGCATCCCATTTCACTCAGTCACTGCATCTGATTCCCCTCAGTCATTGCATCCCATTACCCTGAGTCACAGTATCCCATTTCCCACAGACACTGCATCTCCTTTCCCTCAGTCACTACACCTCCTTTCCCTCAGTCACGGCCTCTCCTTTCCCTCAGTCACAGAATCCCATTTCACTCAGTCACTGCAGACCATCTCCCTCAGTCACTGCACCCCATGTCGCTCAGTCGCTGCATCCCATGTCGCTCAGTCGCTGCATCCCATGTCCCTCACTCACTGCATCCCATGTCCCTCACTCACTGCATCCCATGTCCCTCACTCACTGCATCCCATGTCCCTCACTCACTGCATCCCATTGTCCTCAGTCACTGCATCCCATTGTCCTCAGTCACTGCATCCCATTTCACTCGGCCACCGCATCCTAGATCACACAGTCACTGCATTACAGTTCAAACAGACACTGCAGCCCATTTCCCACAGTCACTGCATCCCATTTCACCGAGTCACTGCATCCCATTTCACTCAGTCACTGCATCTGATTCCCCTCAGTCATTGCATCCCATTACCCTGAGTCACAGTATCCCATTTCCCACAGACACTGCATCTCCTTTCCCTCAGTCACTACACCTCCTTTCCCTCAGTCACGGCCTCTCCTTTCCCTCAGTCACAGAATCCCATTTCACTCAGTCACTGCAGACCATCTCCCTCAGTCACTGCACCCCATGTCGCTCAGTCGCTGCATCCCATGTCCCTCACTCACTGCATCCCATGTCCCTCACTCACTGCATCCCATGTCCCTCACTCACTGCATCCCATGTCCCTCACTCACTGCATCCCATTGCCCTCAGTCACTGCATCCCATTGTCCTCAGTCACTGCATCCCATTGTCCTCAGTCACTGCATCCCACTTCACTCAGTCACTGCATCCCATTACCCTCAGTCACTGCATCCCATTAACTTCAGTCGCAGGATCCCATTTCAAACAGACACTGCATCCCATTTCCGTCAGTCACTGCATCCCACTTCACTCAATCACTGCAGCCCATTTCACTCATTAACTGCATTCTTTTTCACTCTGACGCAGCGTCCCGTTTCCCTCAGTCACTGCATCCCATTACCGTCCGTCACGCCATCCTATTACTGTCAGTCACTGTATCCCATTTCCCTCAGTCACTGCATCCCATTTCCACCAATTACTGCATCCCATTTCACTCAGCCACTGCATCCCATTTCACTCAGCCACTGCATCCCATTTCACTCAGCCACTGCATCCCATTTCACTTGGCCACCGCATCCTAGATCACACAGTCACTGCATTACAGTTCAAACAGACACTGCAGCCCATTTCACACAGTCACTGCATCCCATTTCACCGAGTCACTGCATCCCATTTCACTCAGTCACTGCATCTCATTCCCCTCAGTCATTGCATCCCATTACCCTGAGTCACAGTATCCCATTTCCCACAGGCACTGCATCTCCTTTCCCTCAGTCACTGCACCTCCTTTCCCTCAGTCACGGCATCTCCTTTCCCTCAGTCACGGCATCCCATTTCACTCAGTCACTGCATCCCATTTAACGGAGGCAGGAAATCCCATTCAATTGAGACAGTGCATCCATTTCCCTCAGTCACTGCAGCCCATTTCACTCAGTCACTGCAACCCATTTCGCACAGTCACTGCAGCCCACTTCACGCAGTCACTGCATCCCATTTAAGAGTCACTGCATCCCAAAACCGTCAGTCACAGCATCCCATTTCTCTCAGTCACAGCATGCCATTTTCCACGTTCACTGCATCCCATTTCCCACATACACAGAATCACCTTTCCCTCAGTCACAGCCTCCCATTACCCTCAGTCACAGCATCCCATTTCACTCAGTCACAGCATCCCATCTCCATCAGTCACTGGATCCCATTTCCCACAGTCACTGCATCCCACTTCCAACAGTCACTGTTTCCCGGATCTCACAGACGCTGCATTCAATTTCCCACACTCACTGCATCCCATTTCCCACAGTCAGAGCATCTCCTTTCCCTCAGTCTCTGCATCGCATTTCACTCAGTCGATGCATCCCATGTCGCTCAGTCACTGCATCCCATGTCCCTCAGTCACTGCATCCCACGTCCGTCATTCACTGCATCCGACATCCCTCAGTCACAGCATCCCATTTCCCTCAGTCACTGCATCCCACGTCCCACAGTCACTGCATCCCATTTCACTCATTCACTTCATCCCATTTCACCCAGTCACTGCATCCCATTTTCCTCAGTCACTGCACCTCATTTCACTCAGTCACTGCATCCCATTTCACTCAGTCACTGCATCCCATTTCACTCAATCACTGCATCTCCTTCACCACAGTCACTGCATCCCATTTCCAACAGTCACTGCAGCCCATTTCACTCAGTCACTGCATCGCATTTCACTCAGTCACTGCATCACATTTCACTCAGTCACTGCATCACATTTACCTCAATCACTGCATCACATTTACCTCAATCACTGCATCCCATGTCCCACAGTCACTGCATCCCATTTCCATCAGTCACTGTTTCCCGTATCTCTCAGATGCTGTATTCAATTTCCCACAATCACTGCATCCCATTCCCCTCAGTCACTGCATCCCATTACCCTGAGTCACAGTCTGCCATTTCCCACAGTCACTGCATCTTCTTTCCCTCAGTCACTGCATCCCATTTCCATCAGTCACTGCATCCCATCTCCCTCAGTCACTGCACCCCATGTCCCTCAGTCACTGCATCCCATGTCCCTCAGTCACTGCATCCCATGTCCCTCAGTCACTGCATCGCATGTCCCTCAGTCACTGCATCCCATTGTCCTCAGTCACTGCATCCCATTTCACTCAGTCACTGCATCCCAGTTCACTCAGTCACTGTATCCCAGTTCACTCAGTCTTGGCATCTCATTTCCCTCAGTCACTGCATCCCATTTCCATCAGTCACTGCATCCCATCTCCCTCAGTCACTGCACCCCATGTCCCTCAGTCACTGCATCCCATGTCCCTCAGTCACTGCATCCCATTTCACTCAATCACTGCATCTCCTTCACCACAGTCACTGCATCCCATTTCCAACAGTCACTGCAGCCCATTTCACTCAGTCACTGCATTGCATTTCACTCAGTCACTGCATCACATTTCACTCAGTCACTGCATCACATTTCACACAATCACTGCATCCCATGTCCCACAGTCACTGCATCCCATTTTCATCAGTCACTGTTTGCCGTATTTCTCAGACGCTGCATTCAATTTCCCACACTCACTGCATTCCATTCCCCTCAGTCACTGCATCCCATTTCCCTCAGTCACTGCATCTCCTTCACCACAGTCACTGCATCCCATTTTCCTCAGTCACTGCACCTCATTTCACTCAGTCACTGCATCCCATTTCACTCAATCACTGCATCTCCTTCACCACAGTCACTGCATCCCATTTCCAACAGTCACTGCAGCCCATTTCACTCAGTCACTGCATCGCATTTCACTCAGTCACTGCATCACATTTCACTCAGTCACTGCATCACATTTATCTCAATCACTGCATCACATTTACCTCAATCACTGCATCCCATGTCCCACAGTCACTGCATCCCATTTCCATCAGTCACTGTTTCCCGTATCTCTCAGATGCTGTATTCAATTTCCCACACTCACTGCATCCCATTCCCCTCAGTCACTGCATCCCATTACCCTGAGTCACAGTCTGCCATTTCCCACAGTCACTGCATCTTCTTTCCCTCAGTCACTGCATCCCATTTCCATCAGTCACTGCATCCCATCTCCCTCAGTCACTGCACCCCATGTCCCTCAGTCACTGCATCCCATGTCCCTCAGTCACTGCATCCCATGTCCCTCAGTCACTGCATCCCATTGCCCTCAGTCGCTGCATCCCATTGTCCTCAGTCACTGCATCCCATTTCACTCAGTCACTGCATCCCAGTTCACTCAGTCTTGGCATCTCATTTCCCTCAGTCACTGCATCCCATTTCCATCAGTCACTGCATCCCATCTCCCTCAGTCACTGCACCCCATGTCCCTCAGTCACTGCATCCCATGTCCCTCAGTCACTGCATCGCATGTCCCTCAGTCACTGCATCCCATTGCCCTCAGTCGCTGCATCCCATTGTCCTCAGTCACTGCATCCCATTTCACTCAGTCACTGCATCCCAGTTCACTCAGTCTTGGCATCTCATTTCCCTCAGTCACTGCATCCCATTTCCATCAGTCACTGCATCCCATCTCCCTCAGTCACTGCACCCCATGTCCCTCAGTCACTGCATCCCATTGCCCTCAGTCGCTGCATCCCATTGTCCTCAGTCACTGCATCCCACTTCACTCATTCACTGCATCCCATTACCCTCAGTCACTGCATCCCATTAACTTCAGTCGCAGGATCCCATTTCAAACAGACACTGCATCCCATTTCCGTCAGTCACTGCATCCCACTTCACTCAATCACTGCAGCCCATTTCACTCATTAACTGCATTCTTTTTCACTCTGACGCAGCGTCCCGTTTCCCTCAGTCACTGCATCCCATTACCGTCCGTCACGCCATCCTATTACTGTCAGTCACTGCATCCATTTGACACAGTCACTGTATCCCATTTCCCTCAGTCACTGCATCCCATTTCCACCAATTACTGCATCCCATTTCACTCAGCCACTGCATCCCATTTCACTCAGCCACTGCATCCCATTTCACTCAGCCACTGCATCCCATTTCACTCAGCCACCGCATCCTAGATCACACAGTCACTGCATTACAGTTCAAACAGACACTGCAGCCCATTTCACACAGTCACTGCATCCCATTTCACCGAGTCACTGCATCCCATTTCACTCAGTCACTGCATCTCATTCCCCTCAGTCATTGCATCCCATTACCCTGAGTCACAGTCTGCCATTTCCCACAGTCACTGCATCTTCTTTCCCTCAGTCACTGCATCCCATTTCCATCAGTCACTGCATCCCATCTCCCTCAGTCACTGCACCCCATGTCCCTCAGTCACTGCACCCCATGTCCCTCAGTCACTGCATCGCATGTCCCTCAGTCACTGCATCGCATGTCCCTCAGTCACTGCATCCCATTGCCCTCAGTCGCTGCATCCCATTGCCCTCAGTCACTGCATCCCATTTCACTCAGTCACTGCATCCCAGTTCACTCAGTCTTGGCATCTCATTTCCCTCAGTCACTGCATCCCATTTCCATCAGTCACTGCATCCCATCTCCCTCAGTCACTGCACCCCATGTCCCTCAGTCACTGCACCCCATGTCCCTCAGTCACTGCATCCCATTTCACTCAATCACTGCATCTCCTTCACCACAGTCACTGCATCCCATTTCCAACAGTCACTGCAGCCCATTTCACTCAGTCACTGCATTGCATTTCACTCAGTCACTGCATCACATTTCACTCAGTCACTGCATCACATTTCACACAATCACTGCATCCCATGTCCCACAGTCACTGCATCCCATTTTCATCAGTCACTGTTTCCCGTATTTCTCAGACGCTGCATTCAATTTCCCACACTCACTGCATTCCATTTCCCTCAGTCACTGCATCCCATTTCCCTCAGTCACTGCATCCCATTTCACTCAGTGACTGCAACACATTTCACTCACTGACTGCATCCCATTTCACTAAGTGACTGAATCACATTTCACTCAGTCACTGCATCCCATTTCAAACAGTCACTGCATTCAATATCATTCAGCCTCTGCATCACATTTAACTCAGTCACTGCATCCCATGTCCCTCACTCACTGCATCTCATTGCCCTCAGTCGCTGCATCCCATTGTCCTCAGTCACTGCATCCCACTTCACTCAGTCACTGCATCCCATTGCCCTCAGTCACTGCATCCCATTGCCCTCAGTCACTGCATCCCATTGCCCTCAGTCACTGCATCCCATTGCCCTCAGTCACTGCATCCCATTGCCCTCAGTCACTGCATCCCATTGTCCTCATTCACTGCATACCATTTCCATCAGTCACTGCATCCCATTTCACTCAGTCACTGCATCCCATTACCCTCAGTCACTGCATCCCATTACCTTCAGTCGCAGGATCCCATTTCCAACAGACACTGCATACCATTTCCATCAGTCACTGCATCCCATGTCCCTCAGTCACTGCATCCCATGTCCCTCAGTCACTGCATCCCATGTCCCTCAGTCACTGCATCCCATGTCCCTCAGTCACTGCATCCCATTGCCCTCAGTCGCTGCATCCCATTGTCCTCAGTCACTGCATCCCACGTCACTCAGTCACTGCATCCCATTTCCCTCAGTCACTGCATCCCATTGCCCTCAGTCACTGCATCCCATTGCCTTCAGTCACTGCATCCCATTGCCCTCAGTCACTGCATCCCATTGTCCTCATTCACTGCATACCATTTCACTCAGTCACTGCATCCCATTACCCTCAGTTACTGCATCCCATTTCACTCAGTCACTGCATACCATTACCCTCAGTCACTGCATCCCATTACCTTCAGTCGCAGGATCCCATTTCCAACAGACACTGCATACCATTTCCATCAGTCACTGCGTCCCATTTCCCTCAGTCACTGCATCCCATGTCCCTCAGTCACTGCATCCCATGTCCCTCAGTCACTGCATCCCATTGCCCTCAGTCGCTGCATCCCATTGTCCTCAGTCACTGCATCCCACTTCACTCAGTCACTGCATCCCATTTCACTCAGTCACTGCATCCCATTAACTTCAGTCGCAGGATCCCATTTCAAACAGACACTGCATCCCATTACCGTCAGTCACTGCATCCCATTTCCCTCAGTCACTGCGTACCATTTCCATCAGTCACTGCATCCCAGTTCACACAGTCTTGGCATCTCATTTCCCTCAGTCACTGCATCCCATTTCCCTCAGTCACTGCATCACATTTCCATCAGTCACTGCATCGCATTTCACTCAGTGACTGCAAGACATTTCACTCACTGACTGCATCGCATTTCACTCAGTCACTGCATCACATTTCACTCAGTCACTGCATCCCATGTCCCACAGTCACTGCATCCCATTTTCATCAGTCACTGTTACCCGTATCTCTCAGACGCTGCATTCAATTTCCCACACTCACTGCATCCCATTCCCCTCAGTCACTGCATCCCATTACCCTGAGTCACAGTATGTCATTTCCCACAGTCACTGCATCTCCTTTCCCTCAGTCACTGCATCCCATGTCCCTCAGTCACTGCATCCCATGTCCCTCAGTCACTGCATCCCATGGTCCCTCAGTCACTCCTACCCAGTACCTCAGTCACTGCATCCCATTTCATTCAGTTACTGCGTCACATTTCCATCAGACACTGCAGCTCATGTCACTCATTCACTGCATCCCATTTCACGCAGTCACTGCATCCCATTCCACTCAGTCAGTGCGTCACATTTCACTCAGGCACTGTATCCCATTTCCCTAAGTCACTGCACCCCAAGCCCGCACGGGCACTGCATCCCTATTAACTCAGTCACTCCTTCCCAGTACCTCAGTCACTGCATCGCATTTCACTCAGTCACTGCATCCCATTTCACTCAGTCACTGCATCCATTTCCATCAGTCACTGCATCCCATGACCCTCAGTCGCAGCATCCCATTTCCCACAGACACTGCATTTCCTTTCCCCAAGTCAGTGCATCTCATTTCCACCAGTCACTGCATCCCATTTCACACAGCCACTGCATCCCATTTCACACAGCCACTGCATCCCATTTCACTCAGTCACTGCATCCCATTTCACTCAGTGACTGAATCACATTTCACTCAGTCACTGCATCCCATTTCAAGCAGTCACTGCATCCCATTTCATCCAGCCTCTGCATCACATTTAACTCAGTCACTGCATCCCATTTCCCTCAGTCACTGCATCCCACTTCACTCAATCACTGCAGGCCATTTCACTCATTGACTGCATCCTATTTCACTCTGACGCTGCGTCCCGTTTCCCTCAGTCACTGCATCCCATGTCCCTCAGTCACTCCTACCCAGTACCTCAGACACTGCATCCCATTTCCCTCAGTTACTGCGTCACATTTCCATCAGATACTGCAGCTCATGTCACTCTGTCACTGCATCACATTTCCATCAGACACTGCATCTCATTTCACTCATTCACTGCATCCCATTTCACGCAGTCACTGCATCCCATTCCACTCAGTCACTGCATCCAATTTCACTCAGTCAGTGCGTCACATTTCACTCAGGCACTGTATCCCATTTCCCTCAGTCACTGCACCCCAAGCCCGCATGGGCACTGCAACCCTATTAACTCAGTCACTCCTTCCCAGTACCTCAGTCACTGCATCGCATTTCACTCAGTCACTGCATCCCATTTCACTCAGTCACTGCATCCATTTCCATCAGTCACTGCATCCCATAACCTTCAGTCGCAGCATCCCATTTCCCACAGACACTGCATTTCCTTTCCCGAAGTCAGTGCATCTCATTTCCACCAGTCACTGCATCCCATTTCACGCAGCCACTGCATCCCATTTCACTCAATGCTTCACTTTACACTCAGTCAGAGCATCCCATTTCCATCCCTCACCGCGTCCCATTTCCTCAGTCACTGCATCTCCTTTCCACAGTCACGGCAATCCCATTTCACTCAGTCACTGCATCCCATTTCAATCAGTCACTGCATCTCCTTTCCATCAGTCACTGCGTCCCATTTCACTCAGTCACTGCGTCACATTTCCCATAGTCACTGCATCCCAATTCCCAGTCACTGCATCCCATTTCCCTCAGTCACTGCATCACATTTCTCTCAGTCACTGCATCCCATTGTCCTCATTCACTGCATCCCATTGTCCTCAGTCACTGCATCCCATTGTCCTCATTCACTGCATCCCATTGTCCTCATTCACTGCATCCCATTTCACTCAGTCACTGCATCCCATTTCACTCAGTTACTGGATCCCATTTAACGGAGGCAGTAAATCCCATTCAATTGAGACAGTGCATCCATTTCCCTCAGTCACTGCAGCCCATTTCACTCAGTCACTGCAACCCATTTCGCACAGTCACTGCAGCCCACTTCACGCAGTCACTGCATCCCATTTAAGAGTCACTGCATCCCAAAACCGTCAGTCACAGCATCCCATTTCTCTCAGTCACAGCATGCCATTTTCCACGTTCACTGCATCCCATTTCCCACATACACAGAATCACCTTTCCCTCAGTCACAGCCTCCCATTACCCTCAGTCACAGCATCCCATTTCACTCAGTCACAGCATCCCATCTCCATCAGTCACTGGATCCCATTTCCCACAGTCACTGCATCCCACTTCCAACAGTCACTGTTTCCCGGATCTCACAGACGCTGCATTCAATTTCCCACACTCACTGCATCCCATTTCCCACAGTCAGAGCATCTCCTTTCCCTCAGTCTCTGCATCGCATTTCACTCAGTCGATGCATCCCATGTCGCTCAGTCACTGCATCCCATGTCCCTCAGTCACTGCATCCCACGTCCGTCATTCACTGCATCCGACATCCCTCAGTCACAGCATCCCATTTCCCTCAGTCACTGCATCCCACGTCCCACAGTCACTGCATCCCATTTCACTCATTCACTTCATCCCATTTAAGGCGGTCACTGCTTCGCATTTCACTCAGTCACTGCATCCCATTTCACTCAATCACTGCATCTCCTTCACCACAGTCACTGCATCCCATTTTCCTCAGTCACTGCACCTCATTTCACTCAGTCACTGCATCCCATTTCACTCAATCACTGCATCTCCTTCACCACAGTCACTGCATCCCATTTTCCTCAGTCACTGCACCTCATTTCACTCAGTCACTGCATCCCATTTCACTCAATCACTGCATCTCCTTCACCACAGTCACTGCATCCCATTTCCAACAGTCACTGCAGCCCATTTCACTCAGTCACTGCATCGCATTTCACTCAGTCACTGCATCACATTTCACTCAGTCACTGCATCACATTTCACTCAGTCACTGCATCACATTTACCTCAATCACTGCATCCCATTTCCATCAGTCACTGTTTCCCGTATCTCTCAGATGCTGTATTCAATTTCCCACACTCACTGCATCCCATTCCCCTCAGTCACTGCATCCCATTACCCTGAGTCACAGTCTGCCATTTCCCACAGTCACTGCATCTTCTTTCCCTCAGTCACTGCATCCCATTTCCATCAGTCACTGCATCCCATCTCCCTCAGTCACTACACCCCATGTCCCTCAGTCAGTGCATCCCATGTCCCTCAGTCACTGCATCGCATGTCCCTCAGTCACTGCATCGCATGTCCCTCAGTCACTGCATCCCATTGCCCTCAGTCGCTGCATCCCATTGTCCTCAGTCACTGCATCCCATTTCACTCAGTCACTGCATCGCATTTCACTCAGTCACTGCATCACATTTCACTCAGTCACTGCATCACATTTCACTCAGTCACTGCATCACATTTACCTCAATCACTGCATCCCATGTCCCACAGTCACTGCATCCCATTTCCATCAGTCACTGTTTCCCGTATCTCTCAGATGCTGTATTCAATTTCCCACACTCACTGCATCCCATTCCCCTCAGTCACTGCATCCCATTACCCTGAGTCACAGTCTGCCATTTCCCACAGTCACTGCATCTTCTTTCCCTCAGTCACTGCATCCCATTTCCATCAGTCACTGCATCCCATCTCCCTCAGTCACTACACCCCATGTCCCTCAGTCAGTGCATCCCATGTCCCTCAGTCACTGCATCGCATGTCCCTCAGTCACTGCATCGCATGTCCCTCAGTCACTGCATCCCATTGCCCTCAGTCGCTGCATCCCATTGTCCTCAGTCACTGCATCCCATTTCACTCAGTCACTGCATCCCAGTTCACTCAGTCACTGCATCCCAGTTCACTCAGTCACTGTATCCCAGTTCACTCAGTCTTGGCATCTCATTTCCCTCAGTCACTGCATCCCATTTCCATCAGTCACTGCATCCCATCTCCCTCAGTCACTGCACCCCATGTCCCTCAGTCAGTGCACCCCATGTCCCTCAGTCACTGCATCCCATTTCACTCAATCACTGCATCCCATTTCACTCAATCACTGCATCTCCTTCACCACAGTCACTGCATCCCATTTCCAACAGTCACTGCAGCCCATTTCACTCAGTCACTGCATTGCATTTCACTCAGTCACTGCATCACATTTCACTCCGTCACTGCATCACATTTCACACAATCACTGCATCCCATGTCCCACAGTCACTGCATCCCATTTTCATCAGTCACTGTTTCCCGTATTTCTCAGACGCTGCATTCAATTTCCCACACTCACTGCATTCCATTCCCCTCAGTCACTGCATCCCATTACCCTCAGTCACTGCATCCCATTTCACTCAGTGACTGCAACACATTTCACTCACTGACTGCATCCCATTTCACTAAGTGACTGAATCACATTTCACTCAGTCACTGCATTCAATATCATTCAGCCTCTGCATCACATTTAACTCAGTCACTGCATCCCATGTCCCTCACTCACTGCATCTCATTGCCCTCAGTCGCTGCATCCCATTGTCCTCAGTCACTGCATCCCACTTCACTCAGTCACTGCATCCCATTGCCCTCAGTCACTGCATCCCATTGCCCTCAGTCACTGCATCCCATTGCCCTCAGTCACTGCATCCCATTGCCCTCAGTCACTGCATCCCATTGTCCTCATTCACTGCATACCATTTCACTCAGTCACTGCATCCCATTACCCTCAGTTACTGCATCCCATTTCACTCAGTCACTGCATCCCATTACCCTCAGTCACTGCATCCCATTACCTTCAGTCGCAGGATCCCATTTCCAACAGACACTGCATACCATTTCCATCAGTCACTGCATCCCATTTCCCTCAGTCACTGCATCCCATGTCCCTCAGTCACTGCATCCCATGTCCCTCAGTCACTGCATCCCATTGCCCTCAGTCGCTGCATCCCATTGTCCTCAGTCACTGCATCCCACTTCACTCAGTCACTGCATCCCATTTCACTCAGTCACTGCATCCCATTAACTTCAGTCGCAGGATCCCATTTCAAACAGACACTGCATCCCATTACCGTCAGTCACTGCATCCCATTTCCCTCAGTCACTGCGTACCATTTCCATCAGTCACTGCATCCCAGTTCACTCAGTCTTGGCATCTCATTTCCCTCAGTCACTGCATCCCATTTCCCTCAGTCACTGCATCACATTTCCATCAGTCACTGCATCGCATTTCACTCAGTGACTGCAACACATTTCACTCACTGACTGCATCCCATTTCCCTCAGTCACTGCATCTCATTTCACTCAGTCACTGCATCCCATTTCACTCAATCACTGCATCCCATTTCCAACAGTCACTGCAGCCCATTTCACTAAGTCACTGCATCGCATTTCACTCAGTCACTGCATCACATTTCACTCAGTCACTGCATCCCATGTCCCACAGTCACTGCATCCCATTTTCATCAGTCACTGTTACCCGTATCTCTCAGACGCTGCATTCAATTTCCCACACTCACTGCATCCCATTCCCCTCAGTCACTGCATCCCATTACCCTGAGTCACAGTATGTCATTTCCCACAGTCACTGCATCTCCTTTCCCTCAGTCACTGCATCCCATGTCCCTCAGTCACTGCATCCCATGGTCCCTCAGTCACTCCTACCCAGTACCTCAGTCACTGCATCCCATTTCATTCAGTTACTGCGTCACATTTCCATCAGACACTGCAGCTCATGTCACTCATTCACTGCATCCCATTTCACGCAGTCACTGCGTCCCATTCCACTCAGTCAGTGCGTCACATTTCACTCAGGCACTGTATCCCATTTCCCTAAGTCACTGCACCCCAAGCCCGCAGGGGCACTGCATCCCGATTAACTCAGTCACTCCTTCCAGTACCTCAGTCACTGCATCGCATTTCACTCAGTCACTGCATCCCATTTCACTCAGTCACTGCATCCATTTCCATCAGTCACTGCATCCCATGACCCTCAGTCGCAGCATCCCATTTCCCACAGACACTGCATTTCCTTTCCCCAAGTCAGTGCATCTCATTTCCACCAGTCACTGCATCCCATTTCACACAGCCACTGCATCCCATTTCACACAGCCACTGCATCCCATTTCACACAGCCACTGCATCCCATTTCACACAGCCACTGCATCCCATTTCACACAACCACTGCATCCCATTTCACACAGCCACTGCATCCCATTTCACTCAGTCACTGCATCCCATGTCCCTCACTCACTGCATCTCATTGCCCTCAGTCGCTGCATCCCATTGTCCTCAGTCACTGCATCCCACTTCACTCAGTCACTGCATCCCATTGCCCTCAGTCACTGCATCCCATTGCCCTCAGTCACTGCATCCCATTGCCCTCAGTCACTGCATCCCATTGCCCTCAGTCACTGCATCCCATTGTCCTCATTCACTGCATACCATTTCACTCAGTCACTGCATCCCATTACCCTCAGTTACTGCATCCCATTTCACTCAGTCACTGCATCCCATTACCCTCAGTCACTGCATCCCATTACCTTCAGTCGCAGGATCCCATTTCCAACAGACACTGCATACCATTTCCATCAGTCACTGCATCCCATTTCCCTCAGTCACTGCATCCCATGTCCCTCAGTCACTGCATCCCATGTCCCTCAGTCACTGCATCCCATTGCCCTCAGTCGCTGCATCCCATTGTCCTCAGTCACTGCATCCCACTTCACTCAGTCACTGCATCCCATTTCACTCAGTCACTGCATCCCATTAACTTCAGTCGCAGGATCCCATTTCAAACAGACACTGCATCCCATTACCGTCAGTCACTGCATCCCATTTCCCTCAGTCACTGCGTACCATTTCCATCAGTCACTGCATCCCAGTTCACTCAGTCTTGGCATCTCATTTCCCTCAGTCACTGCATCCCATTTCCCTCAGTCACTGCATCACATTTCCATCAGTCACTGCATCGCATTTCACTCAGTGACTGCAACACATTTCACTCACTGACTGCATCCCATTTCCCTCAGTCACTGCATCTCATTTCACTCAGTCACTGCATCCCATTTCACTCAATCACTGCATCCCATTTCCAACAGTCACTGCAGCCCATTTCACTAAGTCACTGCATCGCATTTCACTCAGTCACTGCATCACATTTCACTCAGTCACTGCATCCCATGTCCCACAGTCACTGCATCCCATTTTCATCAGTCACTGTTACCCGTATCTCTCAGACGCTGCATTCAATTTCCCACACTCACTGCATCCCATTCCCCTCAGTCACTGCATCCCATTACCCTGAGTCACAGTATGTCATTTCCCACAGTCACTGCATCTCCTTTCCCTCAGTCACTGCATCCCATGTCCCTCAGTCACTGCATCCCATGGTCCCTCAGTCACTCCTACCCAGTACCTCAGTCACTGCATCCCATTTCATTCAGTTACTGCGTCACATTTCCATCAGACACTGCAGCTCATGTCACTCATTCACTGCATCCCATTTCACGCAGTCACTGCGTCCCATTCCACTCAGTCAGTGCGTCACATTTCACTCAGGCACTGTATCCCATTTCCCTAAGTCACTGCACCCCAAGCCCGCAGGGGCACTGCATCCCGATTAACTCAGTCACTCCTTCCAGTACCTCAGTCACTGCATCGCATTTCACTCAGTCACTGCATCCCATTTCACTCAGTCACTGCATCCATTTCCATCAGTCACTGCATCCCATGACCCTCAGTCGCAGCATCCCATTTCCCACAGACACTGCATTTCCTTTCCCCAAGTCAGTGCATCTCATTTCCACCAGTCACTGCATCCCATTTCACACAGCCACTGCATCCCATTTCACACAGCCACTGCATCCCATTTCACACAGCCACTGCATCCCATTTCACACAGCCACTGCATCCCATTTCACACAGCCACTGCATCCCATTTCACACAGCCACTGCATCCCATTTCACTCAGTCACTGCATCCCATTTCACTCAGTCACTGCATCCCATTTCACTCAGTCACTGCATCCCATTTCAAGCAGTCACTGCACCCCATTTCATCCAGCCTCTGCATCACATTTAACTCAGTCACTGCATCCCATTTACCTCAGTCACTGCATCCCACTTCACTCAATCACTGCAGGCCATTTCACTCATTGACTGCATCCTATTTCACTCTGACGCTGCGTCCCGTTTCCCTCAGTCACTGTATCCCATTACCGTCCGTCACGCCATCCTATTACTGTCAGTCACTGCATCCCATTACACTCAGTCACTGCATCCATTTGACACAGTCACAGCATCCCATTTCACTCAGTCACTGCATTCCATCTCCCTCAGTCACTGCATCCCATTTCCCACATACACGGAATCACCTTTCCCTCAGTCACTGCCTCCCATTACCCTCAGTCACAGCATCCCATTTCACTCAGTCACAGCATCCCATCTCCATCAGTCACTGCATCCCAGTTCACACATTCACTGCAGCCCATTTCACTCAGTCACTGCATCCCATTTCACTCAGTCACTGCAACCCATTTCCCACAGTCACTGGATCCCATTTCCCTCAGTCACTGGATCCCCTGAGACATAGTCACAGCATCCCAGTTTACTCAGCCACTGCAACCCAGTTCAATCAGTCTCGGCATCCCATTCCCCTCAGTCACTGCAATCCATTACCCTCAGACACAGCATGCCATTTCCCACAGTCAAGGCATCTCCTTTTCATCAGTCAACGCATCCCATTTCACTCAGTCACTGCATCCCATTTCACTCAGTCACTGCATCCCATTTCGCTCAGTCACAGCATCCTGTTTCCACAGTCACTGCGTCTCCTTTCCCTGAGACAATGCATCCCATTTCCATCAGTCAATGCATCCCATTTCCATCAGTCACTGCACCCATTTACATCAGTCACTGCATCCATTTGTCTCAGTCACGGCATCTCCTTTCCCTCAGTCACGGCATCTCCTTTCCCTCAGTCACGGCATCCCATTTCACTCAGTCACTGCATCCCATTTCACTCAGTCACTGCATCCCATTTAACGGAGACAGTAAATCCCATTCAATTGAGACAGTGCATCCATTTCCCTCAGTCACTGCAGCCCATTTCACTCAGTCACTGCAACCCATTTCCACAGTCACTGCATCTCCGTTCCCTCAGTCACAGCATCCCATTTCCATGAGTCACTGCATCGCATTCCCCTCAGTCACTGCATCGCATTCCCCTCAGTCACTGCATCGCATTCCCCTCAGTCACTGCATCGCATTCCCCTCAGTCACTGCATCGCATTCCCCTCAGTCATGCATCCCATTAACCTCAGTCACTGCATCCCAGGTCACTCAGTCACTGCATCTCCTTTCCTCAGTCACTGCAGCCCATTTCACGAAGTCACTGCTGCCCATTTCACTCAGTCACTGCGGCCCATTTAACTGTCACTGCATCCCATTTCCACAGTCACTGCATCCCATTCCCCTCAGACACAGCATGCTATTTCCCACAGTCACCGCATCTCCTTTCCTCCGTTACTGCATCCCATTTCACTCAGTAAGGGCAGCGCATTTCACTCATTCACTGCATCCCATTGCCCTCAGACACTGCATCCCATTTCCCTCAGTCACTGGATCCCATTTCCATCAGACACTGCATCCCATTTCCCTCAGTCACAGCACCCCTTTTCCCACAGTCAGTGCATCTCCTTTCCTCAGTCACTGCATCCCATTTCACTCAGTCACTGCAACCCATTTCGCACAGTCACTGCAGCCCACTTCTCGCAGTCACTGCATCCCATTTAAGAGTCACTGCATCCCAAAACCGTCAGTCACAGCATCCCATTTCTCTCAGTCACAGCATGCCATTTTCCACGTTCACTGCATCTCCTTTCCCTCAGTCACTGCATCCTATTAACCTCGGTCACAGCATCCCATTAACCTCAGTCACAGCATCCCATTTCACTCAGTCACAGCATTCCATCTCCCTCAGTCACTGCATCCCATTTCCCACATACACGGAATCACCTTTCCCTCAGTCACTGCCTCCTGTTACCCTCAGTCACGGCATCCCATTTCACTCAGTCACAGCATCTCCTTTCCATCAGTCACTGCGTCCCATTTCTCTCAGTCACTGCATCCCATTTCCCACAGTCACTGAATCCCATTTCCCTCATTCAGTGCATCCCATTTCCATCAAGCACTGCATCCCATTTATCGCAGTCACTGCGTCCCATTCCGCAAAATCACTGCATCCAATTCCCCACAGTCACTGCATCCCATTCCCCACAGACACGGCGTCCCATTCACTTGAGTCGCAGCATCCCATTTCAAACAGACACTGCATCTCCTTTCCCTCAGTCACTGCATCCCTATTCACACAGTCACTGCATCCCAGTTCACACAGCCACTGCATCCCATTGCATACAGCCACTGCATCCCATTGCATACAGCCACTGCATCCCATTGCATACAGCCACTGCATCCCATTTCACTCAATCATTGCATCCCATTTCACTCAATGCTTCACTTTACACTCAGTCAGGGCATCCCACTTCCATCTGTCACTGCGTCTCATTTCCTCAGTCACTGCATCTCCTTTCCACAGTCACGGCAATCCAATTTCACTCAGTCACTGCATCCCATTGCCCTCAGTCACTGCATCCCATTGCCCTCAGTCACTGCATCCCATTGCCCTCAGTCACTGCATCCCATTGCCCTCAGTCACTGCATCCCATTGCCCTCAGTCACTGCATCCCATTGCCCTCAGTCACTGCATCCCATTGCCCTCAGTCACTGCATCCCATTGTCCTCAGTCACTGCATCCCATTGTCCTCAGTCACTGCATCCCATTGTCCTCAGTCACTGCATCCCATTGTCCTCAGTCACTGCATCCCATTGTCCTCAGTCACTGCATCCCATTGTCCTCAGTCACTGCATCCGATTCCCCTCAGTCACTGCATCCATTTTCACTCAGTCACTGCATCCATTTTCACTCAGTCACTGCATCCATTTTCACTCAGTCACTGCATCCATTTTCACTCAGTCACTGCATCCCATTACCCTCAGTCACTGCATCCCATTACCCTCAGTCACTGCATCCCATTTCACTCAGTCACTGCATCCCATGACCCTCACTCACTGCATCCCATTTCACTCAGTCACTGCATCCCATTACCCTCACTCACTGCATCCCATTACCCTCAGTCACTGCATCCCATTACCCTCAGTCACTGCATCCCATTACCTTCAGTCACTGCATCCCATTTCCAACAGACACTGCATTCCATTTCCCTCAGTCACTGCATACCATTTCCATCAGTCACTGCATCCCAGTTCACTCAGTCTCGGCATCTCATTTCCCTCAGTCACTGCATCCCATTTCCCTCAGTCACTGCATCCCATTTCCCCAGTCACTGCATCTCCTTTCCACAGTCACGGCAATCCCATTTCACTCAGTCACTGCATCCCATTTCACTCAGTCACTGCATCCCATTTCACAGAGTCACTGCATCTCCTTTCCATCAGTCACTGCGTCCCATTTCACTTAGTCACAGCGTCCCATTTCCCTCAGTCACTGCATCCCATTTTCCACATTCACTGCATCTCCTTTCCCTCAGTCAATGCGTCACATTCCACTGAGTCACTGCATTCCATTCCACAGTGTCACAGCATCCCATTTCACTCAGTGACTGCAACCCATTACCCTCAGTCACTGCATCCCATTTCCATCAGTCACTGCATCCCATTCATCTCAGTCACTGAATCCCATTTCCCTCATTCACTGCATTCCATTTCCATCAGTCACTGCATCCCATTTATCGCAGTCACTGCATCCCATTCCGCACAGTCACTGCATCCCATTCCCCACAGTCACTGCATCCCATTCCCCACAGTCACTGCATCCCATTCCCCACAGACACGGCATCCCGTTCACTTGAGTCGCAGCATCCCATTTCAAACAGACACTGCATCTCCTTTCCCTCAGTCACTGCATCCCGATTCACACAGTCACTGCATCCAAGTTCACACAGCCACTGCATCCAATTTCACACAGCCACTGCATCCCATTTCACACAGCCACTGCATCCCATTTCACACAGCCACTGCATCCCATTTCACTCAATGCTTCACTTTACACTCAGTCAGGGCATCCCATTTCCATCTGTCACTGCGTCCCATTTCCATCAGTCACTGCGTCCCATTTCCATCAGTCACTGCGTCCCATTTCCATCAGTCACTGCATACCATTTCCATCAGTCACTGCATACCATTTCCATCAGTCACTGCATCCCAGTTCACTCAGTCTCGGCATCTCATTTCCCTCAGTCACTGCATCTCCTTTCCATCAGTCACTGCGTCCCATTTCACTTTGTCACTGCGTCCCATTTCCATCAATCACTGCATCCCATTTCCCAGTCACTGCATCCCATTTCCCTCAGTCACTGCATCCCATTGTCCTCAGTCACTGCATCCCATTGTCCTCAGTCACTGCATCCCATTTCACTCAGTCACTGCATCCCATTAACTTCAGTCGCAGGATCCCATTTCAAACAGACACTGCATCCCATCTCCGTCAGTCACTGCATCCCATTTCCATCAGTCACTGCATCCCGCTCACTCAGTCTCGGCATCTCATTTCCCTCAGTCACTGCATCCCATTTCCCTCAGTCACTGCATCCCATTTCACTCAGTCACTGCATCCCATTTCACTCAGTCACTGCATCCCATTTCACTCAGTGACTGCATCCCATTTCACTCAGTGACTGCAACACATTTCACTCACTGACTGCATCCCATTTCACTCAGTGACTGAATCACATTTCACTCAGTCACTGCATCCCATTTCAAGTAGTCACTGCATCCCATTTCATTCAGCCTCTGCATCACATGTAACTCAGTCAGTGAATCCCATTTCACTCCGTCAGTGCTTCCCATTTCACTCAATCACTGCATCCCATTTCACTCAATCATTGCATCTCCTTCACCACAGTCACTGCATCCCATTTCCAACAGTCATTGTTTCCCGTATCTCACAGACGCTGCATTCAATTTCCCACACTCACTGCATCCCATTTCCCACAGTCACAGCATAACCTTTCCCTCAGTCTCTGCGTCGCATTTCACTCAGCCGTTGCATCCCATGTCCCTCAGTCACTGCATCACATGTCCCTCAGTCACCTCATCTCATTTCACTCAGTCACCGCATCCCATTTCACGCAGTCACTGCATCCCATGTCCCTCAGTCACTGCATCCCATGTCCCTCAGTTACTGCATCCCATTGCCATCAGTCACTGCATCTCATTTCACTCAGTCAAAGCATCCCATTTCCCTCATTCACTGCATCCCATTTCCCTCAGTTACTGCATTCCATTTCACTCAGTCAATGTATCTCATTTCACTGAGTCACTGCATCCCATTTCCATCAGTCACTGCATCCCATTTCACTCAGTCACTGCACCCCAAGCCCGTGTGTCACAGGATCCGATGTCCCTCAGTCACTGCATCCCATTTCACTCAGTCAGTGCGTCCCTTTTCGGTCAGGCACTGTATCCCACTTCCGTCAGTCACTGCAACCCAAGCCCGCTCGGGCACTGATTCCCTATTAACTCAGTCACTCCTTCCCAGTACCTCTGTCACTGCATCCCATGTCCCTCAGTCACTGCATCCCATGTCCCTCAGTCACGGCATCGCATGTCCCTCAGTCACGGCATCGCATGTCCCTCAGTCACGGCATCGCATGTCCCTCAGTCACGGCATCGCATGTCCCTCAGTCACGGCATCCCATGTCCCTCAGTCACGGCATCCCATGTCCCTCAGTCACGGCATCCCATGTCCCTCAGTCACGGCATCCCATGTCCCTCAGTCACGGCATCCCATGTCCCTCAGTCACGGCATCCCATGTCCCTCAGTCACTGCATCCCATGTCCCTCAGTCACTGCATCCCATGTCCCTCAGTCACTGCATCTCATTTCACTCAGTCACTGCATCCCATTCCACTCAGCCAATGCATCGCAGTGACTGAATCACAGTTCACTCAGTCACTGCATCCCATTTCCATCAGTCACTGCATCCCATTTCCAACAGTCACTGCATCGCCGTTCCTCAATCACTGCATGCTATTTCACTCAGTCTCTGCAGCCCATTTCACCTCAGTCACTGCATCCCATTACCATCAGTCACTGCATCCCATTACCATCAGTCACTACATCCCATTACCCTCAGTCACAGCATCCCATTTCACTCAGTCACAGCATCCCATCTCCATCAGTCACTGCATCCCATTTCACTCAGTCATTGTATCTCACTCCATACATGCACCACTATGAAAAAAATCCGGTCCACTTTAAATCTTCCCTCTCTCATTTTTAACCTATTCCCTCCAGTTTTGGATTCCAGCAACCCGGGGAAAAGATCTTGGCTGTTCGCTCTATCCAAATCCCTCGTAATTGTATAAACTTCTATATGGTCAGCCCTGAACTCCAAAGTTCCAAGAAATAGCTGCCTGTTCAAGTCCACGGTATACCTCCAAACTCCGATGCTGGTAACATCCTTGTAGATCTTCTCTGAACCCTTTCAAGTTTACAACACACAACAATACAGCGCAGAACAGGCCCTTCGGCCCTCAAGGTTGCGCCGACATCCTTCCTCTCGCAAGGAGACTAAAATCGATTGCAGTATTCCAAAAGCAGCCGAAACAACGTCCTATATGGCTGCTAAGTGATCTCCCAACTCCGATACTCAATGCACTGACCGATAAAGGCGAGCACACCAAATGTCTCCTTCATATCCTTTCTACCGGTGGCTGTACTTTGATGGAACTACGAAACTGCACTCCAGCGTCTCTTTATTAAGCAACACTCCCCACAACCTTCAGTGTAAGCGTGCTGCCCTGATTTGCCTTTCCAAAATGTAGCACCTCACATTTGTCTAACCTCAACTCCATCTGCCATTCCACAGTTTATTGGCCCTTGTCAATGTCCCATTGTATTCTGAGGTGACCTTCTTGGCTGGCTACTACACCTTCAATCATTGGGAAACTTACTAACCACACCTTCTATTTTCATGTCCAAATCATTGCATCACTTCAACTCCCCCTCCCGCTCCCTGAATGACACGTCCATCCTGGGCCTCTTCCAGTGTCACAACCAAACCACCCAGAAACTGGAGGAGCAGCACCTCATATTCCGCCTCGGGAGCTTCCAACTCAATAGCCTCAATGTGGACTTGGCCACCCTCAAAATCTCCCCACCCGCCAGCCTCATCCCAACACTAGTTCCTCCCCTCAGCCCCGCCTCCATGACCTGTCCGCCTCCTCTCCCACCTATCCACTCCTCCCACCTCACTGACCAACTCCCACCACTGCTTGGAATTATTCTTCTTTTCACACTTCATCAGCTCGATGTTATTTCTAAAATCTATTTTCCAATTGTTGGAAAAAGTGAGATAAAGAGAAGTAAAAGAAGTTACATTCTTACCACTCCGGAAATCTCTGAATATTCTTCTGTTGAAAGGCCGCCAAGGAACGATGCAATTCTTTTGTCACAAACGCTGTGAGGGAGACATCTTTTTCGGTTCCACTAACTCCACCCTAAGGAAGACAAACCCACATAACATATCTAGTGACTTAAAACATACTCTATTGTTGCCCAAGGTGGAGACCTGGATGAACACAGCAGGTCAAGCAGCATGAGAGGAGCAAGAAAGCTGATGTTTCGGGACGAGACCCTACTTCAGAAAATTGGCGCTGGAGAACCTGAGATAACAAGGTGTAGAGCCGGATGATACTGCTTGGCCTGCTGTGTTCATCCAGCTTTACACCTTCTTATCTCAGATTCTCCAGCATCTGCAGTTCCTACTACCTCTATTGTTGCCCTTTCACTTTACTGAACTAATATGAGCCAGTAGTTTGGTTTAGGCTCGTGTAATCTTACGGTTATTGGCCTGTACAAAATCCTGAATTAATTTTGATTGACTGACGGGAGGAGAGATGAATTTTAGAGAAATTTTTGTTTTCTACCAATTTGCAGAGTGCATCGTGGGCGATTGAAGGACAGTGTTATTATCCTCCAGGTCTGTGGACTGCATCATTACCAACTTGCCCATTTGCATACACATAAAATATTCATTATGTACCAATGAAACATAATAAACCAATACTGCGTACTAAAAACAACGCTCACATATCAATGGAAATTTAAATATTTATCATAGAGTTTGAAGGATTGAATTCAATGATACAAAGCAAAAACCAGTGAAGATGAGTGCAGTTGGTCAGCACTTTTGCCACTAAGTGGAGGTTGGCAGTTTGAGGCCACCCAGGAACAAGCAAGCTCTGTCTAACTCCAAGGGCAGCACGGTGGCTCAGTGGTTAGCACTGCTGACTCACAGCGCCAGGGACCCAGGTTCGATCCCACCGTTGGACGATTTTCCGTGCGGAGTTTGTACATTCTGCCCATGCCTGCATGGGTTCCTGCTGGGTGCTCTGGTTTCCTCCCACAGTCCAAAGATGTGCAGGCTCAGTGTATGGGCCATGCCAAACTTGCCCATTGTTTTTAGGGATGTGTAGATTAGGTGTGTTAGTCATGGGAAATGTAGGGTTACTGAGGAAAGGGTCGGGGGATGAGTCAGGGTGAGACGCTCTTTGGAGGGTGGCCGTGGACTTCTTGGGTCAAAATGGGCTTGTTTCCACACCGTAGGGATTCTATGATATGGAAGTATCTTTTGAAGTGGACATTCATGGGTATGCTATAACAGAGACCATGAAATACTGCACAACAAACATTTGGAACTAGACTGTCAATTCAGACATAGCATCAAAAAAGGTCATGGAAGTCGTCACCGATATAAAGCAGGATTGATGAAAATCCAGCAGGAAATGGTGTCAAAAGGCACAGTATCTTTTATTCATCTCCAGTTACTTTGTCCAAGGCACTGGATGCTGGCAGGATTGAAACATTTCAGAAATGCTTCACAAATCACATATAAGGACCTGCACATCTTTGAACAATGGGAGGAAACTGCAGCACCTGGCGGAAGCCCCTCGCAGACGCGGGGAGGACGTGTCAATTCCACACAGATAGTTACCCAAGACTGGAATCTCAATTGGCTCCCCAGTGCATGAGCAGCTCTAACCACTGAGCAACTACCTTGCCCAGAAGGGGTTTTATAAGCGCATACATTATTTCCATTAAGACAGATCCAATCCTCTATGTCCAATCAAAATAACATATTGTAGATATCATGACAACAATCATAAATGATTTTGAATAAGTAAATCAAAAAACTTGAAATAGTTTCCAAGCCTAAATACTAGATATGTTGCAGTTAAGATGAATAGCGCAACAACAAAAAGGCCATATTTTATGTGACCATCGGTAACACTTGAAAACTTGCAACAATTTGTCGCCAGTAGTGCTCTGAAGTGGCTTGATGGTGCACTCCTTCATACACTGGAATGAAACTCCAAAGATCACAAATTCTCCATCCATACCATGTTGTAACAGTGACTGCATCAACCTGTGTTTATGCGCCTGACTGGAAACCCACACAACATGCATAAACAAAAAAATAATCTAAGGTAATAGGAGAAAAAAATGTATGTATGCAACGTCTTTGAAAAGCAATTATTTGTCGTGGCTGCAAGCCCATAAGGAATCTCGTTTCACAGATTATATTCATTTGCACTGCAGGTCATGCCAGTCAGAATCAGTTTTCGTTTCATGACAGATAACTAAAATGTCCATTGCAATGAACTTTGGTTGATCAGAAGATTTTAAGTAAGGACTATGTCTTGTGTGAGCTGACGGCATTAGGGGATGGAGAAGGTACACGCACTGCTGGCATCTTGACACCATTGAATGAGCAAGCGTGGACGCAAAGGTTGTAACAGGTAACAACTGTACAGGCAATATCTTTTGAGCTCCTTCCGAGCAGGCCTGTAATACTCTCAAGCTGTGCTAGACCCTCACTTCCTCCACCTTACGTACGCTGCTTTTTCTTTTTGACAAGTAGCACCTCTGTACCCGTCATCCAAGGCTCCTTAATCTTACCCCTTCTTATCTGTCTCAGAGGAACAAATTTATACATCACTCGCAACAACTGCTCCTTGAACAGCCTCCACATGTCTGCTGCGCCCTTTCTGTGGAACAATTGCTCCCAATCTGTACTTCCCAACTCCTGTCTGATAGCATCATAGTTTCCTTGACCCCAGTGAAATATCTTCCCCTGGTAACTGCTCCTTTCCCTTTCCATGGCTATGGTAAATGGGAGGCTCTTGCGGTCACTGTCGCCAAAGTGTTCTCCCACCACGAGATCTGACACCTGTCCTGGCTCATCGCCGAGCACCAAATCCAAAATGGCCTCCCGCCTCGTCGGCCTGTCCACATACTGAGTCAGGAAACCCTCCTGAACACACCTGACAAAAACGGCTCCATCCAAACCATCTGCACTGAGGAGGTTTCAATCTATATTGGGAAAGTTGAAGTCACCCATAACAACAACCCTGATACGTTTGCACTTTTCAACAATCTGCCGGCCAATGAGTTCTTCGATCTCCCAACTGCTATTTGGTGTCTGTAGAAAACCCCCAGTGAAGTGACTGCTGCCTTGCTGTTCCGAACTTCCACCCACACTGACTCAGTCGACAAACCTTCCTTGGCAACCTCAGCCCATACAACCGCAGTAGACGAGTCCTCAAAGGTTCTTTCAGCCGCCGTGATACTGTCCTTGACCAACAAAGCCACACCTCCCCCTCTTTTACCACCTTCCCAGACCTTATGAAAGATCTAAACCCGAGAACCTGCAACATCCATTCCTGACCCTGCTCTATCCATGTCTCCGAAATGGCCACAACATCGAAGTCCCAGGTACCTATCCAAGCTGCAAGCTCACCTACATTATTCCGGATACTCGTGGCATTAAAGTCGTCACACTTCAATCCAGCTTGCTGTCTGCCAGCACACTTCTGTGTCAGTGAGGTCCTGACCATGTCCTCCCTACGCTCATCCTCCTGTGTACTAGGACTACACCTCAGTTTCCCATCCCCCTTCTGAGCTCGTTTAAATCCAACCGAATGGCACAAGCCAATTTCCCACCCAGGATATTCGTGACATCACAGACCCTGGCACCTGGTAGACAACACACCAATCGTGAGTCTCTTTCGTTCCCGGCAAATCTTCTATCAGTCCCACGAACTATTGAGTCCCCAATGACTATCACTCTCTTCCTATCCCCGCTTCCCTTCTGTGCAAGAGGGACAGACTCTGTGCCAGAGACCTGCACCCTACTGCATACCCGTGCTAAGTCATCCCCCGGAACAGTATCCAAAATGGTATAGTTGTTTTTCAGGGGAGCTACTGCAGGGGATTTCAGGGGAACGACCAAAGGGAAAGGTTAGTCAAGCTACACCGGGTAAACGTGCATTTTTGGCTGAAGAAACATGTGTTTCAATGTGTGCTAATGGAAGAAGCCATGGAGTCAAAGCTAAACATTTCGACAAGAAGACAACCATTCTTAAAAGCAGCATACAGCGTAAAAAAGAAATGAGCTGCTTTAATATCCACTTAAAATTTATGTGGAATATCAGATGGAATTTTCTTATTGACTCCATTGTGCAATCATGTCGAGCTAAAAATTTTAACTGCATTGATTAATACTAACCAGAAACGGACTTTGTAGTAAATGGTTTGACGGTTTTCTGTATCTGGAACATCCCTTTTCCTTCTCGAACGAAGATCGTACCAACCTATGGTACCAAACTGTGAGTCAAACGGATGGGACACAATCTTTAAATTCCTCATCAAAACAGTCTAATCGTATGGTTCTGTGCAATAAAAGAGAAAGAATAAACATGTTTCCCACAATTTTGCTGATGTTTACGAACAGAATGCTCAAATTCAAAAAGTTTGGGCTGGCATGTCTGCTTCCTCCAGCCTGTTTAAACTGTTCCATTCAATGTGAAATTTGTGATAAGTTTTAGCACACAGGTCTATGTGATCAGCGCCACCACCTTCTATTAGTCATACATGCTTTCCCCCTCTTCCTGTAATACATTCCTTGAAGTGTTCAATGAGATTTTGATTTTAAATCTTATCGTCATATTCTTTTGATTCTCAAGCATCAATGAATCTGATGTTGCCGCCATTCCATGCAGTGCACAGCACGTCAAACAGGAGTCTTACTCTTGCCATGAGCACTGAGGTAGTATGGGGTCACAACTGTCTCATAGTTCAGATTCAAATTCTACATATAGGGCTATGAAGAGTCATGCAGTTAATTTTATTTGACATGCTATTTCTTTTCTTCACAAATATGCTGGATTTAAAGTGATCTTCACCCTCATTTAAAATGAATTCAATATCCAACCATCTGTAAAACTAGCATATCCAAATTTTAATTTGAGTTCAGTGTGACACAAATATATGACTTTTTAAAAAATTATATTCGAGTCAACATTAACATTTCATTCCCTGACAGCGGGTGAACTTACTTTTAAACTCCAATTTTCCTTCGGTATTAATGGAGAGGTGAGCCTTTTTGCAAGCACCGAAAGGCTGCACCAGTTTATGCTAAAACTTACCGAACTGTAAGTTTCACAAATATGTTCCTATTAAACACTAATTCCTGTTGAAGCAGTATGAAGCTAAATTCATTCAACTGGACAGCAAAAATGGTCAAGATTTTAAAAGCAAGCAACTATTTTGAAGTCACTCTTCGAACTAAATTCCATCTTGGTGACTGAGAGTCCATCGGTTCCTCACTCTCAACGAACCATTCAACTGTCATGCAATTACTGAAACACACAGACAAAAAACATCAATGTTAACAGTCACTCAGATTTTGAGAGTGATTTGGAATTCGTACTCAATACTCCCTGGGGAAAATCTGTTCCAAACTGGTTAGTACTCACTTATTACCATCCCACCTACCTTCCCTACCACCTCCTCCCCCTCCACACTATTTGTTTCTGAGCTCCCTTCCACCCTCCATTTCTCAGGAAGGGTCCTGACCCAAAACCTCAACTTTCTTGAGCCTCTGATGCTGCCTGCCCTGCTGTGTTCCTCCAGCTCCACAATGTGTTATCTCAGACACCAACACTGGCAGTTCTTACTATCTGGATAACTCATTCTCACCTTGTCACAAGTGATTTATACTCATTATCTTTTCAGATGACGCATGTACATGTAGATACATAAATATACATATTGCACTTTTATGCCTGAACCATTAGCCTAGAGGATATTTTAAAAGAGTCTCTTCATATCTGCATGAAAGAGAAATCATCAAGGTCATAACTTTCATTTGAGGAATAACTCGAACATTCAAAGTACTCACAGTCAGTGTCCCATTTCCTTGACCAGTCAATTTGATGTGAATCTTTCTTCCAAGTGGAAACTATAACAGCAATTATATTTGAGAGTCAAACACTTCATTGCATCACCAATATTTCCTTGTCTGTTTGAAGCATAAGATAATGAAATAATCATGGACAGATTGGCCAACAGTGTAATTTAATGTGTGTTGTGGCAACTCAAAATCACAACCATTGAAGTGATCTTTAAAAAGCTGTTGTCATACAACAGAGCACTTTTTGAGATGCAGTGATGAACATACTTCCTGAGATGCAAATAATATATGCCAAATTAATTCCAAAGAATACCTTTACAATTAAAAAGAAGCTAAAAATCTCTTTAAATTGCGAAGCTTGTCAGATTGCTCTTCGTCAATGGAAATCGTTCAGAACAAATATTTATTCCCAGATGAAAAGGAAGTGTATACATTTCATGACAACAAAATGTGAGGCTGGATGAACACAGCAGGCCAAGCAGCATCTCAGGAGCATTTTTGACCTCCTGAGATGCTGCTTGGCCTGCTGTGTTCATCCAGCCTCACATTTTGTTGTCTTGGATTCTTCAGCATCTGCAGTTCCCATTATCTCGTATACATTTCATTTTCACATCTTATCCAAGAGTGAAAAAAAAACATCTTCATGAATGCATTGTCAAACAAGAAGACTCACAAAAAAAGCCATTTGGCCCATTGAATATTCCTCCATCATTCGGTGAGATCATGGTTGATCTCATTACATTTATCATGACACAACATTTCCACCAAACCCTCCTTATACCTAATACATTCCGATCCAAGTAACATCCTGGTAAATCTCTGTTTCTGGGCCATGCCTTGTCTTTCTAAATATTTTTTCAGTCATCTACAAATTTAGCCACAGCACATGCACCTCTTTCCTCCAAGTCATTAATAAACAAGCACAAGAGCTGTGGTTCCTTCAGCGCGACCTCATTTCTGACTGACAAGCCAACCCTGGCATCTCTGTCTATTTGTATCGGAGATAATGGGAACTGCAGATGCTTCAGAATCCAAGATAACAAAGTGTGGATCTGGATGAACACAGCAGGATGAACACACAGAAGTAGAAGGGTCTTGGCACAAAATGTCAGCTTTTACGCTCCTGAGATGCTGCTTGGCCTGCTGTGCTCATCCAGCTCCACACTTTGTCATCTCTGTCCATTTGCCTGTTCTTTCTATCGGACATGAATCATTGGCTATTTCGTTCCCAACACTTATCCCCTAACAACCACCTCTCTGTGATACCCAGAGTGATGTATCTGTCAATTTCAATCTGCTCCACAAACTCATTCACTTTGTTTCATACACTCCCTGCAATTCAATACAACATCTTCAGTCTGGCATTTACAGCCACCCTTCTTATCTGCTGCAGCTGAAGTGAGACTCCTGACCATTTCCAAACTTTTTGTCCTATTACTTGCTCTGGAAACTTTGCTGAGCACTTACCAGCTTCTAACTTTTTCCACAATTTTCCATGCAACTGAGCTCACCCACTCACACTTTTTATTTTAACGCCCTAGCCCCAGACCTAGCTCTGTATTTTGCGAGGATACTTGTCCCAATATGATTCTCGTCGAGCCTATAACACCAGAACGACTCCCTCCTTCCCCATACCGATGCCAATGTCCCATGAATTCAAACACATTTCTGCCATGCCACCATTTGAACAATGTACATCGATAATTATGTTCACACCGTGCCAAATTGCTCAGATAATAATCCAGAGATTATTACCATTCTGGTTCTGCTTTCTCACCTCAGCACCTCGGTGCTCATAATCCCTCAGCAGAACCTCTTTCCTCTTTCTTCCATATCAATGGTACCTGTGTGGACCACGATAGCTGGATTTCTACTCCTCCCACTTCAAGTTCCTTCGTAGCCGAGATGGAATATCCTGAACCTGGGCACCAGGCAGGCAACACTACTTTCGAGACTCTCGATCCTGGCTTTGTGAGGGGTAGGTCATGCCTTACAAACCTTATCGAGTTTTTTGAGGATGTGACTAGTAAGGTTGATGAGGGTCGAGCTGTGGATGTGGTGTATATGGACTTCAGTAAGGCATTTGATAAGGTTCCCCATGGAAGGCTCATTCAGAAGGTCAGGAGGAATGGGATACAGGGGAACTTAGCTGCTTGGATACAGAATTGGCTGGCCAACAGAAGACAGCGTGTGGTAGTAGAAGGAAAATATTCTGCCTGGAAGTCAGTGGTGAGTGGGGTTCCACAGGGCTCTGTCCTTGGGCCTCTACTGTTTGTAATTTTTATTAATGACTTGGACGAGGGAATTGAAGGATGGGTCAGCAAGTTTGCAGACGACACAAAGGTCGGAGGTGTCGTTGACAGTGTAGAGGGCTGTTGTAGGCTGCAGCGGGACATTGACAGGATGCAGAGATGGGCTGAGAGGTGGCAGATGGAGTTCAACCTGGATAAATGCGAGGTGATGCATTTTGGAAGGTCGAATTTGAAAGCTGAGTACAGGATTAAGGATAGGATTCTTGGCAGCGTGGAGGAACAGAGGGATCTTGGTGTGCAGATACATAGATCCCTTAAAATGGCCACCCAAGTGGACAGGGTTGTTAAGAAAGCATATGGTGTTTTGGCTTTCATTAACAGGGGGATTGAGTTTAAGAGTCGTGAGATCTTGTTGCAGCTCTATAAAACTTTGGTTAGACCGCACTTGGAATACTGCGTCCAGTTCTGGGCGCCCTATTATAGGAAAGATGTGGATGCTTTGGAGAGGGTTCAGAGGAGGTTTACCAGGATGCTGCCTGGACTGGAGAGCTTATCTTATGAAGAGAGGTTGACTGAGCTCGGTCTCTTTTCATTGGAGAAAAGGAGGAGGAGAGGGGACCTAATTGAGGTATACAAGATAATGAGAGGCATAGATAGAGTCGATAGCCAGAGACTATTTCCCAGGGCAGAAATGGCTAGCACGAGGGGTCATAGTTTTAAGCTGGTTGGTGGAAAGTATAGAGGGGATGTCAGAGGCAGGTTCTTTACGCAGAGAGTTGTGAGAGCATGGAATGCGTTGCCAGCAGCAGTTGTGGAAGCAAGGTCATTGGGGTCATTTAAGAGACTGCTGGACATGCATATGGTCACAGAAATTTGAGGGTGCATCCATGAGGATCAATGGTCGGCACAACATTGTGGGCTGAAGGGCCTGTTCTGTGCTGTACTGTTCTATGTTCTATGTTCTATGTTCTACAACGAACAGTGTTCATTCCCCTAACTATACTACCTCTGATTATAACCACATTTCACTTTTTATCCCCTCCTGAATTTCCCACCTGTACCACAGTGCTACAGTCAGTTTACTCATCTTCCCTATACCCTGCACTCTCATCCACACAGGAAGAAACAATCTCAAACCTGTTCGATAAGATCAAAGGCCAAGGTTCCTTCTGCACTACATCCTGGATCCTTCCACCTGCCCTGTTCTTTGTCATTGGCCACTGACCGAGTTTCAGCTAGTTAATCTAAGGTGTGTGACTGCCTCCTGAAGCACAGCATTCCCTGGTAACTCTGCCCCACATGATTTGTTGATTGGTCAAAACTGAGATTCCAGTTCATCAACCGAAAGCTGGAGTCTGGGGCCTGACCACTCGCCCGTCATGTAGGTACAAATCATCATCTGGCCTGGCATCACCATTTCAAATACTTCGATCTTAATTTGATTTGAAAACATTCTGGTCTTTTAGTTTGTAGCCTGTAAATATTTCTCCGATTTACTTTCTATCTGAAATCTACAGTCAACACGGCTTTGTGAGGGGTAGGTCATGCCTTACAAACCTTATCGAGTTTTTTGAGGATGTGACTAGAAAAGTTGATGAGGGTCGAGCTGTGGATGTGGTGTATATGGACTTCAGTAAGGCATTTGATAAGGTTCCCCATGGTAGGCTCATTCAGAAGGTCAGGAGGAATGGGATACAGGGGAACTTAGCTGCTTGGATACAGAATTGGCTGGCCAACAGAAGACAGCGAGTGGTAGTAGAAGGAAAATATTCTGCCTGGAAGTCAGTGGTGAGTGGGGTTCCACAGGGCTCTGTCCTTGGGCCTCTACTGTTTGTAATTTTTATTAATGACTTGGATGAGGGGATTGAAGGATGGGTCAGCAAGTTTGCAGACGACACAAAGGTCGGAGGTGTCGTTGACAGTGTAGAGGGCTGTTGTAGGCTGCAGCGGGACATTGACAGGATGCAGAGATGGGCTGAGAGGTGGCAGATGGAGTTCAACCTGGATAAATGCGAGGTGATGCATTTTGGAAGGTCGAATTTGAAAGCTGAGTACAGGATTAAGGATAGGATTCTTGGCAGCGTGGAGGAACAGAGGGATTTTGGTGTGCAGATACATAGATCCCTTAAAATGGCCACCCAAGTGGACAGGGTTGTTAAGAAAGCATATGGTGTTTTGGCTTTCATTAACAGGGGGATTGAGTTTAAGAGTCGTGAGATCTTGTTGCAGCTCTATAAAACTTTGGTTAGACCGCACTTGGAATACTGCCAGAGATAATGGGAACTGCAGATGCTGGAGATTCCAAGATAATAAAATGTGAGGCTGGATGAACACAGCAGGCCAAGCAGCATCTCAGGAGCACAAAAGCTGACGTTTCGGGCCTAGACCCTTCATCAGAGAGCCCTCTGATGAAGGGTCTAGGCCCGAAACGTCAGCTTTTGTGCTCCTGAGATGCTGCTTGGCCTGCTGTGTTCATCCAGCCTCACATTTTATTATCTTGGAATACTGCGTCCAGTTCTGGGCGCCCTATTATAGGAAAGATGTGGATGCTTTGGAGAGGGTTCAGAGGAGGTTTACCAGGATGCTGCCTGGACTGGAGGGCTTATCTTATGAAGAGAGGTTGACTGAGCTCGGTCTCTTTTCATTGGAGAAAAGGAGGAGGAGAGGGGACCTAATTGAGGTGTACAAGATAATGAGAGGCATAGATAGAGTTGATAGCCAGAGACTATTTCCCAGGGCAGAAATGGCTAGCACGAGGGGTCATAGTTTTAAGCTGGTTGGTGGAAAGTATAGAGGGGATGTCAGAGGCAGGTTCTTTACGCAGAGAGTTGTGAGAGCATGGAATGCGTTGCCAGCAGCAGTTGTGGAAGCAAGGTCATTGGGGTCATTTAAGAGACTGCTGGACATGTATATGGTCACAGAAATTTGAGGGCGCATACATGAGGATCAATGGTCGGCACAACATTGTGGGCTGAAGGGCCTGTTCTGTGCTGTACTGTTCTATGTTCTATGTTCTATGTTCTACGTTCTACGAAAGCAACCGATAATAGATTCTTAAACCAGTAGCGATCACAAACCAATGAACCTGGTTCACCCTCTCGGTCCCTGATTCTGGCTTCAATTCACCCTGTCTCAAAAAAAATGCTTATGAACGATCAGGCAAAAAAAGCAAGCAAATGGCACCTCTTACACTCTGCACTGACTTACCGCATTGCCACCAACTTCCCCAAAATATATATTCACTTGGTGCATTTCACTCGAGATGTGATCTCTTCTTCCAGAACGTGCAAAGCATACTGATCCATAGCAATATACTCCCTTCAAAACCTCAGCTCTCAGCTTATTACTTTTGAGAACATTCTCAATGCTTTCTCCAAGTCCAAACACAACACATTTATTGGTTTTCCTCTATTAATTCTCCTCCCAAAACTTCCTCCAAAAACCCAAACAAATTAGCCAGACATAATTTCTCTTTCATCAGGCTATGCTGATTCTGTTTGATTAGATTATGATTTTCCAAATGTCCTGCTATTATTTTCTTCATAGTTGATTGCCACATATTTCCAACAATAGATGTTAGACTGGTTCGGTTGTAGTTATGTTCTTTTTGCCTCTCTCCTTTTTAAATAGGGACATCACATCAGCAATTTTCCAGCCCTCAGATGCTTCTCGAGAATCTGAACCTTTTTGGGAAATTACAGTCAATGCATATAACGACTCTGAAGCTCATTGTTTAGAATCTTAGAAAGTAAACCATCACGGCAAAGAGTCCAATCTGCTTTCACTCCATTAGATTGTCTACTGCTACTTCTCTCATGGTAGTGATGCTGTGGTAGTGATGTGTTTAATTCCTCCCTGTATTCTTTAGTAATAAGGGGATCCTTGAAGTATCTTCCACTGTAAAGGCTCCCCTTTTCTCATTGTCATTGTTCCTTGATTTAAAAATTAACCTGGCCATCTCAGCCGAGCATATAATTAATGGCATTACCTCTAAAACCTTCTCTGCTAAAGTGTTCAATAGATTGCTACAACCTGAAAGAAGTAATTCTTCCCCTAAATTAATCGGCAACCAATTTGAAAATGTGGCCTCTGGTCGTAAAATCTTTCACTATATTAAGGGAGTGCTGCACTGTCACTGGAGGCCCCAAACCCCACCTCTTCCTCCGGTACATTGATGACTGTATCGGCACCGCCTCTTGCTCTCCAGAGGAGCTCGAACAGTTCATCCACTTCACCAACACCTTCCACTCCAACCTTCAGTTCACCTGCGCCATCTCCAGCACATCGCTCACCTTCCTGGACCTCTCAGTCTCCATTTCAGGCAACCAGCTTGTAACTGATGTCCATTTCAAGCCCACCAACTCCCACAGCTACCTCGAATACACCTCCTCCCACCCACCATCCTGCAAAAATTCCATCCCCTATTCCCAATTCCTCCGCCTCCGCCGCTTCTGCTCCCATGATAAGACATTCCACTCCCGCACATCCCAGATGTCCAAGTTCTTCAAGGACCGCAACGTTCCCCCCACAGTGATCGAGAACGCCCTTGACCGCATCTCCCATATTTCCCGCAACACATCCCTCACACCCCGCCCCCGCCACAACCGCCCCAAGAGGATCCCCCTCGTTCTCACACACCACCCCACCAGCCTCCGGATACAACGCATCATCCTCTGACACTTCCGCCATCTACAATCCGACCCCACCACCCAAGACATTTTTCCATCCCCACCCCTGTCTGCTTTCCAGAGAGACCACTCTCTCCATGACTCCCTTGTTCGCTCCACACTGCCCTCCAACCCCACCACCTTCCCCTGCAACCGCAGGAAATGCTACACTTGCCCCCACACCACCTCCCTCACCCCTATCCCAGGCCCGAAAATGACATTCCACATTAAGCAGAGGTTCATCTGCACATCTGCCAAAGTGGTATACTGCATCCACTGTACCCGGTGTGGCTTCCTCTACATTGGGGAAACCAAGCGGAGGCTTGGGGACCGCTTTGCAGAACACCTCCGCTCAGTTCGCAACAAACAACTGCACCTCCCAGTCGCAAACTATTACCACTCCCCCTCCCATTCTTTACATGACATGTCCATCATGGGCCTCCTGCAGTGCCGCAATGATGCCACCCGAAGGTTGCAGGAACAGCAACTCATATTCCGCCTGGGAACCCTGCAGCATAATGGTATCAACGTGGACTTCACCAGTTTCAAAATCTCTCCCACCGCATCCCTAAACCAGCCCAATTCGTCCCCTTCCCCCACTGCACCACACAACCAGCCCAGCTCTTCCCCTTCACCCACTGCATCCCAAAACCAGTCCAACCTGTCTCTGCCTCCCTCACCTGTTCTTCCTCTCACCCATCCCTTCCTCCCACCCCTAGCCGCACCCCCATCTCCCTACTAACCTCATCCCACCTCCTTGACCTGTCCGTCTTCCCTGGACTGACCTATCCCCTCCCTACCTCCCCACCGAAACTCTCCTCTCCACCTATCTTCTTTTCTCTCCATCTTCGGTCCGCCTCCCCCTCTCTCCCTATTTATTCCAGAACCCTCACCCCATCCCCCTCTCTGATGAAGGGTCTAGGCCCGAAACGTCAGCTTTTGTGCTCCTGAGATGCTGCTTGGCCTGCTGTGTTCATCCAGCCTCACATTTTGTCATCTTGGATTCTCCAGCATCTGCAGTTCCCATTATCTATGGTGATTCTGTTTGATTAGATTCTGATTTTCCAAATGTCCTGCTATTATTTTCTTCATAGTTGATTGCCACATATTTCCAACAATAGATGTTAGGTTGTTTCGATTGTAGTTATCTTCTTTTTGCCTCTCTCCTTTTTAAACAGGGATGTCACATTGGCAGTTTTCCAGCCCTCAGATGCTTCTCCAGAATCTAAACCTTTTTGGGAAATTACAATCAATGCATACACCGACTCTGAAGCTCATTGTTGAGAATCTTAGAAAGTAAACCATCACGGCAAAGAGTCTAATCTGCTTTCACTCCATTAGATTGTCTACTGCTACTTCTCTCATGGTAGTGATGGCGTTGTAGTGACGGGCTTAATTCCTCCCTGTATTCTTTCGTAATAAGGGGATCCTTGAAGTATCTTCCACTGTAAAGACTGCCCTTTTCTCATTATCACTGATAATGGGAACTGCAGATGCTGGAGAATCCAAGATAACCAAGTGTGAAGCTGGATGAACAGAGCAGGCCAAGTAGCATCTCAGGAGCACAAAAGCTGACGTTTCAGGCCGAGACCCTTTTCTCATTATCATTGTTTCTTGATTTAAAAATTAACCTGGCCGTTACAGCCTAGCATATGATTAAGGGCATTACCTCTAAAATCTTCTTGGCTCAAGTGTTCAATAAATTGCTACAACCTGAAAGAAGTAATTCTTCCCTGAATTAATGGGCAACCAATTTGAAAATGTGGCCTCTGATCGTAAAATGTTTCACAAATGGGAGTAATCTCTACGGATATACACTATCAAGCCTCTTCAGAATCTTACCTGTTGAAAAAATAAGATTTTTTTCAATCTTATAAACTCCAATGAATGTAGTCCCACCCTGCCCAACTTTCATAAGCATAGCAATCCCCTACGCCATTTCCGAAATCAACCCAGTCAACATGAGGTGTACGGCCTCCGCAGCACTCGCTCTGTGGCCGTACATGACTTGTAAGTTACCATCCTGCTGCTACTTCTCGACTTCTATTTGTGATGCAGTCCTCTGTCCATCCTAACATACTACTCTGGAACACATGGGCTCTTTTCTTTTGAGACACCTTATCAGCTGTACCTTATCAAATGCTTTGTTGAAATCTCAATGTACTACATCAACTGGTGGTCCTTCATCAGTAATGTTTGTTTCCTTCTCAAAGCACTGTAGCAAGTTTGTCAAGTATTACTTCTCCTTTATGAAAGGATGTTAACTCTGTAGGATGTTATAGCACACTCAGTACCGTGTTATTTCATCTTTCATTGCAGGCATGAACATCTACCCAGGTTGACCTAAACTGGCAATACTGGCTTACTATTTTGTCGAAGTATCTTTGTAATAATGGTGTTATGTTCACAATCTTTCAATCCTCTGAGAATTTTCCACAATCTAAGGATTCTTGGAACATTATCATCAGTGCCTCCATTGTATCTGTAGCTGCATTGTTCAACATGAGAGGATACAACTCATCACACCCCCTGGATATTTTCTCTCCTGATTGGAGTCATGTTTGGAATTCTGTGCAGTGACATTCACTTTTAACAGTTTGCTAAATACTACCAGGAACAGAAATTGTGATCCAGGTGCAACTAAACTAAAGCTTTCAGCACGGAAGAAAGTCTTTCAATTCATTATGAACCTAATAACTCCTGAAAAGGGCAATACAATTTGCCTCAGTCCATAAAGTTCTTTCTCGAACATGCTGAGATGTATTATCTGTGTTTCTTCAAATTTACCACAGATTCTGTTTCAATCACCCTTTCAGCAATACGCATGACAACAATTTGGCATTCTTCGTCCCCCTGTAGCTTCCGTTGCACATGTGCATTGTTAGCTGATTATTTGTTTGTGTGCCTGCTTTATTGCTCAAATGGGTCAAGGTAAGTTGGTGTTCTTTTGTCATCAAAACTATTGCCTCCTCACTCTCCTCTTCCTTGTTTTATCCCTCTGCTGGAATATTTAATTTGTCGACATATCTGAAATATGTTGTTGAATGGTGATAATAAACTCATATTCCACTTGGGAACCCTGCAGCCCAATGGCATCAATGCGGACTTCACCAGCTTCAAAATCTCCCCTTCCCCCAACGCATCCCAAAACCAGCCCAGTTCGTCCCCTCCCCCCACTGCACCACACAACCAGCCCAGCTCTTCCCCTCCACGCACTGCATCCTAAAACCAGTCCAACCTGTCTCTGCCTCCCTAACCTGTTTATCCTCTCACCCATCCCTTCCTCCCACCCCAAGCCGCACCTCCATCTACTACCTACTAACCTCATCCCACCTCCTTGACCTGTCCGTCTTCCCTGGACTGACCTATCCCCTCCCTACCTCCCCACCTATACTCTCCTCTCCACCTATCTTCTTTTCTCTCCATCTTCGGTCCGCCTCTCCCTCTCTCCCTATTTATTCCAGAACCCTCACCCCATCCCCCTCTCTGATGAAGGGTCTAGGCCCGAAACGTCAGCTTTTGTGCTCCTGAGATGCTGCTTGGCCTGCTGTGTTCATCCACCCTCACATTTCACTATGTTAGAACATAGAACATAGAACATAGAACAGTACAGCACAGAACAGGCCCTTCAGCCCACAATGTTGTGCCGACCATTGATCCTCATGTATGCACCCTCAAATTTCTGTGACCATATACATGTCCAGCAGTCTCTTAAATGACCCCAATGACCTTGCTTCCACAACTGCTGCTGGCAACGCATTCCATGCTCTCACAACTCTCTGCGTAAAGAACCTGCCTCTGACATCCCCTCTATACTTTCCACCAACCAGCTTAAAACTATGACCCCTCGTGCTAGCCATGTTGTTGAATGGATTGGGTTTTGTGCCATTTCATCCCCCATAGACCATCTACCAAGACTGTTGCTTGTTCTAACAGTTATTAACTTGCAGAGTGGAAAATGCAGTTTGAAAGAAATGGAACGTTATTGATGAAGAAGTTGATGCATAAATTGCTGTGATCTTCCAAACAACAAACTCACCTTCAATTCTTTCTCAGTCAGAGCATTATGCCGGCGCAAATGAATCGTGTTCTCAATGGGACTTCCAAAAACATGGAATTGAATTTGCATATTGATTTCTTCTTCCCTCTTCAGAAATGCAATGTCGCATCGTGATGAAACTTCCAAGGCAATGATTGTGTCCTTCAAAGAAGGGAAAAGTGACTTTTAGATTCATGGAAATATTTCAGTACTTCCATATACATGAAAGGCAAACATTCTCCCTGCATGCTGACCCAACTCCACAAGACTAGGGCATGACCCAGTCTCATTTTATCGTATCTTTCTGATTTTACGTGCCACGGGATCATCATTGCAGTGTAACAGAAATGTTGATCATGGAAATTTATCACCGTTTTCATAAATAATGGCAAATTTTCAACACCTTGCAAGTCTATGCAGGCTCAATCTTGCCTGCTGCACAAAGATATTCTTACACTGCTTTCAATGTTAGGGCTCAAACAAAACACAATCATTACACAAATGCATCAACACACTACTTTCAATAGGATCTGGCGCAGGCTTGGGGGGCCCAAGGGCCTGTTCCTGTGCTGTAATTTTCTTTGTTCTTTGACAGGATAAAAAGGAAAAGGGAGGTGTATAACAGTCATCAAGGGAACAAGAGTCCCTGTAGACGCACAAACGTCAACCAGGCCAACATCCCCAGCACTGAGGCACTGACCATCCTCGATCAGCTACAATGGGCTGGACACTTCATCTGTATGACTGACACGAGACTCTCCGCATGTTCTCATCCCAGCTTCAAAACAGCAGGCGAGACCCAGATGTGCAGAGGAAGCACTCGGTGATAAACTCAAGGCCTCAATGGTGAAGTGCAACATTCCTGCAGACACCTGGGAGTCGCCAGCCTAAGACGGTCCAAAGCCTGAAGAGCACCTGGGAAGGCATCAAACACCTCGAGGCTTGCCTTTGGAAGCAGTGGGAGCCATGCAGCCACACCAACACCTCCCTCACCCCTTCCCACGACTGCCTTCTGCCCCGAGTGCAACAGAGCCTACGGTAGCTGCATCGGTCTGTACAGCCGCCGATCAATTCAGCCTGAGAGTGGGAGAGTGTCAGAGTGTCATCCATATCTGCGAGAAAGCACCATGATCATGATGTATAGTGTGCAGGGGCATCTCGTCATAGCAATTCAGAGAACAAATACAGGGCAACAGAACACTGGTGACCAAGATTAGGATGAGGGAGAATCTCAAAATCTTCTACAAGTGTCTCAGAGGGAAAGAGAAAACCCAGGGAAAACCAAGTCTCATTAGGGATGAAGAGGCAAATCAATGGTTTGAACTGGAGAGCAATTGTCAGGTGTTAAATGAGAACTTCACATCAGCTTTTACATGTGAGAAGGAGCACACAATTCCCGAGCAGAATTAACAGAGACTGGGGAGATGTTAGGTGTTTTGGTGAATTTAAAATTGGACAAATCCCAGGTTTGGATGAGGTGTATGCCAAGATGCCCAGGGAGATGAGAGAAAAAATTCCACTCGCCCTCATACAGAGCTTTCACAAGTACCAAGGGACTGGAGAACAGGTAACATAGTTCCACTTATCAAAATGCGTGACAAACATAAAGCAGAGTATTACAGACCGGTGAGTATCACATCAGTAGATCGGAAAATATTGGAGATATTCTGAACGGCAGACTTAATTTTCTTTGAAAGAAGCAGGGTTTGATCAGCGACGGTCAGCATAGCTTTGTCAGACGGAGGTCATGCCTCACAAACCTAGATGATCCTTTCAAAGAGGTGACGGAGTGTGCAGAAGGGAGTTGATGTGGTGAAAATAGATTTCAGCAAAGACTTGGACAGGGTCCCAAATGGGAGCGTGGCAAAGAAGGTAAAGCTCATGGGGTCCAGGAAAATACAGCAAGTTGAATCCACAGTTACAGATTGGTCAAATGGGCAGGTCAGTGGTAGATGGAATGTTAACCCTGATCAGTCAGGTAATGCAATTTGGACAAACGAACAAGGCAAGGAATCATTCAAAGAAATGCCAAGACACGAGGAAGGTCAGAGGAATGGTGTGATCTTGGGGTACTCGTCCACAGATTCCTGAACATGGAATGGCAGCTTAAAAGGACAGTTCAGAAAGCATATGGCTCAAGAGCTGTACAGGACTTTGGTTAGGCCCCAACTGAAGTGCTCAGTGCAGTTCTTGTCTCTCCATTATAGAAAGGAGGTGTTTGCATTTGAGCATGTGTGGAGGACATTCATCAGGATGTTCTGAGGGGGTGAAGCATTTTAACTCTTGGGAGAGTCTGGATAAGTTTGTGTTAGTAATAACTGCCAATGGTGGAGTCTGAGATCACACAGTGTGGAGCTGGAGGAACACTGCAGGCCAGGCAGCATCACTGTTGCCGATCTCTGATTAAGGGTCTAGGCCTGAAACATCAGCTTTTGCGCTCCTGAGATGCTGCTTGGCCTGTTGTGTTCAGCCAGCTCCACACTATGTTCTCTTGGATTCTCCAGCATCTGCAGTTTCCATTGTCTCTAGCATCACTGTTTTATCTGGATAAGGTTGGATTGTTTTCTTTCGAGTAGAGAAGGTTGAAGGAGGTCCTGAAAAAATTGTTTGGATTATTATGGGTATAGGCGAGGTAAAAAGAAGGTCCATAATGGGGTCGGTGGCGGGGGGCGGTGGTGGTAGAGGAAGAGATACGTACATTTAAGCTAAAAGCTCAGAAGGAATTTCAGGTAAGAAAAGACACCCAGAAGGTGCTGGGTGTTTGGAATTCATTGTCTGGGACTTTAGTTGAGGTGGTGGATAATCTTTTCACATTAAAGAAAAAGGGTTGGTACAGCACTTAAAATGAAATAACATTCAAGGCAATTGGCCTATTGCTGGATCATGAGGCGAATGTCAACTTAGTGTGGCTTCAGTGGTTACAGACACAATGGAATGAAGTGCTTGTTCAATTCTGTAGAATTCTCTGATTCTGGAGCAGGGGACAGTGAGTGGACAGCACGGGACAGTTCACCTATCTTCTCCTTTATCCATCTTCTATCTGCCTCCTGACTTCTCCCTATTTTTTACAGAATCCCCTTCTCCCCCGGTTTTCAAGAAGGGTCTCAATCTGAAACGTCAGCTTTCTTCCTTCTCTGATGCTGCTCGGCCCGCTGTGTTCATCCAGTTCCACACCTTGTTCTCTCAGATTCTCCTCCTACCTCTGAGGAAACTTCCTTGTTTTTGCACCGAAACTGTGGTGAGAATGTGGAATGCACCGACTGTGTGGGTGGTAGAGTCAGAAACCGTGATAACATTTAACAAGTCTGTGATTGGGCATTTGTGATGCCAAGGCATACAAGGCTCTGGGTCAAGTGCTGGGAAATGTGATGAGAATAGTTCGGGACTTGCATCTTGTGAGGGCACATACAATTTGCTGAAGGGTCTGTCCCATTGCCATAGCACTCTATTATGCTGTCCCTCAATGATGCTATGACAACTAAGTGAAGGTTTACAGAAACAGGTACTTTTCAAGGACAATGCCAAAAGGAAAACTGATGCACAGACAAAGTGCACGTAAGAATTTAACCAAGGATTAACACCACTGAAGAACTGGAATTTGTGCCAATGCACCCAACCTGCAGATGAAAATGCAGTGTCCAGTTTGATTGCAAACTGCAACAACCACCAGTTAGTAACATGATCAATGGAAATATCTGAATGCCTGTTCTTGTGATCTCAAGCATTTACCTGCATCGAGTGAAATCCACCACCATAGTTCTGTTGCATCGTTAGCCGCCTCGCAATCCATGTTGCGTAGTCAACATCATTCCTTGACAATGCTTGAAGCAAGGCATAAGCAGTGGTTTCCACAGTCATCGCAGAAGCCTGTGCTGCTTCAATTGGATACGGCTTCTCGTCCTCCAACAATGGAGGCTTTCCAGTTACCAACATCACAATCTGTCATTTGACAATGGGATTAGCTGAGAATAAAGTTGACATCATATAGATTTTTGTTTGCATTTCAACAACACAACAATGGTTTTGCTGGTCAAGATCCAGCATTATCTCACCACTGATGTCGATAACATTCTCCATACTTCCCGCTCAGTGATGGGTCCTTTTGTTTGGGAAAAATAGGCACCTTCGAATGCAAATGAATCAAGATGAGCTTTAGTTTCTCATCAGGCTACATGGCAGTTATTACAAGATGTTATGAACAAAAGGTGTAGGAGCAGATGAAACCATTCATAGCATCAGTCTGGATGATCTTCTTGCCCTCATCCTGAGGAGGCATCACAGATCTTAACTTACACGCAATTCAAATTATTTCACGCAATGACAAGACTGAATGTTCTGGATACTGCAAATGCCATGGCACCTGGCAGTATCCCACAAACTGTATTGGAACAATGTGCCCCAAGGTCACCACACCAACAGTAAATGTTTTCCAGTCCATTTTTAAACACTCGCGACACTCACATTTCAGAGAAAGATGACCTATCACGCAATCGGCAGACAAATTGTCCTGACCAATTATGACCTCAATGTATTCTCAAGCATCAGCAAAGTAATGCAACATCTGGATGACAGTGCTGTCAAACAGCTGCACACGAAGGTTCAGTTCACTTTTCATCATGCCACACTTCTCGTAACCTCGTTCAGGATTTACCACAAATATGATCAGAGATCCTGAGCTTGAAAAGGAAGGAAAGTGCAAACTGTCATTTCCACCAAGGCAAGTTCTGATTGAATGTGGTGTGAAGCAGAGGAATAGAAAATTGAGTCAGTGGCATTCACGGGATATCTGCACTGGCTGAAGTCATGTCTTCATTTGAGCCAAAGTGCAGACATGAATGTTCATTGAATATTGTCCAGGTGTCCAGCAGAATTCATGACTTTTCCAACAGTGAAGTCAACGATGAGAAAAAACAGTGAGACTTGGACAACGATCAGGCTTGGCCTGATAAAGGATAAGTAACATTTGCACCATACAAGTGCGAAGCAGCAATCAGCTCCAACCAGAGAGAATATGACCATATCACAAAATTCCATGTCCTTACCCTAACTGGGTCAGTTATATAATCAGCAGTAGCCAGGTCCGTGGCACAAACCGCCCTGCTGTGGAAGAGGGTCAGGCAAATCCAAGTGAGTGATCGTGGTTGGAGACTCATTCGTTGGGGGCAGAGTTTCTGTAGCCACATTTGAGACACCAGGGCTGTGTGTTGCTTCCCTGGTACCAAGGTCAAGGACATCTCTGAGTGGCTGCAACAAATGAATGCATTGGTTAAGGAGCTGGTACTGGGCTAGGCTTTCAGGTTCATGGATAATTGCGACTGCTTCCTGGGCAAGGGGTGACGTGTGTAAGAGGGATGGCTTGCACCTAAACTGAACGGGAACAAATACCCTCACAGGGAGGTTTGCAAGTGCTACTTGGGAGGATTTAAAGACTGGCAGGCAGCTGGGAACCAGAGCAGCAGGTCAGCAAGTAGATGAATTGATGGCAGGTCCATGTTAGGGCCAATAAATCAGAAAAGAATGGCAGTCAGAGACAGGTACATGAACATGATGGCACGAACAAGCTGAAGTATGTTTATTTCACTGCAAGGAGTATGACAGGTAAGGCAGATGAGCATAGAGCCTGGATCAGTACATGGGTCTCTGATGTTGAGGCTATTACAGGGGCTTGGTTGAGACAGAGACAGGACTGGCTGCTCAATGTTCCAGGGTTTCATTGTTTTAGACAAGATAGAGGGGAAGATAAAAGAAGGAGGTGCACTCCTAACCTGTGGGAAATGTTAAATCTGCACCTGGAGAGGACATTCTGGAGGGCTTGCCCACTGAGGTAATAGAGGTAGCGTTCAAAAATAAGATAGACACAATCACTCTGATCAGATTAAACTAATAGCCTGCTCCCCTGTTGCCACTGACACACTGAGGAACAAATATGTAGGCAGCTTTTGAAACGATGCAATAAGTCAGAGTTGTCACAGTCAGTGAATTTAACCTCCCCGGTATTGACTGGGACTCCCTTACAACAAGAGTTTAAACGAGGCTGAATGAACACAGCAGGCCAAGCAGCATCTCAGGAGCACAAAAGCTGACGTTTCGGGCCGAGACCCTTCATCAGCGAGGGGGATGGGGTGAGGGAACTGGAATAAATAGGGAGAGAGAGGGAGGCGGACCGAAGATGGAGAGTAAAGAAGATAGGTGGAGAGAGCATAGGTGGGGAGGTAGGGAGGGGATAGGTCAGTCCAGGGAAGACGGACAGGTCAAGGAGGTGGGATGAGGTGAGTAGGTAGATGGGGGTGCGGCTTGGGGTGGGAGGAAGGGATGGGTGAGAGGAAGAACCGGTTAGGGAGGCAGAGACAGGTTGGACTGGTTTTGGGATGCAGTGGGTTGGGGGGGAAGAGCTGGGCTGGTTGTGTGGTGCAGTGGGGGGAGGGGACGAACTGGGCTGGTTTAGGGATGCAGTAGGGGAAGGGGAGATTTTGAAACTGGTGAAGTCCACATTGGTACCATTAGGCTGCAGAGTTCCCAGGCGGAATATGAGTTGCTGTTCCTGCAACCTTCGGGTGGCATCATTGTGGCACTGCAGGAGGCCCATGATGGACATGTCATCTAGAGAATGGGAGGGGGAGTGGAAATGGTTTGCGACTGGGAGGTGCAGTTGTTTGTTGCAAACTGAGCGGAGGTGTTCTGCAAAGCGGTCTCCAAGCCTCCGCTTGGTTTCCCCAATGTAGAGGAAGCCACACCGGGTACAGTGGATGCAGTATACCACATTGGCAGATGTGCAGGTGAACCTCTGCTTAATGTGGAATGTCATCTTGGGGCCTGGGATAGGGGTGAGGGAGGAGGTGTGGGGGCAAGTGTCGCATTTCCTGCAGTTGCAGGGGAAGGTGCCGGGTGTGGTGGGGTTGGAGGGCAGTGTGGAGCGAACAAGGGAGTCACGGAGAGAGTGGTCTCTCCGGAAAGCAGACAGGGGTGGGGATGGAAAAATGTCTTGGGTGGTGGGGTCGGATTGTAAATGGCGAAAGTGGCGGAGGATGATGCGTTGTATCCGGAGGTTGGGAGGGTGGTGTGTGAGAACGTGGGGGATCCTCTTGGGGCGGTTGTGGCGGGCGCGGGGTGTGAGGGATGTGTTGCGGGAAATACGGGAGACGCGGTCAAGGGCGTTCTCGATCACTGTGGGGGGAAAGTTGCGGTCCTTGAAGAACTTGGACATCTGGGATGTGCGGGAGTGGAATGTCTTATCGTGGGAGCAGATGCGGCGGAGGCGGAGGAATTGAGAATAGGGAATGGAATTTTTGCAGGAGGGTGGGTGGGAGGAGGTGTATTCTAGGTAGCTGTGGGAGTCGGTGGGCTTGAAACGGACATCAGTAACAAGCTGGTTGCCTGAGATGGAGACTGAGAGGTCCAGGAAGGTGAGGGATGTGCTGGAGATGGCCCAGGTGAACTGAAGGTTGGGGTGGAAGGTGTTGGTGAAGTGGATGAACTGTTCGAGCTCCTCTGGGGAGCAAGAGGCGGCGCCGATACAGTCATCAATGTACCGGAGGAAGAGGTGGGGTTTGGGGCCTGTGCAGGTACTTTCGCCATTTACAATCCGACCCCACCACCTTGTCTTGACATTTTTCCATCCCCACCCCTGCCTGCTTTCCGGAGAGACCACTCTCTCCGTGACTCCCTTGTTCGCTCCACTCTGCTCTCCAACCCCACCACACCCGGCACCTTCCCCTGCAACCGCAGGAAATGCTACACTTGCCCCCACACCACCTCCCTCACCCCTATCCCAGGCCCCAAGATGACATTCCACATTAAGCAGAGGTTCACCTGCACATCTGCCAATGTGGTATACCGCATCCACTGTACCCGGTGTGGCTTCCTCTACATTGGGGAAACCAAGCGGAGACTTGGAGACCGCTTTGCAGAGCACCTCCGCTCAGTTCGCAACAAACAACTGCACCTCCCAGTCGCAAACCATTTCCACTCCCCCTCCCATTCTCTAGATGACCTGTCCATCATGGGCCTCCTGCACTGCCACAATGATGCCACCCGAAGGTTGCAGGAACAGCAACTCATATTCCGCCTGGGAACCCTGCAGCCTAATGGTATCAATGTGGACTTCACCAGTTTCAAAATCTCCCCTTCCCCTACTGCATCCCTAAACCAGCCCAGTTCGTCCCCTCCCCCCACTGCACCACACAACCAGCCCAGCTCTTCCCCCCAACCCACTGCATCCCAAAACCAGTCCAACCTGTCTCTGCCTCCCGAACCGGTTCTTCCTCTCACCCATCCCTTCCTCCCAACCCTAGCCGCGCCCCCATCTACCGACTAACCTCATCCCACCTCCTTGACCTGTCCGTCTTCCCTGGACTGACCTATCCCCTCCCTACCTCCCCACCTAAACTCTCTCCACCTATCTTCTTTACTCTCCATCTTCGGTCCGCCTCCCCCTCTCTCCCTATTTATTCCAGTTCCCTCTCCCCATCCCCCTCTCTGATGAAGTGTCTAGGCCCGAAACGTCAGCTTTTGTGCTCCTGAGATGCTGCTTGGCCTGCTGTGTTCATCCAGCCTCACATTTTATTATCTCGGAATTCTCCAGCATCTGCAGTTCCCATTATCTTTAAATGAGGCTGAATTTGTTAAGTCTATCCAAGAGAGTTTCTTGACACAATACATGGATAGAAGATGGGCCATACTGGTCTTTGTCCTGGTCAGGTAACTGGTGAGAAGGGTGGGAAAGCATGTTGGAAATAGTGATCACAACTCCTTCAATTTTAAGATTGCTATGAAGAAGGAGAAGTCAGGACCTTGGGGGAGAGTAAATTATATCAATTTTAGGTAGGAGCTGGGGAGTGTTAATTGGGAGGAGCTGTCACATTTGCCATATGGGAATTGTTTGAAGGCCTGCTTATGAGTTTAGGATCAGAAAGGAGGAAGGACAAGGATGGCAAGGTAAAGACCCTTGGATAATTGGGGAGGTTGTGAAGTTAGTCAAAAGGGAAAATCAAAAATACGTCAGGTTCAGGAAGCTAAAATAGAACAGGGCTGACATAAAGAAAGCAGAAAAAGAAAGGGCGATGAAATGGAGGCAAGGAGGGTTAAAGGAAATCCCAAGGCATTCTAAGAGGATAAACAGGGAGAAAGTAGGACCATTCAGGATAAAGGAGGGAACTTGTGTACGGAAGCAGAGGATGTGGGCAAAATCCTAAATGAGTACTCTGCATCACTATTCACTCAGGCGAAGGGTGTGGAGGATAGTGGGATTTGTGTGGAGCATGCTCATATGATAACAGCATTTTGAGATCAAGAAAATGCATTAAGGTGGATAAGTCCTCAGGACCCAATGGTATCTACTCAAGGGTTTTTGAGCGAGGTGAGAGAGGAGATTGTCAGGGCATTCAGCAATATCTTTGTATCCTTGGTCGCCACTGGAGGGGTACTGGAGGACGAGCAAGTTGCTAAATGTTCTTCTTCTGTTCAAGAAGGAAAATAGGGTCAATCCAGGAAACTAGAGACTAGTGAGTCTCTCATCGTTCATTGGGAAGCTATTGGACAGAATTCTTAGGGATTGTATTTATCTGTATTTGGAACAGCATGGCCCAATTAGGGACAGTCAGCATGGCTTTGTGCAGGGCAGGTCATGTCTTACTAACTTGATCGAATTTTTTCAGGAGGTAACTAATGTGATCATTGAAGGTAGAGTAGTGGATATTGTCGACAGGGATTTTAGCAAGGCTTTCAAGGTGCCTCACGGTAGGATCATCCAGAAGATTAAGATCCATGGGGTCTGTGGTCACTCAACTGCTTGGATTCACAACTGGCTTGCCCAGAGAAGACAGAGGGTGGTGGTGGAAAGGTGCTTTTCAGGCTGCACATCCAGGACTATTCTGTTCTGCAGGGATCTGTACTGGGACCTCTGCTGTTGTGGTATATATAAAATGACCGAGGTGAAAATATAGATGGATGGGTTCGTAAGTTTGTAGGCGATAGAATGATTGGTAGAGCGGTAGTTAGGGTAGAAAGTCATAAAAGGATACAGAAGGATACAGATCAGTTGCAGAAATGTCAAGTGAATTTTAATCCGTTAAGTGTCAAGTGCTCCACTTTGGGAAATTAAATGTTAAGGAAAAATATACAGTTAATGGCAGGACCCTGAACAGCATTTGTGTATACAGGGATCTTGGGATTCAGTTCATCGCTCCCCCAAAGGGGCCACACAAGTTGATAGAGTGGTAAAGAAGACGCATGGCATGCTTGCCTTTATTAGTTGGGGAATCGAGCACAAGAATCAGGATGTCATGTTCCAGCTTTAGAAGACGTTGGTTAGGCCTTAAGTATTGCACTCTTAAGAATCGTATCCAATTCTGGTCGTCATGTTACAGGAAGGATGTGGAGGTTTTGAATAGCGTGCAAAAGAGGTTACCTGGATTTGAGGGCTTGAGCTAGAAAGAGGAGGCTGGAAAGACTCAGACTATTTTCTCTGCAGACGTTGAGGGAAGACTTGATAGAGGTTTACAAATTTATGACATGCATAGACAGATTCTGACTGTAACCCTTCTCCCAGATTTGAAATGTCTAAAACTGGGGGCATGTATTTAAGGTGAGAGGGGGAAAGTTCAAAGGAGATGTCAGAGACAATTCTTTTATACAGAGAGTGGTCGGAGTCTGAAAAGCACTGCCGGGGTGGCTGTGGAAGCAGATACAATAGGGCCGTTTAAGACACTTTGATATAAGTACATGAATATACAAGCAATGTAGGGATATGAATCAAGGACATTCGGAAGGCTTTAGCTAAATTTGGCACCATGTTCGGCACAACATTGCACGCCAAAGGGCCTGTTCCTCTGCTGAAGTGTTCTCGGATCTATGTTAATCAATGCGACTGGAACCGTAGATCAGAGACAATAGATTCTACGGCAAGTAACTCACTTTGGACTTCTCAACATCTGTCCACTGCCGATAAACTCCAAATCCGGGTGTCAATGAAATACTCTTCACTCAGCTCAACGAGTGCGACTCCGACAACACTATCGATAAACGACAGCAGTGCAGTCAAAACATCCCATTGATTGATCCCCCTTCTTATGTCAGGATATAGGAAAACAAGTAGGCCATTCAACCCTTCAAACACTTTCTACCATCCAATGAGATTATAACTTAATTGTGGCCTACCTCCATATTGCCTTTGGTCCATATCCCTCAAAACTTTTTTTCCTTTTGGTTGAACTGAAAATTTACAATTAACAATGGATCTAGAGTTAACTGTTGTTTGAGATGGGGAGTTACAACGAGACAATGCACCAATTCATCAAACTCCTTCCACAGTACCTGATAATTGTGTGATCCCTACCACCCAAAAATATTTAAACAGCAGCTCCAGAATCTGCATGTTCCCTGTCAAAATCAGCAGAATCCTGATCTGGAACTGTATGACTGTTACTTCATTTCCACTGAGTAAAAGCAATTCATCTCCTGTCCTCAGTATTTCATTAATATATTCATACCACGTGCATTGCAGCTATTCAACAGGCCAATTCTCCACAACCTTCTTAACAGCAATTCTGGATGGATAGCAAATGCAGCCCAAGAAAGCAACATCAATGACATGCTCGTGAATTTTAAAAATTATATTGACAATATTTATGGATTATAACAAATCCCAGACTTCATGACGTCTCAAATCCGTTCTCCCCCTCTCCCCACTGCTTTGATGTGCATTCATGATTGTGATTTACAAAGAACAGCAACTAATTTGAAACAATTAACTAGCAAAAATAGAACAGAAATGTAGTTCTGTGCAAAACCAATGCGAAACAGATAGGAGCAGATAGCGAAGGGGACTGTTGGAGAATGCAGAATATAGACAGATTGGAGAGTTAGGTGGAGAAATGGCAGATGGAGTTCAATCCGGGCAAATGCAAGGTGATACATTTTGGAAAATCCAATTCAAGAGCGAACTGTACGGTGAATGGAAAAGGCCTGGGGAAAATTGATGCACAGAGAGATCTGGGTGTTCAGGTCCATTGCACCCAGACGGTGGCAATGCAGGTCAATAGAGTGGTCAAGAAGGCATACGGCATGCTTTCATTCATCAGACAGGGTATCAAGTACAAGATTTGGCACGTCATGTTGCAGTTTTATAGGACTTTGGTTCACATTTGGAATACGGCGTACAGTTCTGGTCGCCACATTACCAATAGGATGTGAATGCTTTGGAGATGGTGCAGAGGAGGTTCACCAGGATGTTACCTGGTATGGAGGGCACTCGCTATGAAGAGAGGTTGAGTAGATTGGGATTATTTACATGAGAAAGATGGAGATTGAAGGGGGGGACCTGATTGATGTCGACAAAATCATGAGAGGTATAGACAGGGTGGATAGCAAGAAGCTTTCTATCCCAGAGTGGGGGGACTCAATTACTGGTCGTCACAATTTCAAGGTGAGAGGGGAAAAGTTCAAGGCATACGCGTGGAAAGTTCTTTATGCAGAGAGTCGTGGGTGCCTGAAACGCATTGCCAACGCAGGCGGTAGAGGCAGGCACAAGAGCGTCATTTAAGATGTATCTAGACAGAAACATGAATGGGCAGGGAGCAAAGCGAACAGATCCTTGGAAAATAGGCGACAGGTTTACATAAAGGATCTGGAACGGCGCAAGCTTGGAGGGCCAAAGGGCCTGTTCCTGTGCTGTAATTTTCTTTGTTCTTTTCCTCTTTGAAACAGTTTGAAGGCTGGCTATCAGCTAGACAACAGCAGCGATCCCTGAGATTCGTCATTCGAAACAGGAAGGAGTTTCCAACATCAATTGGAGAGACAGCATACTTGAAGATTCAAGTCACTATTTCATCTACAACTTTCCACTCACACCGGTGAAATGCCCTTTCAGAACTACAGTGCACGTTAGTCCAGAACATGCTGCACTCAAGCCACTTCCATTTTTCCACTTCCTGAACTACAATTTGATCCCTTCATTTCCTAGTTTGTATGCTTTTATGTTTTTCTAGTCTTGAAGATTTCTACAGTACAAATTTATAGTTGCCCTGTTATAGGAAGGATATTTTTAAGCAAGAGTGGGCACAGAAGAAATTTACCAGATTGTTGCTGAGCATGGAAGGTTTCAGTGATAAAGGAAGGTTGGGTCAGCTGGAACTTTTTTCACTGGAGCAAAGGGGGATGAAAGGTGACCTGATCGAGGTTTATAAATAGGACACGGTTGGAGGGATATGGGCCAGGAAGAGGCAGTTGGGACTAGTTTAGTTTGGGATTATGTTGGACCCAAGGGCTCATTTCCACGCTGTACGACCATGACTCTATAAAATAGGCTGACAAGGTCAAGTAACACATACCGTACCAAAACGAGCAAAAAAAAGCACAGCATCCCCTTCAAATTACATCTCACCACAGGACAAGTTAAGGCCAGGCTACTACATAGAACAAACATCAACACTGCATCTCAAACCTCCACTGGAATTGAATAGTTTTGCATTTATCTTGATAAGTCAAACCACATTCTGTTCTCCAACCCTCTGGTGCTTCCCTTGTGAGAGGAAATGAAAAACTGGTCAGGGCCACTGAGATTTTCTTTGAGGTAACAAGGTGTACAGCTGGACGAAAACAGCCGGCCAAGCAGCATCTGAGCAACAGGAAGGCTGACGTTTCAGGCCTAGACACTTCTTCAGAAATGGGGGAGGGAGAGGGGGGTTCTGAAAAATAGGGAGAGAGCGGGAGGCAGATAGAAGTTGGATAAAGGAAAAGATAGGTGGACAGGAGACAGACAGGTCAAAGAGGCAGGGATGGAGTGCAGGTGGAAAGCAGACAGGTCAGTTCAGATAGGACGAACAGGTCAAGGCGGTGGGAAGAGGTTAGTAGGTAGGAGGTGGGGGTGGGGCTTGAGGTGGCAGGATGGAATAGGTGGGTTGGTTTTGGGTTGCAGGAGCAGGAGGGGAGATTTTGAAGCTTGTGAAGTCCACATTGATACCACTGAGCTGTGGGGTTCCCAAGCGGAATATGAGGCGCTGCTCCTGCAATCTTCAGGTGGCACTGCAGGAGACCCAGGATGGACATGTAATCTGAGGATTGGGAGGGAGAGTTGAAACGGTTGGCGACTGGTAGGTGCAGTTCTTTCATGCATCGGTGACTTGCAAAGGTCCCCAAGCCTCCGCTTGGTTTCCCTGATGTAGAGGGGGCCACAATGGGAACAGCGAATACAGTATATCACATTAGCAGATGTGCAGGTGAACATCTGCTTGATGTGGAATTTCTTCTTGGGGCCTGGGATGGGGGTGAGGGGGGAGGTATCGAGACAGGTGAAGCACTTCCTGCAGTTGCAGGAAAAAGTGCCGCGTGTACGGGGTGCTGGAGGGGAGTGTGGGGCGCATAAGGGAGTCACGTAAGGGTGGGGAGGGAAAAAATGTCTTTGGTGGTGGGGTCAGAGTGCAGATAGCAGAAGTGTCGGCGATGATGCATTGAATCCGAAGGTTAGTGGGGTGGTACGTGAGGGCGAGAAGGACTCTGTTTTGGTTGTTTTATGGGGAGCGGGTGTGAGGGGTGAGTTGTGGGAAATGCGGGTGACCCAGTCGAGGGTGTTTTCGACCACTGCGGGGGGTGGGGTGTGGAGTTGCGGTCCTTGAAAACTAAAACTTCTCTTTCAAATCCTCCCACTTCCTACAGACAAAGCGGGTGGCCAGGGTATCCACATGGGCCCAAGCTATGCTTGCCTCTTTGTAGGTTACATGGAACGATCCCTCTTCCGTACCTACACTGGCCCTTAACCCCACCTCTTCCTCCGTTACATTGATGACTGTATCGGCGCCACTAATGTGGTAGCTGCATCTGCTGTTCTCATTGTGGCCTCCTCAACATCAGGGAAACCAAGCGGAGGCTTGGGGACCGCTTTGCACATCACCTCTGCTCACTTCACACTAAGCAACTCCCCCTCGCAGTCCTCAGATGACATGTCCATCCTGGGCCTCCTGCAGTGCCGCAATGATGCCACCCGAAGGTTGCAGGAAGGGCACCTCATATTCTGCTTGGAAACCCTGCAGCCCAATGCTATCAATGTGGACTTCACAAGCTTCAAAATCACCCCTCCCCACAACTGCATTCCAAAACCAGCCCAGCTCATCCCCGCCTCCTGAACCTGTCTTTTCTCCCTCCTATCCCCTCCTCCCACATCAAGCCCCACCACCATCTCCTATCCTCTTGATCTTTGGCCTTGATTTTTGAGTCTTCATTTTCTACAGATTTCGTACCAGAGGGCTGGAGGGCTGCAAATGTTCAAGAAGGGCAGGAGAGATGACCCAGGTGATTATAGACCAGTGAGCCTTACGTCTGTTGTTGGAAAAGTTTTGTAAAGGATGAGAAGAGATAGGATTTATAAACATCAAGCAAGCACCAATTTGATTGGAGATCATCAAAATGGATTCGTCAAGGGCAAGTCGTGTCTCACAAACCTCAGTGAGTTTTCAGAAGGTGACCAAGCATGTGGACGAGGGAAGGGCCGTTGACGTGGTGTACATGGACTTCAGTGAAGCCTTTGATAAGGTTCCACGTGGTCGGCCATTCGACCAAATATGGACGCATGGGATTGAGGGACATTTAGCAGTTTGGATTAGAAACTGGCTTTCTGTAAGAAGGCAACTAGTGGTGGTTGATGGAAAATATTCAGCCTGGAGTCAATTCGCTCGTGGTGTGCACAAGGATTTGTTTTGGGACCACTGCTGTTTGTCATTTTTATAAATGATTTGGATGCAGGCACAGGTGGATGGATTACTCAGTTTGCAGGTGACACTAAAGTTGGCGGAGTGGTGGGCAGTGTGGAAGAATGTCGCAGGTTGCAGGGAGACTTGGATAAACTGCAGAATTGGGTTGAAAGGTGGCAAATGGAGTTCAATGCGGATAAATGTGAGGTGATTCACTTTGGGAAGAATAATAGGAAGGCAGAATACTGGGTCAATGGAAAGAT